>NC_063338.1:6475228-6590441 GCF_021869965.1 Rhincodon typus
AGAGATAGTAGGAACTGCAGATGCTGGAGAATCCGAGACAACAAGGTGCAGGGCTGGATGAACACAGCAGGCCAAGCCTCTCTGCTCCTATGATGCTGCTTGACCTTCTCTGACTGAGAGTTAGTTTTGTCTTTCCATCAATTATGTTAGAATGATAGGTCTCCAGTTACAAGGTTTGTCCCTCCCTCCTTTTTGAACCAGGATGGGACTGCTTGCTATACCTCTAGTCCTCTGGCACCACTGTCATATCCAAAGAGGATTGAAAAATTGTGGTCAGAAATTCTGCCTCCAGCTCTAGCCTCCTTGGTAGCAGTGAGTGATTTGTTTTTATTGTGTGATTCCAACTTATGTAGCACCTCATTATCATCTACATTCACATTCATCTTGTCTAGCATTGCTACCCCTCTGACCTCCTCTACAACATTAACGTCATCATCTTCTTTAGGGAAGGCACACATTGTGCCTCAACTATGTCCTCCAGTCTCCATGAGAAGATTTCTTTTTTGCCTCTAATTAGCTTCACTATTTGTTTAACTATCCTGTTGCTTTTTATATGTTTATAGGTGATACAAAGAACAAAGAACAAAGAAAATTATAGCACAGGAACAGGCCCTTTGGCCCTCCAAGCCTGTGCCAATCCAGATCCTCTATCTAAACCTGTCACCAATTTTCCAAGGACCTGTATCCTTCTGCTCCCTGCCCATTCATGTATCTGTCTAGATACATCTTAAATGACGCTATCGTGCCTGCCTCTACCACCTCTGCTGGCAACGTGTTCCAGGCACCCACCACCCTCTGCGTAAAGAACTTTCCACACATATCTCCCTTAAACTTTTCCCCTTCTCACCTTGAAATTGTGACCCCTAGTAATTGAGTCCCCCACTCTGGGAAAAAGCTTCTTGCTATCCACCCTGTCTATACCTCTCATGGTTTTGTAGACCTCAATCAGGCCCCCCTCAACCTCCATCTTTCTAATGTAAATAATCCTAATCTACTCAACCTCTCTTCATAGCTAGCGCCCTCCATGCCAGGCAACATCCTGGTGAATCTCCTCTGCACCCTCTCCAAAGCATCCACATCCTTTTGGTAATGTGGCGACCGGAACTGTATGCAGTATTCCAAATGTGGTCGAACCAAAGTCCTATACAACTGTAACATGACCTGCCAACTCTTGTACTCAATACCCCGTCCGATGAATGAAAGCATGCCGTATGCCTTCTTGACCATTCTATCGACCTCCGTTGCCACCTTCAGGGTACAATGGACCTGAACACCCAGATCTCCCTGTGCATTAATTTTCCCTAGGGCTTTTCCATTTACCATGTAGTTCGCTCTTGAATTGGATCTTCCAAAATGCATCACCTCACATTTGCCTGGACTGAACTCCATCTGCCATTTCTCCACCCTACTCTCCAATCTATCTATATTCTGCTGCATTCTCCGACAGTCCCCTTCACTCTCTGCTACTCCACCAATCTTAGCATCATCTGCAAACTTGCTAATCAGACCATCTATACCTTCCTCCAGATCATTTATGTACATCACAAACATCAGTGGTCCCAACACGGATCCCTGTGGAACACCACTGGTCACAGTTCTCCATTTTGAGAAACTCCCTTTCACTACAACCCTCTGTCTCCTGTTGCCCAACCAGTTCTCTATCCAGAGATAGTAGGAACTGCAGATGCTGGAGAATCTGAGATAACAAGGTGTGGAGCTGGATGAACACAGCAGGCCAAGCAGCATCAGAGGAGCAGGAAGGCTGATGTTTTGGGCCTAGAACCTTCTTCAGAAATGGGGGAGGGAAAGGGGGTTCTGAAATACATAGGGAGAGAGGGGGAGGCGGATAGAAGATGGATAGAGGAGAAGATAGGTGGAGAGGAGACAGACCAGTCAAAGAGGCGGGGATGGAGCCAGTAAAGGTGAGTGTAGGTGGGGAGGTAGGGAGGAGATAGGTCAGTCCAGGGAGGACGGACAGGTCAAGGGGGCGGGATGAGGTTAGTAGGTAGGAGATGGGGGTGGGGCTCGAAGTGGGAGGAGGGGATAGGTGGGAGGAAGGACAGGTTAGGGAGGCGGGGACGAGCTGGTCTGGTTTTGGGATGCGGGAGGGGGAGGGGAGATTTTGAAACTTGTGAAGTCCACATTGATACCATTGGGCTGCAAGGATCCCAAGCGGAATATGAGTTGCTGTTCTCCCCCTCAGTGGTCGAGAACACCATCGACCGTGTCTCCCGCATTTCCTGCAACTCATCCCTCACACCCCCTCCCCGCAATAACAACCAAAACAGAATCCCCCTCGTCCTCACGTACCACCCCACCAACCTCCGGATCCAACGCATCATCCTCCGACACTTCCGCTATCTGCAATCCGATCCCACCACCAAAGACATTTTTCCCTCCCCACCCTTGTCTGCTTTCCGGAGGGACCACTCTCTCCGTGACTCCCTTGTCCGCTCCACACTCCCCTCCAGCCCCACCTCACCCGGCACTTTTCCCTGCAACTGCAGGAAGTGCTACACCTGCCCCTACACCTCCCCCCCTCAACCCCATCCCAGGCCCCAAGAAGACTTTCTACATCAAGCAGATGTTCACCTGCACGTCTGCTAATGTGGTATACTGTATCTGCTGTTCCCGTTGTGGCCTCCTCTACATCGGGGAAACCAAGCGGAGGCTTGGGGACCACTTTGCAGAACACCTATGCTCAGTTCGCACTAAACAACTGCACCTCCCAGTCGCGAACCATTTCAACTCCCCCTCCCATTCCGCAGACGACATGTCCATCATGGACCTCCTGCAGTGCCACAACGATGGCACCCGAAGGTTGCAGGAACAGCAACTCATATTCCACTTGGGAACCCTGCAGCCCAATGGTATCAATGTGGACTTCACAAGCTTCAAAATCTCCCCTCCCCCTACCACATTCCAAAACCAGACCAGCTCGTCCCCGTCTCCCTAACCTGTCCTTCCTCCCACCTATCCCCTCCTCCCACCTCAAGTCCCACCCCCATCTCCTACCTACTAACCTCATCCCGCCCCCTTGACCTGTCCGTCTTCCCTGGACTGACCTATCTCCTCCCTACCTCCCCACCTACACTCACCTTTACTGGCTCCATCCCCACCTCTTTGACCGGTCTGTCTCCTCTCCACCTATCTTCTCCTCTATCCATCTTCTATCCGCCTCCCCCTCTCCCCCATTTCTGAAGAAGGGTCTAGGCCCGAAACGTGAGCCTTCCTGCTCCTCTGATGCTGCTTGGCCTGCTGTGTTCATCCAGTTCTCTATCCATCTAGCTAGTACACCCTGGACCCCATGCGACTTCACTTTCTCCATCAGCCTACCATAGGGAATCTTATCAAACGCCTTACTGAAGTCCATGTATATGACATCTACAGCCCTTCCCTCATCTATCAATTTTGTCACTTCCTCAAAGAATTCTATCAAGTTGGTAAAACATGACCTTCCCTGCACAAAACCATGCTGCCTATCACTAATAAGCCCATTTTCTTCCAAATGTAAATAGATCCTATGCCTCAGTATCTTCTCCAGCAGCTTCCCCACCACTGACGTCAGGCTCACCGGTCTATAACTACCTGGATTATTCTTGCTACCCTCCTTAAACAAGGGGACAACATTAGCAATTCTCCAGTCCTGCGGGACCTCACCCATGCTCAAGGATGCTGCAAAGATATCTGTTAAGGCCCCAGTTATTTCCTTTCTCGCTTCCCTCAGTAACCTGGGATAGATCCCATCCGGACCTGGGGACTTATCCACCCTAATGCCTTTTAGAATACCCAACACTTCGCCCCCTCCTTATGCCAATTTGACCTAGAGTAATCAAACATCTTTCCCTAACCTCAACATCCGTCATGTCTCTCTCCCCGGTGAATACTGACGCAAAGTACTCATTAAGAATCTCACTCATTTTCTCTGACTCCTGGCATAACTTCCCTCCTTTGTCCTTGAGTGGGCCAACCCTTTCTCTAGTTACCCTCTTGCTCCTTATGTATGAATAAAAGACTTTGGGATTTTCCTTAACCCTGTTTGCTAAAGATATTTCATGACCCCTTTTAGCTCTCTTAATTCCTTGTTTTAGATTGGTCCTACTTTCCCGATATTCTTCCAAAGCTTCGTCTGTTTTCAGTCACCTAGACCTTATGTATGCTTCCTTTCTCCTCTTTGCTAGTCTCACAATTTCACCTGCCATCCATGGTTCCCTAATCTTGCCCTTTCTATCCCTCATTTTCACAGGGACATGTCTGTCCTGCACTCTAATCAACCTCTCTTTAAAAGCCTCCCACATATCAAATGTGGATTTACCCTCAAACAGCTGCTCCCAATCCACATTCCCCAGCTCCTGCCGAATTTTGCTATAGTTGGCCTTTCCCCAATTTAGCACTCTTCCTTTAGGACCACTCTCGTCTTTGTCCATCAGTATTCTAAAACTTATGGCATTGTGATCACTATTCCCAAAATAATCCCCTACTGAAACTTCAACCACCTGGCTGGGCTCATTCCCCAACACCAGGTCCAGTATAGCCCCTTCCCGAGTTGGACTATTTACATACTGCTCTATAAAACCCTCCTGGATGCTCCTTACAAATTCTGCTCCATCTAAACCCCTAACACTAAGTGAATCCTAGTCAATGTTGGGAAAATTAAAATCTCCCATCACCACCACCCTGTTGCTCCTACATCTTTCCATAATCTGTCTATATATTTGTACCTCTATCTCACGCTCGCTGTTGGGAGGCCTGTAGTACAGCCTCAACACTGTTACCGCACCCTTCCTATTTCTGAGCTCTGCCCATATTGCTTCACTGCTCGAGTCCTCCACAGTGCCCTCCTTCAGCACAGCTGTGATATCCTCTTTGACCAGTAATGCAACTCCTCCACCCCTTTTACCTCCCTCTTTATCCCGCCTGAAGCATCTATATCCTGGGATATTTCATTGCCAATCTTGCCCTTCCCTCAACCAAGTCTCAGTAATAGCAATAACATCATACTCCCAGGTATTAATCCAAGCCCTAAGTTCATCTGCCTTACCTACTACACTTCTCGCATTAAAACAAATGCACTTCAGACCACCTGTCCCTTTGCGTTCATCATCTGCTCTCTGCCTACTCTTCCCCTTAGTCACACTGACTTCATTATCTAGTTCCTTACAGGCTTTAGTTACTACCTCCTTACTGTCCACTGACCTCATCATTTGGTTCCCATTCCCCTGCCACATTAGTTTAAACCCTCCCCAACAGCGTTAGCAAAAGCACCCCCTAGGACATTGGTTCCAGTCCTGCCCAGGCATAGACCGTCCAATTTGTAATCCCCCAGAACCGGTCCCAATGCCCCAAAAATATGAACCCTTCCCTCCTGCACCATCTCTCAAGCCACTCATTTATCCTACCTATTCTTTCATTTCTACTCTGACAAGCACGTGGCACTGGTTGCAATCCTGAGATTACTACCTCTGAGGTCCTACTTTTTAACTTGGCTCCTAACTCCCTAAATTCTGCTTGTAGGACCTCATTCCATTTATTACCTATATCATTGGTGCCTATATGCACCACGACAGCTGGCTGTTCACCTTCCCCCTTCAGAATGTCCTGCAGTCGATCTGAGACATCGCTGACCCATGCACGTGGGAGGCAACATACCATTCGGGAGTCTCGTTTTCGACTACAGAACCGCCTATCTACTCCCCTTACAATTGAATCCCCTATGACTATAGACCTTCCACTCTTTTTCCCGCCCTTCTGTACAGCAGAGCCAGCCACGGTGCCATGAACCTGGCTATTGCTGCCTTTCCCTCAGTATACCTGTTTTGGAGGGAGATAACCGCAGGGGACACTTGCACTGCCTTCCTGCTTTTTTTCTCCCTTTTGGTCACCCATTCCCTTTCTCCCTCAGCAATCCTAATCTGCGCTGTGACCAATTTGCTAAACGTGCTATCCACGACTTTCTCAGCATCGTGGAAGCTCCAAAGTGAGTCCATCTGCAGCTCCAGAGCAGTCATGTGGTCTAACAATGGCTGCAGCTGGACACACTTCCTGCACGTGTAGGAGTCAGGGACATCAGCCGCGTCCCTGAGCTCCCACATTGAGCAAGAGGAGCCTAACACGGGTCTGGGATCTCCTGCCAGTTTTACTCTTAAGCTTAGCTTAGCCCTACTATAATATCAAATACTTGATAAATGAAATGAAAAATATTTTACCAATCACTCTACTTACCAGCACATGATTTAAGAAAAAGAAAAAGAAAATCCTTACCTTATCAACACACCAGTTTTTTGGTCAGAGGAGGAGGGCGGGTGGAAGACACTACACGTGGCCACTACCCAAATATATCAGTTCACCCACCTTCCCAGAGCGCAATTCGACCGCTTCCACTCAGCTCCACTGCCGAAATGAAGAACTTATCTTCCCGGCAACCCCATGGTCCTCGCTCTCACCACTCCTGCTGCTGCTGCAAAAATGGAGGCCGCTGATTCCACGAGGTAAGTCTTTTAAAATGAAAAGCTCACCTTCCTGGCAACCCCATGGTCCTCGCTCTCACCGCTCCCGCTGCTGCTGCAAAAATGATTTTGAGGTGCTTTTAGATTAACCACCTCTTTTTTGTTATAATCCTTCTTTGCCTTTCTTATAGTTTTCAGTTTTACCCAGACCTCTCTGTATTCTGCCTATTTTACAATTGTATGTTGCACCTGATATTTGTTAGATACTTCCTTTTCCAGTTCTGGTTGAAGCTCTAATCCATTAGTTATCAGAAAAATTTAGCTTTGCATGCCTCAACTTTTCCTCACATTTGTCCCTTTGGTTTGTACCCAGACCATCCTCACCTTAAAAGCCTGCTGTTTCTCATTGGCCAGGATTTGTTTTGAGCCCATTTCTGCTAGATCTCATCTGAAATCAATTAATTTGGCTCTCTTTTGTTTGGGTATTTTTGTCTTTGATTCTTCTTTGTCCCTTTCCATGACAGCTCTATCCCTGATTATATTCTGATCACTGTTATCGAGATGTTGTCCAACTAAAACACCCTCGATTTGCTGAACCTCATTCCCCAGAGCTGAATCCAGATCCCTATTGGGCTAGAAATATACTAATTAAAGTAATTCTTCTGAGCACATTGTGCCTCAACTATGTCCTCCAGTCTCCACAAGAAAGGTTTTTTTGCCCTTAATTGGCTTCACCCTTTCTTTGGGAGGTCTTCACCATTCTCACTGTTACCCCTGTTTTTATCCCCACTCTATCGAAGAGTAATTAAAGACCCTTACTATTAGTGATGCTATCTGAACCATGCCCAAAGATTAGCTCCTCTACCTGCTTCTCACTGCAGCAAGCATTGAGCAATGTAAGAGTTAATTTTCTTGTTCTTTAACTTGAGCCAGACTGATTCCCTTTTTGAACCCTGTAGCATGTTGCCTTTCTGTGGAAATGTAGGAAGAAAATTAAAATTCCATTCCCAGGGCTCTGCACAGGCCTAGTGCTGTTTTGCCGGGGCATGATGCACACTCAGCAGCTCTGATATCACCTGCTTGGCTCCCGGTCTTGAGGGGCATGTCTGAGCAGTCACCCTAGAGTGGGCCCAGGGGCTGTGAAGGAGTCAGTATTTTCCTGTATACTGCCCCAACCTGGTCCCCATCTGTGTCTTCTGCAGCAAAACCCATCTGTAACCCCAGTTGCTCAAGCCACTCAACATGAACCATCATTTCCCAATGGTTTAGCTACAAACTGTGCCTTTTTAACATTTTTTTTTCATGGGTTTTGAATGTTCCTGTCAAGACCAGCATTTATTGCCCTGTCCTAATTTCCCTTGAGAAGTTGGTGGTGAGCTGTCTTCTTGTAACACTGTGGTCCTTGGGGTGTAAGGAGACCCACAGTGCTGTTAGGGAGGGAGTCCAGGATTCTGTCCCAGTGACACTGAAAGAACAGAGACATACTTTCAAGTCAAGATGCTGAGTGGCTTGGAGAGGAACTTGCAAGCTCTTTACACTGATGAATTCAGATTTTCTTTTACTTTGATTTAAGAGATCCTTGCCCTGAAACAGACCCTGCCCAAAAAGGAACAGGTTATGCCCAAAGTCACAAAGCAGAGTAGCCCCTGATTGCACCCATTTCAATGCTGGCAGGGCACTGTTTATCATAGTGTGCCCCCAGTGGCCTGGATGCACAGGTACCTGCAGCCTCACAAATTCAGTATTATTGACTAGAAGTTGTCAGCAGTTAGTGAAGCCACAATACCACACTGCTGCTGCTCCTGCTGCAAATCTAGCAATCCCTTTAAGCTGGGAGGGAAATACTGCTTGCCTTTTGGTCTCCAGTCCACCACCCCTACCCTTTCACCATCCAACCCTAACTTGTCCTCGTCTATCTTTGATTCAGTGACTGCTAAATGGGAAATTCTGTATTTGGTTTAATGCTGATGGTTAACGTAGACACTAAGCTGTGACCTCACCTCTGTCAAACTGGAAGAGTGTTGAGTTCATCCTGGGCTCATTGAGCTCATCAAAAACCTCCAGACCAATAGATTATGCAGAATGCCATCCTCCAGTCCCTCCATCCCATGTTCCCAGTAATACAGGCTCTCATATCCAGACGTACAACTTGTAAGAATTAAATTAGATGTTTTTTTGTACTTGCCATTGATTCTGGCTGTTATCTGTTGGATGTTTATGGACTTAATCTTCAGTGTGCACAGATGACCTTGTTGTTCGTTGTGAAGATGCTGTCATTTCACAACACATTCTTTCAAAGTAGTTTACTGACTCAGTAATACAGACAGAAGTAATATAAAAGTGAGAGACACTCAGCTGTATCAGCAGACCAGTTGGCTTTATTTCCCTATGCACCAACTGAAGAGAACAGCCCAAGTACTTAGAGAAGTCATCAAATGTTTAACTATTTCCACTTTTTCTTCTTTGTTCATGGGATGCTTATTTTGCTAGCGCAGCCACTGATCCTGATTGCCCTCAAGAAGGTGATGGTGAATAGCTGCACATCCACATTGCTGTCAGGGAGGGAGCTCCAGGATTTTGACCCAGTGATGACATAGGGACAGTCATATATTTCCAAGTCAGGATGAAGTGTTGCCTTTGAAGATGGCAGTGTCCCATGTACCTGATCCTGTTATTCTTCAAGGCTGTAGAGACCACAGATTTGGGAGTTGCTGTTGAGGGATCCTAGGCAAGTTGTTGCAGTGCTTCTTGTAGATGGCACACACTACAACTATGGTGTAGCTTTGGTGTACAAAGTGATGGTGGGCTGTCAATTGACAGATTGAATTTTCCAGGATGATGATGAGTTTCTTGAGTGTTAGGAAGCAGCACTCATCCAGGCAAGTGGGGAATATTCCCCCTTTCTCCCGACTTGTGTCTAGTAGATGATAGAAACAAAAACTGAAAGATGATAGAAAACAGTTTGGAATGAATCAAGGGCGAGTTAGTCACCAATGAACATTCAGCTTCTGATCTGCTTTTGAAATTATGGCATGATCACAAGCTTCTTGGAGCCTGACATTTTACTAATCTGGCTTAGTCTCGTGTTACCATCTCTGTCTTTGGCTCTCCATGCTGTTCCAGTAATGTTCAACGTAAGCTTGAGAAGCACTGACTCACCTTTGACTGGAGTGCTTTATAGGCTTCAGACATTAAGTTCAACAATTTCAGACCAGAAACTCTGGCCCCATTTTGTCTCCTTTTCTTCGCCTGTTTCGCTTTCTTTTCATTTATCGGTTAGCACACCTATTCTCAACTCATCTTCCGTTTCTTTGTGTCTTTTCTTGCCCCATTTCCCTTCCCATTGACCTGGGGAGTATAACATCAGTGAAGTCGCCATAGTCCCAGAGGACCATAAGGCTGCTCTCACATTCGATTAGTACAGTGATTGTTTAACCTGATGATTACCACAACTCAGGTAAGAGGAGAGGTTGAGAAGGTGGGATCTTCATGGTAATGTCAGCTAGTGCAGGAATTGAACTCACACTGTTGGCATCACTCTGCATTGCAAACCAGATGTCTAGCCAACTGAGCTGGGCTGAGGAGTGGCAAATGGATTTTCATTAGGATAAATGTGAGGTATTGCATTTTGGTAATACAAATAAGGCCAGGACTTATACAGGGCCCTGGATAATGTTGTAGAACAGGGAGACCTCAGGGTCATGGTACATAATTCTTTGAAAGTTGCCACAGGTAATCAGGGTGACTTCATTGCTCAGACTTTTGAGTATAGGAGTTTGGATGTCATTTTGAGGTTGTACAAGACTTCAGTGAAGCCTCTTCTGGTCATCCTGTTATAGGAAGGATATTACTAAACTGCTCAGGGTTTAGAAAAGGTTTACCAGGATGCTGCCTAGAATGGAGGGTTTGAGATATAAAAATAGACTGGGAGGACTGGAATCTTTCTCACTGGTGCGTAGGAGGTTGAAGGGTGACCTTATTGAGGTTTATAAAATCACGAGGGACATAGAAAAGGTGAATGACAAGGGTCTTCTCCATAGAGTGGCTGATTTCAAAACTAGGGGGCATACTTTTAAGGTGAGTGGAGAAAGATTTAAAAAGGACATGAGGGGCCGATATTTTACACAGAGAGTGGTTCGTGTGTGAAATGAACTTCCAGGGAACATTGTGGATGCAGGTGCAGTTACAATGTCTAAAAGTACATGAATAGGAAGGATTTGGAGGGATATGGGCCAAATGCTGGAAGGTGGGACTAGTGTAATTTAAGAACATGGTCTGCATGGACTTTTTACAACCATGCTGTATAACTCAATGACTATGAAATCCTATTTTCTGTAGTCTTCCATCTATCACAGACCTTCCTTTTGTCCCTATCCCACTCACTCCTCACTTAAAACCTATTCCATCTCTAACATTTCTCAATCTTGATGAAAGATCACCCTGAAACATTGAGCTGAACATTCTCATTTCTTGGCAAAGTGTCATTTTTGGGGAAATGCACCAAAGCACGCAGCTCCTGTTGACCTTCCTCATGTGACTGTCCACTCTTCAACTGATTAATTTCACAACTGGGCCCTCCAATGCCCAGCTCATGGAATCGTGGAGCAGCAGAGATGGAACTGCTTGCTGCTGACACGACTCTTGATGTTCATGCCTGACACCGTATTTAAGTAATCCAGGTGAAATGAAATGCCCAGCAGAGCAGGAAGAAGGTGAATGACACTTTGCCCTTTGCAAGTATAAATTCCACCACCTTCTCTCCACCACCTCACATTCTCAGGGCCACCAAACTCTCCAACTCTGCTATTGCTCACTAAGGCTCATGGACTCGAACTCTCACTATTGAGTGCAACCTATCCAGGATTGGTTAACTAATAGAAACCAGTGAATAGGAATTAAGGAGGCCATCTTCAGGATGGAAGCCTGTAACTCATGGTGTCCTGGGGCCACAATTATTTGCAATATATATTCACAGCTTGGAAGAGGAAAGTGAATGCGATATGGCCAAGTTCGTGGATGACACAAAAAGAGGTTGGAAGGCAAGTTGTGAGGATGACACAAAGAGTCTGCAAAAGAAAATGGACAGGGTAAGTGAGCGGCAAAGACTTGTCAGATGGAATATAATGTCGGAAAACGTGATGTTTTGCACTTTGGCAAGAAGAATGTAGAGGATCCGAATATTATTTAAAGGGAGAAAGAATATGAAAAGTTATGGAACAGAGGATTTTGGAGAAATCATTCTTGAAGCATGAAAAGCTAGCCAAAAAGGTCAGTGGGCAATAGGGAAGGCAAATGGAATGTTAGCTAATATTTCTAAGGGAATGGAACAGGGAAGTGTAGGGAGGTTTTACTAAAGCTATACAAGGTACTAGTCAGACAACAACTTGAATATTGTTAACAATTTTATTGCCTATCATCTAAGGAAAAATATACTGATATTAGAGACCAGAGAAGGTTCACTAGGCTGATACCAAGTATGGAGGGACTGTCATATGAGGAGAGTTTGAGTAGGTTGGGCCTAAACTCATTGGAAAATAGAAGAATAAGAGGTGATCTTATTGAAACACACATGATTCTTAGGGTTCTGGACAAAGGTAACATCCTGGTAAATCTCCTCTGCACCCTTTCCAATGCTTCCACATCCTTCCTATAATGCGGTGACCAGAACTGTACGCAATACTCCAAGTGCGGCCGCGCCAGAGTTTTGTACAGCTGCAACATGACCTCATGGCTCCGAAACTCAATCCCTCTACCAATAAAACCTAACATACCGTACGCCTTCTTAACAACGCTATCAACCTGGGTGGCAACTTTCAGTGATCTATGCACATGGACACCGAGATCTCTCTGCTCATCCACACTACCAAGAATCTTACCATTAGCCCAGTACTCGGTATTCCTGTTACTCCTTCCAAAGTGAATCACCTCACACTTTTGTTACTCCTTCCAAAGTGAATCACCTCACACTGAAGAGGTATCAGTGGGAGAGCATTTTGTTGAGAGTGACCATATCCCAAATAAATTATATAATGGAACAGGACAAAAATCACATGTTTTAAGGAGGAGAAAGGCCAGAGGTTCAGTGAGATGCAGTTTGACAAAAGCTGACTGGAAACAGCTACTTGAAGGTATATTAGTTTCCAAACTCTGGTATGTATTCAAGGAATAGGTAAAGAGGATTCAAAATAAAGGTATTGCCATGTAACAAAAAGGGGGAAATCCCAAATCAACAGCCTAGTGACACTCAAAGGGCACACTCAGTCGTCAGTCTCTTCCATCCCGCGATCTCTACCCTCTCAAAGGACAAAGGCAGCAGATACATGGGAACTCTGCTCCTTGCAAGTCTTCCTCTAAGCAACACACCACCCTGATTTGGAAATGTATGACTGATTTTTTTCACTGTCACTGGATCAAGGTGCTGGAACACCCTCCTTAGCAGCACTGTGGGTGCTCCTACACCTTGAAGACTGCAGTGGTTCAAGAAGGCAGCAATTCTCAGGGTCAATTAGGGATGAGCAATAAACACTGGCCAGTGACACCCACATCCCATGAATGAATAAAGAAAAGTTAAGAAGGGAAAGCTCACATTAGATATTGAGAATGCAATACATTGGAAAGCCCAGCGGTGAATAGAAAGTTCAAAAGAGCAATTGAAAAGGAAATTCAGAAAGCAATGGCAGGCCATGAAAAAATAGAAGCCAGTAATAATAAGGAAAGTACAAAGATATTTAGCACCATAGGAAGAGCAAGACGATATCAAAGGAAAATACTGGGCTGTGTGTGGATGTGGAAGAAAATTGCACAGTTCTTGATGACTATTCCGTGTGTCTTCAAGAAGATGCAGACAGTATAGCTGAGGATGAGGGATATGAAATATTGACTTCATAAACATATAGAGAGATGAAATATTAAGGGGCTTAGCACCTTTGAAAGTGGATAATCATCAGACCTGGATTAATGCATTTCAGTTTGGAAAAAGCAAGTAGAGATATTGTGAGGCACTAATCATCATTTTCCAGTTCTCTCTGGTCATACCAGTCACCTCATGACGTGGAAACTGCTAGCATTGCATTTGTTGTTGAAAAAGGAAGGAATGGCTAGACCAAGCAATTAGAAAAGAATTGGTCTATCATCAGTACTGGGAATGATATTGGAAAGACTTCTGAGGGCCAGTATAAAGTATATTGGGACCGTATGAACCATTTAGAATTGTTCAAATTCATCAAGAACAATCAGAATGGACTTGTTAAAGAAAAGCCAAACCTGGCTGGCAATGATTTTTTTGAAGAGTTAATGAGGGGTGAAGATAACGATTGGACCATTCGGTGCGGTCTTGGGAGAGTAAACATAAAATATTGTGAGGGCTTGTATTGCAAACATTCAATTCATGGTTTGTATATAATTCTTAATTTAATGTGATTTATTTATTTATTTACTTATTGTAATGTATATTTTGTTACAAAATAAAAGGTTGACGGTAGGAAAAATGATAACTGCAATTGAAGCATGTGGAAGTCTATTATATTAATAAATTTGGAGTCATGTTTCTTCAAGAGGTTAACTGCTAGACAGATATAATTACAAATAGTAGGTTAGCATGCTGAGTTGGAGATGTGGTAGGCATATTGCTTGTAATAATGACAGGCCACAGAGATTGTTTGTTTTCGGATCTAAAACCTATTTACTCAAAAATATTCAGTGAAATCTGAAAGGTGATAAAACCCATTTAATTTAACAGACTTCCAAGAAGAAATTGTAGATATAAATTATAACTTAAAAGTGAAGTTCAGGACAGCCAGGAGCAGGCTACATCATCATGGAGATGGGTTACGTTTAAGAAGTTTCCCTGGTTTCAACCTATCTAAGAGTCTGTTTGCTGTGACAGGGAATAGTTGCAGTTGGGACTCAGTTTCATGAAGTGGTAGCTCCATGCAAGAAATCAAAGAAGTATAGAGATAAAATGAAGCCTTTGGAGTTATTGATAATTCAATGTAGGCATGAGTGGGGTGCAATAAACCTACACACAGTACTTGCTTGATGAAATTGTGAACAATTAAATCTTAGAGAAATTCAAAGGCAACTTGGTGAAGCTGGTTGTTTGATAAAAACTGACGTTATGCCAATAATCGGATGCTCAGGAGCAGTCTTGGGAGTCCTGGGGAACTCAGTCTTGATAGGAGAGATTAAACAACCAAGACATAAGCAGACATTGTGGCAGTCTGAGTTAGAGTATTTTTGAGAGCATTCTAAGGCTGAAACGTAGACGATAAAAAGTAGAATGAGAATCACTTACGAAAGAGACAAAGTAATCAATGAGATTTGGTGACCTAGTAGTAGAAATGTCTGGAGGGTTCTACCCTGACCATATTGACCACTTATAATATGATCTGTGGCGTATTCAATCACAGTTTGTCTGTTAATTCCTGCCTCATGTTAATCCTGATTGTTGAAGAGTTTAAGTTTTTTTACATATATAATGTATACGGATTACAGCCATTGCTGTACCTATCCAACATACCTATTAGTCACTCTTACTTGTGTTTGTTTTGTACAAATTTGTATAATAAAGTTTCTTTTGGAATTTTAATGCTGCCCCAGAAGTCTGTCATTTATTATTTTATCCTTGGTTTTTCAATGGATTGTATTCATTTCAAGATTATGGTCTAGAAAGGTGGATCAAGACTTGACTTCTGCAGGAAACTCAAAACTGGTATCAGAGCAGAGGGTACATAATGTAGAGGTTGGATTATCTAACAAATTCAAGGCTGAGTAGAGAGTTTTTTGACTGACAAGGGAATTAGAGGTAATGCAACAGTTCTCAGATTATGGAGTAATTGGGCAATTTCACTCTCCATAGCCCCCAAAACACCTCATTGGGGTGACCAACCAGAGAAATGTTATCTCCAATCATAGATGTGCTCTCTTGTCCAATCCAAACACTCGTGAGTCTATTGGCATCACATTGTGGAAGAGAAGCAGCTTATGATTGGAGGAGAGGTTAGGAAGCTATGTGGCTGTGGTAAGTGTGTTGATGGGATTACAGTCAGTTTCAGGAATGGCCAGAAATCACATCGGAATACGCTGTCAACTGCACCCTGGGGGTGTCCTCGTACAAGTCCAGGAGGCGTTGCAGATGTAGTGCTGCCAGCTGAAGAGATGGGGTGGAGAATAAAGAGACTGTAGTGGGTGTGGGGAGGGGAAACAAGTGTACTGCAAGGGAGGACAGTGTGAATGAGTCCAATCTGGGGAAAGAATGAGTGTACAAAGATAAAACAAAACAGTTTTAACCCTGTTATGAAAGGAATACTCAGCTAATAAAAGCCATGGAAAGATAAACTCATGCAAGTTTTCAAAAATTAATGTGGATTCTTCACCTTAAAATTGCATAGGTGCAGGAGATACTATATGTGAGAAATGTCATGGATGTCATTTGAATAAACTATGTCGTGTAAAATTGAAGGCTAAAATTGGGATCTGAGATGCAGTAAAAATGGTGGTAATTGTCTAATTAAATTCCAGCTTGGTGCAAGTAAAATGGGGAACCTTATTAGTTTGTGGAAGGTGCATGTGAGGAATTTTTTTAATGCAGCTCATTTTAAATATCTTGCATTGCTAACTTATGTCTGTTGTCTTTTGCCAAATTAAGTAGAGTCATAGAGTTATACAGCACGGAAACAGACTCTTCGGTCCAACTAGTCCATGCTGACCATAATCTCAAACTAAACTAGTCCCATCTGCCTGCACTTCACCCATTTCCCTCCAAGCATTTCTTATTCACGTACTTATCCAAATGTATTTTAAATGTTGTAACTGTACCCACATCCATCATTTCCTCTGGAAGTTCATTCCACACATGAACCACTCTCTGCGTAAGAAAATTGCCCCAAGGTCTTTGTAAAATCTTTCTCCTGTCACCTTAAAATATGCCCCAAGTCTTGAAATCCCTAACCCTAGGGAAAAGACACCTGCCATTCACCGTATTTATGCCCCTCATGATTTTATAAACCTCATTAATGTCACCTCTCAACCTCCTACACTCCAGTGAAGAAAGTTCCAAGCTATCGAACCTCTCCTTTTAACTCAAGCCCTCTATTCCCGGCAATATTCTGGTATATCTCTTCTAACCCTCTCAGTTATTAATATCCTTCCTATAACAGGGCAACCATAACTGGACACAGTACTCCAGAAGACGCCTCATCAATAATGCCCTGTACAATCTCAACATAATGTTCTCAACTCCAATTCTCAAAGGTCTGAACAATGAAGGCAAGCGTGTTAAACACCTTCTTAACCCTATATCTGATGCAAGCTTCAAAGAATTATGTACCTGAACCCCTAGTTGTCTACAACACTACCTAATACCCTACTTTTAATTGTATAAGCCTTGCCTTTGTTTGTTTTACAAAATGCAACATCTCGCATTTATCCAAATTAAACTCCATCTGTCACTCTTCAGCCGACTGACCCAATTGATCAAAATTTTTTGTAATCTTAGATAACCTTCTTCACTGTACACTATACCACCAACTCTGGTGTCATCTGCAAGCTTACTAACCACGCTTTCTACATTACCATCTAAGTCATTTATACAAATGACAAACAAAAGAGGACCCAGCACCAACCCCTGTGGAACACTGCTGGTCACAGGCCTCCGGTCTGAAAAACAGCAAAAACTTTAAATTAAAGGTCTGTTAAGTGATGATGTTGATGAATTCTTCTAATTGTACTTGCATGAGTCTAAATACTCCATGTGTCAAACACAAAATGTTGTTACTACATGACTGAATCGCCGAACCTATGAATTTAAGAGAATAACAAAAAGGAATCCCTGAAACACAAAAAGTGGCTCTGAAAATCAAAAAAGTAGCCCTCAAGAAAATCTCAACAAGAGCATTGGGCAAATAAATTGAATCTTGCAATGGGAAACAGGCAAAAATATTAAAATTAAGACTGTGATATAGATCAGATCACGTGGTGAAATAGGCTCGAAGGGCTGAAAGGCTGTTTCTGGTCCAGTTACATACAATCTTATGAATTTAACAAAGTTTTTGACAAGGTTTGACATGAAAGACAGGTTGGAAAAGAAAAAGCTATGAGAAAATGGCAAGTCGAATGCCGGCTCTGCTCAGTGGCAGGAAGCAAAGGGGATCTGGTGACTTTCTGACTGGAAGGGTAGACTACCTGGCTTTTGCTGTTTGTGGTATGTATTGATGATTTAGACTTAAATGTAAGGGTCATGGTTATAAAGCTCACAAATGATTAAAAGAATTGATTTGCAATTGAGAATGAGAAAAGAAGCTAGAGACTGGAAAAAGTTATCAATGGACTGAGAGTCAGGGATTCGTTTGTGAGGGTGGTAGACAAGCATTTCTGCATTCATTAATGTGATACCAGGAAGATATGTGTCAGGGGTTTGGAACAGCTGCAGGGCATTCTTAAGGAGCAAGTTGAACAGCTAGAAGTCATGGCCCATGTTGGGCCACTGTAATAGGAAGAAAGGGAATTGAGGTCCTGTAAGCAGACTTTAGTGAGTTAGGTAGAAAGTTGAAAAGCAGGGCTTCAAAACATAGTAATCTCTAGATTACTCCCAATGCCACACAGCCATGAGTGTAAGACTAGAAGGATAGAGCAGATGACTGCACGGCTAGAGAGATAGTGGAGGAGGAGGGCTTTAGATTCTTGAGGGATGAGGACCATTTCTAGAAGAGGTGGCCCTTGTACAAGTTAGATAGGTTACATCTGAACAGGAATAGGACCAACATCCTCATGGGGAGGTTTACTAATGTTGTTGGGAGGATTTAAATGAGATTGGCATGGGTTTGGAATCCTGACACATAGCTCATAGGGGAGAGAAAATGAGATGGAATCAGAAGTTAAGTCATGAGTAAGTGGGTCTGGAAAACAGACGAAACCTAGACTAGATAAGAAGGAGGCGAATTTCACAAATCTAAATGGAATATGTTTTCATGCAAAGACCTTGTGGAATTAGGGAGACAAGCTAAGGGATATGTGGGAATATGACATCACAGCTATTTCTGAAAAATGGGCAGGATTGACAGTTCCACATTTTCCTGCTTATAGGGTATTCAGACAAGATAGGGAGATTGACAGAAGAGAGGGGTTGTTGCCATATTAATAAAAGAATCAATTATATCAGTGAGGGGGATGCTATCTTGGAAGGATGATCAAATATGGGTTGATGTAAAAACACAAAAGGGGCAAACATTCTCTTGGGAGGCATACTCTTGGCCCCTAACAGTCAGGGAAATATGGGGGATCAAATACATAATCAAATATCAGAGAAGAGTAACAATAATGAGGCAGTAATAAGATGGGATTTTAACGACTCAAATATTAACTTGGTTAGTTTTAATATGTAAGGTAGGGAAGGAACAAAATTCTTGCATTGCATCCAGAAAAACCTTTTCTTGACAATCAGTAGGCAGCCCTGTAAGGGATGAGCAGTTCTGGACCTAATATACTGAAATTACTTTGGGTAATTGGAAAGAATATCAATAGGGAGAATTTTGGTGATAGTGATCATAACTGTTAGATTTAGGATAATTTTGGAAAGAGATAAGAATGGGCCAGTGAGAAAAATTTTAAATTAGGGAAAACTAGTTTTACTAAGATAAGATCCAATTTGACCAAGTAGACTGGAAGTAGCTACTTGCAGATAAACTGTGTCATAGCAGTGGAAGGTATTTAAAATAGAAATAGCAAGTGTGTTCACATTAAGCCAAAGGGAGGAGACCAAGATCAGAGATCAATGGATGTCAAGGGCCATAAAGAGTAAGATTAAAATATAAAGAGAAACTCATGACAGATACTGAGGGGTCAACATGACAGAGTCCCCAAAGGAGTATTAAAAGTGCAAGGGGGATCTTTAAAAATGACATTAGGATATTTTATATATATTATTAGGCATTAATTATATATCAAGAAAAGCAGTGGTCCTTGTTCCAACCTTGGGAAACACCATTGTATACTATCCTCCAGTCCAGAAGACAACCACCACTCTCTGTCTCGTGTCACTCAGTTAGCAATTGTTCATGCTGTCATTGTCCCTTTTATTTAACAGGTTTCAACTTCACTGGTGAGTCTATTATGGTGGTACTATTTCAAAAACCCTTTGGAAATCCATATATACCTCACCTACTACATTACTTGTATCAACCCGCTCTGTTACCTCATCAAAGAATTGAACTTACTCAAGTAAACATAATATATCTTTAACCAATCTGTGCTGGTTTTCTTTAATTAACTCACATTCGTCCAAGTGGCCGTTAATTTTGTACTGGATTACTGTTTTTAAAAGGTTTTCTATCACCGAAGTTAAATGACTAGTCTGTAGTTTGTTTGAATTACTCTTCCTCCCTTTCTTTTAGATTCTCCAGTTGTCTGGCGTCACTCATATATCTAAGGAGGATGATGGCAGACCGTCTAGAGCAACACTGTGAGTCTGCGGTCAGCACTTCAATCCTGTCCTCTTGTGACTGTCTGCATGGAGTTTACACATTCTCCCAATTTCTGCGTGGGTTTTCTCCGGGTGCTCTGGTTTCCACCCACAGTCCTAAGATGCACAGGTTAGGTGGATTGGTCATGATGAGTTGCCCACAAGGTCCAGGGATGTGCAGACTAGGTGGATTAGCCATGGGGAATGCAGGGTACGGGGATGGGGTCAGGGGTGGGTCTGAGTGAGATTTAAGGCTGAGATAGACACATTTTTAATCAGTGAGGGAATCTAGAGTTATGGGGAAAAGGCAGGAAAGTGGAGTTGAAGATTATCAAAACAGCCATGATGTCATTAAATGGTGTGAAAGACTGATGGACTGCTGTACATCCAAGAGAGGGCGCTGCTGAGAAGCAACTGAGGAGGATTCTGGGAGGAGATGGCTCAGTCACCAGTGGCTGCCCAGGAGCAAATAGAAGGGAGACAAGTTATAGTGGAGTGGCCATTTTGAGAAGGACTGCTTTGGGGATGAAGTGCCTTTGGAGGTTTAGGTATGGGATTTGGTGAGGGGGTGATCAGCAATGAGGTAAGGGTAAGAAACAGAAACAGAAACAGAAATTGCTGGAAAAGTTCAGCAGCATTTGTGGAGAGAAATCAGAGTTAACATTTTGGGTTGAGAGACCTTTCTCAGAACTGATGGTAGCTAGGAAAATGTGCAGAAGTTAGGGTGGGGGGAGAGAGTAGGGAGTAAACAATAAGTGGAGATAGAGCCCAAAGAGAGAGAAGAATAGTTGGGCAGACAAAGGAGTAGATAACAATCTGGCTAGGAGGGTGATAGGCCATTAATGGAGACTTCTAGCAGCGAACAATAGGTTGTGAGTAATAGCAGACTACGTGATAACAAGGCCTGATGTTTGGGGTAGGGGAAAGGACATGGGAGAGCTCAAGCCCTGAAGTTATTGAACATGATATTGAGTCCAGAAAGCTGCAGGGTCTCCAACTGAAAAATGAGGTGCTGTTCTTCCATCTTGCGCTGAGCTTTGCTGGAACGCTGCAACAAGCCTGAGACAGAGATGTTGGTCAGGGAACAGGTTGGTGTGTTAAAGTGGCAAGCAACTGGAAGCTCGGGGTCTTTTTTTGCGGACAGAACGTAGGTGCTCTGTGAAGCAGTCACCCAGTCCATGGTTCATTTCCCCAATGTAGAGGAGACCACATTGTGAGCAGTGAATGCAGTAGACTAGATTGCATGAAGTATGGGTAAAGCGCTGTTTCATCTAGAAGGTATGTTTGGGCCCTTGGATATTTAGGAGGGTAGAAGTAAATTGAAAGGTATTACACCTTCTGTGGCTGCAGGGGAAGGTGCCATGAGGCTGTGTTGGGTGTTGCGAGTGAAGGACGAGTGGACCAAAGTGTCCCAGAGGGAACGGTCCCTGTGGAAGGCAGACAAGGGAGGGGAGGGGCAGGGAATATGTGTCTGGTGGTAGCATCTTGCTGGAGGTAGTGGATCTGGCAGCTCATCCTCTGGATGTGGTGCTGGTGGGATGGTAGTTAAGGACAAGGGGAATCATATTGCTTTTGTGGGAGGGAAGAGAAGGGGTGAGAGCGGAAGTGCGGGAAATAGGTCGGACCCAGCTGAGGGGCCTGTCAACAACATTGCTGGGGAATCCTCAGTTGAGGAAGAAGGTGGACATTTCGGAAGCTCCCTTATTGAAGTTGGAATTATCAGAACAGATGTGATGGATATGGAGGAACTGGGAGATTGGAATAGAGTCTTTACAGGATGCAGGCTGTAAGAATGTGTAGTTGAAGTAACTGTGGGAGTCAGTCGGTTTATAGGGGATATTGGTGGCCAACCTATTCCCAGAAATGGAAAGAGAGATGTCGTGGAGGGAAGGGAGGAGACAAAGATGGACCAGGTGAAAGTGAGACCAAAGTGGAAATTAGAAGCAAAATTGATAAACTTTTCGGGTTCTGGGCACGAGAGGGAAGCAGCACCAATGATATCATCGATATATCGGAGAAAGTGTTGTGGGTGGGGGCCCGAATAGGAATGGAACAAGGGATGTTCTATGTACCCCACGAAGAGACAGGCACAGCTGGGACCCATGTGGGTACTCATGGCCACTCCTCTGACCTGAAGAAAATGAAAGGAGTTGTAAGAGAAGTTGTTCAGGGTGAGGACGAGCTTGGCCAAACGGAGGAAGCTGGTGGTGGATGCAGACGGTTCAGGAAGTTCCTGGAAGAAGAGGAGAGCCCTGAGACCATCCTGGTGGGGGGTAGACATGTGAAGGGATTGCACGTCCATGGTAAAGAGGGCGTGCTGGAGCCCGCAAACTGGAAATTGTGGAACTGGCATAAAGCATCAGAGGAATTGCTGATGTACACGGGCAGGGACTGGACCGGGGGGAAAAGACAGAGTCAAGGTAGGAAGAGACGCGTTCTGTGGGGCAGGAGCAGGCAGAAACAATGGACATGCCCGGGCAGTCCTGTTTGTGGACTGTGGGATGTCAGAGTAAGGTAAGATTCTGTTCTTTATCTTACAGTGAAGGGGCAGAGACGGCGGTTAGGGCTCTGGTACGCTCCTCCTACCAGATGTGGGAGATCAGGGAGCAGTCTATTGTCCCTGACAACTGCATCTGCAGCAAGTGTGACCAGCTGCAGCTCCACAGGGACTGCATGGTTTGGTTGGACACACGGAGGAGAAAAGAGAGTGCGATATTCATTAGTTACAGTGAATGTGGTCACACTGCGGGTTCAGTCCGGTAGATGGGTGACCGCCAGGAGAGGTAGGCAGTGCAGGAGTCTCTGTTTTTGGACACTGTTGGGAGGGACAGCCTCTCAGGGGAGTACAACAGCAGCAGCCAGGCCCGTGATGCCACAACTGGCTCTGCTGTAGACCAGGGGTCGGGGCAAAGTCCAGTCAGGCTGTAGTAGTAGTCAGGGTCACAGACACGCATTTCTGTGGCTGCATTCAAGACTCCAGGATGGTGTGTTGCCTCCCTGGTGCCAGGGTCAAGGACATCTCTGATCGGTTACATGAAATGCTTAAGGGGGAGGTTGAGCAGCCAGAGGTCGTGGTACATATTGTTACCGACGGCAAAGGTAGGAAAAGGGATGAGGTTCCTGAAGAGTAATTATAGCGAGCTAGACAGAAGGTTAAAATGCAGGACCTCAAGGGTAGTAATTTCTGGACTACCTCCGGCGCCACAAGTTAAGGAGTGTAGGAATAGAAGGATCAGGGAAACGAATGAGTGGTTTGAGAGCTGGTGCAGAAGGCAGGCTTTCAGAATCTTAGATCATTGGGATCTCTTCTGGGGTAGAAGCGACCTGTTCAAGAGAGACGGGTTGCACCTGAACTGGAGGGGGACCTATATCCTAGCGGGGACATTTGCTAGAGCCACTCAGGAGGGTTTAAAACTAGTCTGGCAGGGGATTGAGATCCAAAGCAGTAGGGAAGCAAAAGAGAAAGTTCAGGATAGTGCAGAGGCTAATGAGAGCAAGTTAAATAGTGAAGGCAGTGTTGGTAATCCTAGTACTAGACAGGTCAGGCAAGAGCATGGCAGGAAACAAGGGAAGTCTGGGTTGAGCTGCATTTATTTCAATGCAAGAGGCCTGACAGGTAAGGTAAATGAACGCGGGGCATGGGTGAATATACGGGCGTGAGATATTATAGGTATTACAGAAACATGGCTGAGGAAGAGGCAAGACTGGCAGCTCAATGTTCCAGGGTACAGATGCTATATGAAGGATAGAAGGGGAGGTGGGGGGGGCAGTGGGGAGTGGTGGAGTTGCATTTTTGATTAGAGAGAACATCATGGCAGTACTGAGAGAAAACATTGTGGAGGGTTCTTTCGCTGAGTCTATATGGGTAGAACTGAGAAATATAAAGGGGGAGATTACTTTGATAGCATTGTATTATAGGCCTTCCAACAGCAAGCAGGAGATTGAAAAGCAAATATGTAAAGAGATTGCAGATAGCTGCAAGAATAATAGGATTGTAATAGTAGGGGATTTTAACTTTCCTAACATTGACTGGGACTGCCATTGTGTAAAGGGCTTGGATGGAGAGAAATTGGTTGTGTGTGTTCAGGTAGAATTTCTAATGCAGTATGTAGATGGTGCTACTAGAGAAGGGGCAAAACCTGACCTCCGTTTAGGCAAAAGGCAGGGTAAGTGTCAGCAGGTGAGCACTTTGGGACTGGTGACCATAATTCCATTCACTTCAAATTAGCAATGGAAAGGGATAGATCTTGTCTACAAGTTAAAGTTCTAAATTGGGGCAAGGCTGATTTTGATGGTCTTAGACAAGAACTTTCAAAAGTTGATTGGGGAGGCTGTTTGCAGGCAAAGAGACATCTGGTAAGTGGGAGGCTTTTAAACGTGAACTATTGAGGGTTCAGGGCCAGTTTGTTCCTGTTAGAGTGAAGGGTAAGGCTGGCAGGAGAAGGGAACGCTGGACATCTAGAGTTATTGAGGCCCTGGTCTTGGGGGGGAAAAAAAAGGAGGCATTTGACATGTGTAGACAGCTGGGATCAAGTGAATTCCTTGAGGAGTATAGGGGTGTCAGAGTACACTTAAGAGAGAAATCAGGAGGACTAAAAGGGGACACAAGATGGCTATGGCAGACAAGATAATGGAGAATCCAAAGAGATTCTGTAAGTACATTAAGGGCAAAAGAGTAACTAGGGAGAGAATAGGGCCTCTTAAAGATCAACAAGGTCATCTATGTGCAGAGCCGTGAGATCCTAAATGAATATTTCTCATCAGTATTTACCTCGAGAAAGGTATGAATGCAAGATAACTTGGGGAAATAAAGAGTGTCCACATTACAGAAGAGGAGGTGCTGGAAAACTTAAAACGCATTAAGCTAAATAAATCCCCGGAACCTGTTGAAGTTGATTCCAGGACTTTGTGGGAGGCTAGGGAGGAAACTGCAGGCCCCCGAGTGGAGATATTTGTATCATTGACAGCCACGGGTGAAGTGTCCGAAGATTGGAGGGTGGCTAATGTTATGCCATTATTTAAGGAAGGCTGCAGGGAAATGGTTGGAAACTTCAGACCAGTAAGCCGTGGGTTGGTAAGTTGTTTGAGGAGATTCTGAGAGACAGGATCGACAGGCATTTGAAGAAGAAAGGACTCATTTGGGAGAGTCAGAGTGGCTTTGCGCGTGGGATATTGTTTCTGACAAACTTGATTGAGTTTTTTGAAGGGGTGACCAAGAAAGTATAATGAGGACAGTGCAGTAGCTGTTGTCATGTGGATTTTAGCAAGGCCTTGGATAAAGTACCACACAGTAGGTTGTTGAGTAAGGTTAAATCTCACAGGATCCAGAGAGAGCTAGCTGGTTGGATACAAAATTGGCTTAATGGTAGAAGACAGAGGGTGATGGTAGAGGGTTGTTTTTCAGACTGGAGACCTGTGACCAGCAGTATGCCACAAGGATCAGTGATGGATCCACTGTTTTTTGTCATTTATATAAATGATTTCGATGAGCATTTGGGAGGTATGGTTAGTAAGCCTGTGAATGATGTCAAGGTTGGTGATACGGTGGAGAGTGAAGAAGGTTATGTGGGAATACAGTGTGATCTTGATCAACGGGACCGATGGGCTGGGGAATGGCAGATGGAGTTTAATTTAGATAAATGCAAGGTGTTGCATTTTGGTAAGGCAAACCAGGGCAGGACTTACACAGTCAATGGTAGGGTCCAGGGGAGTGTTATAGAACAAAGAGATTTAGAGGTACAGGTTCATAGCTGCTTGAAAGTGGAGTCACAGGTAGCCACTTTGGTGAAGAAGGCTTCGAGCATGGTTGCTTTCATTAGTGAGAGCATTGAGTATAGTAGAGCATAATAGTTGGGACATCTTGTTGCAGTTGTACAAGATTTTGGTGAGGCTGCATTTGGAGTACTGCGTGCAGTTCTGGTCACTCAGTGAAAGAAAGGATATTATTAAACTAGAAAGAGTGCAGAAATGATTTACCAGGATGCTACCTGGACTGCAAGATTTGAATTATAAGGAGAGGTTGGATAGACTGGGACATTTTTCCCTGGAGCATAGGAGACTGAGGGGTGACCTTGGAGGTCTATGAAATCATGAGAGGCACAGATAAGGTAGATAGCCAACAGCTTTTCTGAAACTAGGTGGCATAGGTTTAAGGTGAGACGGAAGTGATACAAAAGGGTCCAGAGGGGCAATGTTTTCACACAGAGGGTGGTGAGTGTCTGAAACGGACTGCCAGATGTCGGTGTGGAAGTGAGTACAGTTTCATCATTTAAGAAACATTTAGACAGGTACATGGATGGGATAGATATGGAGGGATATGGATCAAATACAGCAAATGGGACTAGTTTAAGTTGTAAAAACTGGATGGCATGGGCAAGTTGGGCCGAAGGGCTTGTTTCCATGCTGCACACCTCTATGTTTTTGTAACTGTATGTGCAAGTTAGGCGGATTAGCCATGGTAAATATGGGATTGTGGGAAAAGGGTGGGTGGTTGGGTCTGGTTGGGACACATTTTGACGGGTTGGCGCAAACCCGATGGGCTGAATGGCCTCTTTTCGCACTGTAGGGATTCTTACTTCTCTGCATTGTTGGATGCATTCTCTGGTGACTAAGTGCAACCAGCCTTTTCTCTCCGTTTTTAGCCCATTCAAAATCTCAACTGCTTCCTTTTTGACAGTTTTTCAGGCTTCAGTTTCTGTGGTCACCCTGAATACTCCATGTTCGTAAAATGCTAGCTTAGGACAAACCTGGGTAACTGCATACAGTATTTGACGCTTGCATGATGCCATTCTGAAGCTGGTTGAGCAGGGATTTATCCCAGCCGAGTCTGGAAAATTTTCACATGGACAGGCTGGGGTGGTTTACTCTGGAACAGAGGAGGCTGAGGGGAGGTGTATAATCTTATGGGAGGCCTAGGTACAATGAACAGAAATGACCTACTTTCCCTGTCAGGGAGGTCAGGAAGCATGAATGTAAATTCATTTACTGAAGAATTACAGGGGATTTGAGGAGACATTTTTTTCATCAAGAAGGTACTGGGGGACTGGAATGCATTGTCTGGAAAGAGCACCATGGTCAAAATAGAAAAGTATGAATCCAATTGGAGTGCCACAACCTGAAGCTAATGAACCAAGAGCTGGATATGGGATGTGGCTGAACTCTTTTTTTTTTTCTGGCCAGCACAGATACAATGGGCCAAATGGACTCGTTTAGGCTATAACAGCCCTGTTCCCAAGTCAGGTGCATGTTGGTGGGAGAATTTTCCTTGACGCTTCTCGATGCATTTGACAATTTTACCATTCCAAAGGGTATACGTACCTTTTAAGCTCATTATTCTCTACTGTTAAAAATTGCCCCCCCAAAAAAAACCATGCGCTCTTAGTCCAAGTGTGCTTGACAATCCCAATTGCACCCCCCTTCCCCCACCAACACCCCAGAATACCTGACCTCCCACTCTCTCAAGGTTAGATTGACCTCCATAAAGGTGTACCAGGGTCATTTTCAACAGGATACCTTGCCTCCCTAAAGGGTTTCCTGGCTGTCCCAACGAAAGTTCAGACCGACTTGCAGCCGGCCTGATTTTTCCTGGGTTGCACAGGACAGAGATGGCAAAATCCCACTTGAGTGGAGGCAGCTTGTGACTTACATGGCCATAAAATGACTCTGCTCCCATTCCCCTGGGAAGTGTTGTGTTTGGGATGGGACTTGTGATGTTGGGCTATTCCTGCCATTTCTGCCACAACAGAGATCATCTCCACCGTGGGTTAAATTTGGATCCCATGCTTCTATTTACGAGAGATAGGAGTAGCATGGACAGAGCTTTTCGGTAGCCAAGTGATGAGGTTGTTGGCCACAAGGGGCAGTGTGTGAGGCTGGTGGCACAGTTTGTGGGACGTGGCACATGAGTAGCAAAAACTGACCTTCACTGTTTGTGTGAGATCATTAAACTTTTCAAGCACCAGATCCAGGTCCTTAGGTCAACAAACTTTGTGATAAACTCTTCAGTTATTTGGTCTCATTTCCTTCCAACCACTTGTCTGAAGTGCCTCCTGTGGCCAGAGCAGATCACTCCTCCATTTCTCTTCCTTTACACCAAAGCCTCAAGTGTGGGCATGTTGTGCCATTCGATAAGGTATAGGCTGGCTTTAAATAGTGCCAGCATTGAAGGAACTGACAGTGATAGAATCTTAGAATCCCCACAGTGCAGAAATAAGCCATTCAGTCCATTGAGTCTGCACCAACCCTCCCACTGTGTCCCCATAACTGCATATTTACCATGGCTGACCCACCTAGCCTGCACAACTCTGGATGCTTCTGGGCAATTCAGCATGGCCAAACCACCTAATCTGCACATCTTTGGCCTGTGAGAAGAAATTGGAGTACCCAGGGAAAATCCATGCAGATTCGGGGAGAGCATGCAAACTCCACACAGTTGCCAGAAGCTGGAACTGAACCCGGGTTCCTGGTTAACCACTGAGCCACCATGCCGCCCATAAAGGACAGAATCGAAGATGGCAAGGCTTGTCTGGGACGTCCTTGATGAATGTGTAGCTAGTCAGAAGTATATCTATAGCTGTGCCTTGTAAATTGGAAAACAGCACAACCCGACTCCTTCTCAAACTTTATCAAATTTTTAGCCCCTGACGCTGCTCGGAACAGAAGTGGTTTCTAAGTATGTGACTGCAGAACACTAGCTGGGAGGTGGGGGTGGGGCTGGGATCCAATTCTCTGAATTTGTGACAATAAAGCACAATTTTGGCATGTTGATCCAAGCTCCTTTCCTTCAATAAATACAGTGGGTTCAGGAACAAAAACTGAATATGACCAGGCCCAAGTATTGGAAGGAGGCAGGGCAAGTTGATAAGGCTGCTAAAATTATGTGCAGAATTCTTGGCTTCACAAACTGAGGCACAGAGAACAAAAGCAAAAGATCTATGTTAAATCTTTATGAAACAATGGTCAGGTATCAGCTGCAGACTTTTTACATGAAGTTCTGGGCATCACTTTTATGGGAGGATGCTGAAGGTTATACAAGAGGTTAGCTAGAATGCTATATATGTTCAAGCAAATGGAACTAGTGCAGGTTATAGTGTATATTGTTGGCAGGGTTGACTCAATAGGCTGAAGAGCCTTTTCTGTACTGTATGTGGAAACACTGGGGAAATGAGTTTTTTTTGGAGCAGAGAAGGGTCAAGATTTAATTGAGATATTTAAAGTTATGAATGGCTTTGGCAGTGGAAATATAGAAGAGTTTAATCCATTGTCAATGGCTGAATAACCCAAGGAGATGTGAAAACTGTGTTGATCAGTCATGATCTACTTGAGTAATAGAGCAGGTTTGAGGGGCCGAATGGCTGACTCCTGCTCTCGTTTCTTATATTCCAATGACACACTTTTAAGGTGATTGAGAAAAGAGCCAAAGGCAATACAACAGATGCTGTCAGAAGGAGCTTCAATAACAGCATTCAAGAAGGTATTGGAAAATATTTGGAGTGGAACAGCAACAGGACAATGAGGAGAAAACAGGAACTAACTGGGCTGGCATCAGTACAATGAAGCAAATAGCCTTCTTCCGTTCTGGATGATACATTGATTCTGAGCAGTAGATAATGGAATTGCACGTCATGGGGTGGATATCACTGAAAGAGCATTCATTCTATATCGTTCATCCAGAAAATATGACACCAGCTTTCTCCTGCTGCTTATGACAAAGTGCTTCCCAGAGTACCTCCTCTTAAACCGTCTGCAGATAGGTGGTTGCGAACATATGAGATCCTGTTGTTAGAATCGTGTGGAAAGTTATTAAAGGCTGCAAACTGCCATATGTATGCATTCTGTTGTTTGCTGTTTTGCAATGAAGCATTAATTAAATATGTCTAATCAAAAAGAGAACAAAGAGTTGGAAAATGACTGTTCTCTCAACCTCCTGAATGAAAACACTTATGGATGATGACATTGCTAAGGTTCTCTGAAGTTAACCTCACAAGACCAGTAGAGTTATATACTGAGTTGCACGTCTACTGCTTAAATAATTGTTTTGAAGTGTTACCCAAACATCAGAGTTCATTGTTTGTGTATTGCACTGGTGTGTCTCTAGTCAGTGTTGGTGATAAATAACACCCCTGCCCATCACCACCTCTCACAGCTTACAGACACAGCTGAGATGTAGCATCATTCCATATGCTTGATAAATCTTGGCTAATAGTTTTAGTCAAAGGTGATCATCTTTGCTGTGACTGAGGCTCAAATAAAATTATAAAACTGTTCTTGCTTCAAATCCTATGAAAGATGAAGTCCATGGATGGAGTGGTCCTTTTTCATACATATTCAAAAGCAACGGTCCTTCATTTTGACGATTTCCCAACCATGATAGAACAATATAGTTTGTGTGTGTCAGCTGATGGCTAACTATGTCACCACTACACAATGAAATAAACATTAAATAGCACTTTTTATTCATAGCCCATCTATTAATTCTGAGAAAGACAGTTGTGATGCGCTTTAACAGATAATATCTAGCAATAAGCTTTCCCTCAGTGAGAGCCTTTCTGAGGAATGAGCGACTGGCTTTGAAACCACATTCAACTTCCCAGTCTATCCAACTCCCACACCACCCACCACCCACCACCGCCCCCAGAGAATTCTGACTACATTCCCAGACCAGCCATATGTTAATATGTGCTGTTACGCTCAGTCAAGGAAAGTGATCAGGATTGGGAAAAATGTGACTCATTATTGTTGTAGATTTAGTAACAATTATTGGTGCAATGAAAGAAAGATTAAGGACAAAGCCCTATCATGGGTAAATTTGGATTTTAATTTACTTGTCACCTTATTTACAGTTAATGTGAAGGTTAGTACAGAGTTTGAAGAGGTATTGTTTATGCATAATATGACCTTGCTAATAAATTGTTGCTTTTGGATATTTTGCACTTTACAATGATCTCACAAACCACTTCCTCTCTAACATGATCTAGATTTGCTGGAGATTGCATGCTGCTCCTTTCATTGCTGTCAACTCTCCCTTTTAATTCAGGTATTTCTGAATACAATATATGAAATACAACCTTTTGTACAGTTTGAGAGCTTCCGATTGGTGAACTGGTTTAAGAAAGTCAACAAGACAGAATGGTTCACAGTTTATTTAACTTTGTTTATATTAAATTAAAAATATATTTTTGACAGATTCATGTAACAAAAATGAACAGTCTTCCAATTGTACAGCGTAGATGATGCCCAAGCTGTAAGATGCTGCATTTTACTCCTGCTCGTTTAACAGTATTGTAGCTGTAAACCCAAGTGCTCAAGTGAACAACTTAGGAAGCAGGTTTCCACGGTGAATGAGCACACAAATATTAGTAGCTGAAAATGAACATTACCACTTAAAAGAAAAGATCTTAAGAGGCTAAACTAGTCACTCAAGAGAATTTTAGCTTTAAAGTCAGTTACTGGTATTGCGATGGTGCGAATTACAATTGCTTGTTTTAAGCTGGATTTCCAAAAGCTAATTAACAAGACAGCACACACGGAGCTAAGGCTTCCTAAAGCTAAAGCCAAACGCAGAAGTTAAAACACATCACATTAACTAGTGCTGAACACATAATCATCAGCAGTTCTACAATGCTGTGAATTTTTAAAAAAAGCTCCACAGTCCAAATACATATATACAAAACAACCCTAAAGGGACAAGTATTCCTCAAAGAAAACAATTCCACAAATTAAAAGCAATAGTCTCCCTTATTATTTACAAATGCATCTAGCCATTTCTTTAACAATCTATAAAAAATACTATTCACATTTTCCGTGTAATGCAGCGATTACTCAGTATCAACAATTACTCAGAATTTCATTAGTCCACTCTTTAAGCTGCTGCAGCAGCAATTCAGCCTGAGAGACTGATAGTGCCTTTATCAGAAGGGAACACCTTCACTTTATACAGGGTACCCTAAGCGTGCTTTTACGATTCTGTGGCCATCCCAAAAAAATATACTTTATCTCTAGAATTTTCCATTCAGGTGAATCCTAACTCATTTATCCAACAACCTTCCATCTGGGATGTGATTGTTTTAACACAAAGGGACAGACAAATGCAGACCGAAGCTGGTGATTATTAACTAGCATTCTTCATAACAGAGTAAGTACTGACAGTGACAGGTTGGGAGCTACAGTAGGACCTACAACACAGCTTATTTTACAGCAAACTGCATTTATTGAAACAAAAGTCTAAGCGCTATAACATACAGAGTTTGTCTGTACAAACTGTTACCAATAGAACTCATGATGGAAACAACAGCAGACTTACCCAGTAGGATTATTTCACCACCAGAAAGCAGCGAGTGGAGGATAGTACCATGATAGAAATGGGTTCGTGAAATCAATCCTAATCACTTATAACAGTGTGATCTCCAGGCAAGACTGCTGAGGGAACAACCAGAACTTGACTATTCTGGCTGGAATTTGTGGGCACTGGTCCAAGAAGGATGAGGACTTTAAAATGGGAGTGGACATCTTGCAGAAATTAATGACAGAATCTCTTTTTTTTTCTAAACAGGGTTCCTTCTCAGCAGTCGTTCTGATTGACCATGAGGAAAGCTCGCAAGGAAGAGGTCAGGGAAGTAGGAGGCTACACAGGAGAACGGAGAGGGAGACGGAATGGAGGGGGGCAGAGATCAGGGATGTCAAAGCTTTGGGTGGAGGGATGAGTGGTAGTAGCGTTAACTTGCAAGCCACTTTGAATTGTTGGGTCTGAGGTGAACACTTCTGCCCCTCCTAGCCAACAATACTTCAAAAATTAGATGTGCACTTGTGATGCCAAGGCATGCAAGCCAAGTGATGGAAAATGGGATTAGAATAGTTAGGTGGTTGTTTTAAACACAATGGGCCGAAGGGCTCTTTTCTGTGCTGTAGATCTCTCTATGATATAAGCAAGTGCTGTGAATGGAATTAACACATAGACCCATCCATCCTTGATTCCATTTCCGAGCTCTGGGAAATCCAACTTCCCTGTGTGCAATGTAAAATATCTGTTAAAATAGAAGCCTCCTTAAATGTTTTTCATTGATTGATTGCCCTGAGAGTGATTGGTTGCCTCCATTAAAACTGGAAGAATGGTGTTTGTGACTTGGTATGAGATTGAACTGTTGTTACCACTTACCCTAAACCTACCCTAGTGTCACTAAATGTAGCCAACATTCCAACAAGAAACTGAAGGGCATGGGACAGGAGGTACCTAAAAATCCTGAGGCCACTCATGATTTTCCACCACCCACAATGGGTGGAAGCATCCCTATGGATAATGTTAAAGTGTATGGATGGGGGGTGGGGGTGGAGGCAGGGAGAAGTCAGAGGGGGAGGAGAGGGAGATAGGATTTTACTAAAGATGTTTATACCGCCTTGTCATTAAAATAGAAGGGTCAACATTTTCATCGAACAGCAGGGCAGGGTTTCACCTAGTCTTGTTTATAACTAATGATATAGCAACCAAAAAACAATGATTAAAACCAAAAATATAGCACCTTACACGACCTGTTGTTATAATATCAGCAGAAGTTGTGTCATGGAAGGACTAATCCAAATATTCTGGTTTTGGAGTGGGCTAACTAGCTCAAGGTTAGGTGAGTCAAAAGCTTGAAACAATCTAAATTCATTGAGAATTATTATCATGTTGGCTACAATTCTGAATGCACTCTTCACAATAACAGGAAGATTGAGAGCTGCCCTTGGATCTGGTGAACGACACACTGAGTTTCCATGTTCAGCTCAAGACTGTTTAATGATAGTGTCGGAACACTTTGCATGGTCTTTGCCCAGTTGGAGGCAGGAAGCCTCCAGGAAGCCTATTAACCAGTCATTTCATTGATTGTGGAGTACAGGAGCAGAATTATTTTGGGTGCAGCATGATCAAACAGTTTCCTGCCATTACACCAAGTCCATAACCCTTACATCATACCATAGTACAAGAATGTAATGGAAAATTTCTGTCTGGCTGTTATTCGCTTTCACTTTAAAACCCAGTAACGGTTGGAGGGGAGCTGGGCAATGTGGGGAGGGTGTGAAGTTTTCTTAGGCAGATATCCAGCCCATTTAGCAAGGCAGGTCTAGTCTGGAGTGGTTCCAGGTCAGCCAAGATTCCTACTTCATAAGTGAACGTTCCCTCTGCCGCCAGCTTAAGAGGTCCCAAAGCTTTAGCAACCTACTGCCTCCCCCCGGATGACTGCTTGCTCCATTGGACCAAAGTTCAAACTACAAGAACATTGGAATGGAACAGAATATAAGCCATTCTCAGGTGCAGTCAACACAACTGCTGAAAGCCGCCATTTTGCCTGGCAGCCATTTTAGTATGGCAGGGGTGTGTGTTTGCACATGTAAGTGTAAGAGGGAGATAGCAGAAACAAAGCCTTCTTACGAAAACAGCAAAAATTTGCTCCTGGGTTTCAGTACCAGCTGCTTGGCAATGCCAACATACTGAATGATATCTTACAGATATTCAACATTGTGCTCCCATTCCATTTAAATCAGGGTACCTTCATGAACAATAAAAATGCAGAAGTACAGAAAAATGAAAAGGCAGTTGATGTTAAAACCCTAAAGATGGAAAGCAATAAAGTAATTGTATTGTACAATTATTATTAATTATTGTACAAGTGAACTGTTCACCAGGACAGTTGCAAGAGCTTTCTCTGTGCAGTCAAACTATTGAGATACTCATAACCACTCTACAGCTCAGCAAAGTTTGGCACAATTGTCCGCATGAACTGTTTCATGCTGATTATCTCCGTTCCATTAGTGAAATCCTCATTTCATATTACAAACGTTTTTCGGGCAAGTGCACGTCACCCCAACCATGTCTTCAGCATGGGGGTCATCCACTTATCTTTTTTTTCTCTCTTCTCTTGTCTTTTTTTTGCTCTTTTATTTTACTTACCTCTTGCTGAAGAAATCAGTTACGATGATGGCACCGGTGGTGGTGAGTGGGCCAAGCAGCTCGGACATTAATGGTGCCAGCACCGCGAACTCGTGGCAGGAGTCGGAGGTGAGTTTGGGCTCCTCGCGGCCTCTTGCACCACCAAGGCGGTTCTAGCACCAACTCATGGCTGCTGCAGCGGAGGCGAGTTCGGTTCCTTAGCGGCATCTACATCCAGCGCAGATTCATGGTGAGTTTGGGCTTGAAGCGGACTAGTGGCAGCAGCAGAGCCGAGTTTGGGCTGGTCTGGTCACCCACTGCTTCGGTGGTATCTGCACTGGCAAGGATTCAGTGGCAAAGGCACAGTGGCGCTGAAGAGTGGCAACTTTCATTCCAGCGGCAGCAGCAAATGGAACTCGTCCCTCACCACCTCGCTCATTGTGGAGCACATAACAAGAAGGACTGTAAAGCTAAACGCTTTTTTCTTTATTTCTTCATTTTTCCGCTTGCATTTATCAGGATAATTCACAAGAATACCAATTTAAGGGGACAACTAACATTAATACTACACTCTCTTCTCATGCAGTATAAACGTTGACTTTCCCTTTGAATTGGCATTCTTGCAGATTGTCCTGATGCATTCAAGATGAAAAGCAGCAATACTCATTGTCACACACTCAGCATTATACACAGATTGAAGCCTCATGAGAAGTAACTTTGGCCAGGGCTACCTATGGAAGATGAACAGCTGTCAGTTTTCATCATGACCTATCACTTTACTACTACATATGATCCTTCTTCTTGCAGATCTGTAGAATAACCAAGACTGTGAAAACTAAGGAAGAATTTTAACCAGCGGCATGATTCGGGTGGGTTTTCAAAAGATTCATTCATAGGATGAAGGTGTTGCTGCCGAGGCCAGAATTTATTGCCTATCCCTAACGCCCAGAGGACAGTTCAGAGTCAACCACATTGCTGTGGGTCTGGAGTCACATGTAGGCCAGACCAGGTAAGAATGGCAGATTCCCTCCCTGAAGGAGATTAGTGAACCAGATGGGTTTTCTGACATTCAACGACGGATTTATGGTCATCATTATCGGCCTAAATGCAAATAACGGCTCCTTTAAATTGCTTAACCTGTCCAAGTTAAAATCAGGATCAGCGTAAAACGGGGGGCCATCAACAGCTAACTCAGCCACTTGAACTGAGCACCTGCTTGTTTCTAATTTACAGGTAGCAATATAATTATCCAACAGGCATTAATGTGGTAACATTGAGATGCAGGAAGAAAATCCAAGGGTAATTTTAGTGAAATGGCACTAAATATTGTGCTAATAAGATATGCCTGTTTGAAGGTTTGGTTTTAGCCCTCAACTTTGTGCCTAATCTTTCAATGCCTTCAGGGTTCTTAAGGGACTTGACAGGGTAAATGTTGAGAGGTTGTTTCCCGCCATGGGAGAGTCTCAGACCAGAGGGCACAGTCTCAGAATAAAGGACCAACAAATTTAAGACTGAAATGAGGAGGAATTTCTTCTCTCAGAGTTGAGAGTCTTTGGAACTCCTTGCCACAGGGAGCTGTGAGGGCACAGTCCTTGCGTATATTTATGGCAGAGATAGATTCTTGATTAGCAGGGGAATCAAGGGTTATGGGGAAAATGCAGGGAAGTGGGTGTGAGGAATACTGGATCAGCCATGATCCTATTGAATGGCGGAGCAGACTCGAGGGCCAAACAGCCTTCTCCTGTTCCTACTTCTTATGGTCTTATGCCTTAATTTGCACTTGCGAAGTAGAAGAGATTTTCATGAAATAGTAAGTGTGGGCTCCACTGACGGTGAGGAGCACACTGGCTGAGACAGACATTGGGGTAGGTTTCAGGGTGGCACAGGCACTGAGGGAGCAATTGCTTGACACAGAAACATGAATTGCTGGTGAAGCTCAGCAGCTTTGGCAGCATCCGTGGGGAGAAAGCAGAATTAACGTTTCGAATCCAGCGGACTCTTCATCAGAACTGATGAAGTCCCCCTCATGTGCTTCGAAAGCTTTACTCGAGTGTTGACTGCCAAAATACCCCACAGCATTGTTAATAAGCATAAACAGGAAATTTAAGGGATCTTGGCACCTTAATGACCCACTGGGCAGCAAGCCCTAATGTAGGCTTCCATTTCTTTAGCATGAAGGTCTCTTGCACTTAAATGTGGGTTAAACCCAGGCTTCAGCTCAAGATCCCATTCTTGCTCACTTTGGAGGCTCTTTAGTGACAAAATTGGCAACAAAAATTTTGAATTTCTCTTGCACTTTAGCGCTTCCTGAAATTGGCCTCCCAAAGTACTGAATTATGAGGTGATCTCAGTAAAATGATCTTTCAGCCAGGCTTCCATACATCTGCCTGATGAAGTCAGTAATGACCTGAAAGGACAGGTGCAAGCTGTGCAGACAATCACATGAATCTTCTTTATAGACATCAGTGACATTACCCTGAAATTAACAGTGCCTCTCAGAAATTGAATTTGACAAACTGCAGTACAGTCAGAGTAAATAGTACATAAACTCAAGGTCAGAGAGAGCAAAACATATTCAAACTCAAACCAGAGTGACTGATTGTTTATAGTTCCAGTGAAGTTTCAAATTCTTTCAGTTGGAATTCAAAATAAGAAGGGAAGTTAAGTGCATCTTTCTGAAGAGTTTGAGGCAAAGGGGCCTGGGGGAAAAGCCATGTCGAATCAAGATAACAAGGTCGACAGTCAGTTCATGGCTAAGTATCTGCACTGTGAGGTTTTGCTCACTCCCTCCAAGATTGCACTGTCCGTTCTCATACCTGCCCAATGTAACAGACACTGACCTTCTCCGTAATGGCAAGGCCGGTGTCATATAGAAACCTCTTTGACTACTTGGCTACTCAGGAGTGAAGGATCAAAGCCCACTGAAGTTCAACCAAAATGTAATGTTCAGGAAAGGTTAAGTCACAATCAACTAAAAATAGTATTTAGAGTGATGTTTCAATTTTTAGCAACCTGTCAAATGTAAGAGGAAGGAAACATTTGGAGACATCTTAAGGTCCTGACAAAGAGTGGACAGGATAGAAAATGTTATGACCAGCCATGGCATCAGTCAACTGCAGTGGGGAACAGAGTAGTTTTAGGTATCTGGAGCTTTGGAGAACAATCAAGCAAAATTGAAAAAGGTGCACTAATTACAGGCAGGCTAGAAAGATTTGAGTGTGAGAAATAAGGTTTAGACCTTTAACATGGGCTACTGCTGCAGACTTGCAAGTGCTGCCACTAGTGACAGCATCCATCACATTTAACTTGCAGCAATATCCCTTGCACACTTGGAATCTTACAGCACAGAAAGTCATTCAGCTCATTCTGCCTTTGCAAGTGTGATCCATTGAGTCTCACCCTGCCAGCTCTTTCCATATTTCCCTGAAATTTTGTTTTCATAAAACCTAGGCACACACCAATCATAGAATCCCAACAGTATGGCCTCCTTCCACTCAGCCCATTGAGTCTCTATAGACCCTCCGAACAGCATCCCACCAGACACATCCTCTTACCCTATCCCTGTAACCCTGCATTTCTCATGGCTAAACCACCTAGCCTGTGCATCCCTAGGCACAATGGGAAATTTAGTATGGCCAACCCACCTAACTGGCACAACTTTGGATTGAGGGAGGAAACCAGAACACCCAGAGGAAACCCACGCAGGCACAGGGAGAACGTGCAAATTCCACATAGACAGTTGCCCAAGGCTGGAATCGAACACAAGTCCCTGGCGCCGTGAGGCAGCAGTGCTAACCACTGAGCCACCGTGCTGCCCTTCACTGTGTCACCAGATCACCATCAGTTTTTAGGTGGTCAAGTCATTGCTGAAATGAGGCAAAGGAATATGTTGATTGCTATTAATTCCCAGAAAAAGGAGATGGACTGTCAAAACTTTGAGCCTGGCATTCTTCAGGACAGATGCAAAACTACCAAATTTCAAAGTCAGTAAAGATTCACTGTCCATGAGAAAGGGGTACTGAATAGCTGGCCCCCTTTTCTTAAGCAGTATAAATTGTTACTCCCTCTGAAATTTTGCATTCTTGCATCTATCCTAATGAATACCAGACGAAAAGCTCAACAAACAGCATCGTCCTTTCTTCAGTAATGCTCAAGTTCTGGACTACCAAGTGACTAATTCCTGATTGCTTTGATTGACAGAATGCGTGTGGTAGAAATCTATGAATGATTTATTGGATAAGAGAGGCAGCCGAATATTTTATCAATAGTTTACTCTCGACAGTAAGATAAGAAATTCCACCTAAACCACGTGACATTGACAGGAAGCTATCCTTCTGAGGTCCAGTCAACAAAAACTGTTACACTTGATGGGTTACTGGCAGCTTTAAATACAGGCAATCACAGATTTTCTTCATGATTGCTCCTGCAGTATTATACAATATATGTTAAGTGATTCATTGACCAAGGATGCTTGATAGGACCCATAGTAAGTCTCATTCACAATGCTACACTCCCTCCTTAACCAAAGCTATGTACGGACAGAAATCTTCTCAGTCCTGTCCACCTCTTGGCTGGAAAAAGAATGTCTGCACCCTGGGTTGAGGACTCTTTGCTTATCAGAGGCTGTATGGTTGCTGTGACATTATGAGGGGGATATGGATGTATTTGGAAAACAACATTTAAATGCAGGTTATTAATCAGACTGTCAACGTCTCAGGACACAGAAGTGGAAAGTTAGCATCCTAATAGGGGAGGGGGAAAACTGGACAATTAAAACACTGTTGAACAGCACAAAACATAAATTGTTCACTGGAGCTGACTGATTGAGATTGTAAATAGATGTTGCACTTCTTTCTAATGTTCAGCAGCACTGCAGTGTAGCCTTTGTGAAGACTTGCAATGTATCATTTCTGGACAGCAAAGCTACAGAGCCAGGTAGTAATCATTCATGCAGTTTCCGATTAACCTTATGGCTTGGGTAAAGAGCAAGTGATGACCTTAACACTACTGGAAGGACACGCAGAGATTCCAGCACTCCATCATTTTTAGTTAGAGATGGGAATGGTCTCGGAAGCTGAATTCAGCCGCGTGCTCCTTCACAATCTTTCTATTAGACTGTATACAAGCCTCAGTTCTAGTGAATAAAAAAACATTGAAAGGCGCAACTCCCTGAATCAGCCAGCTTGTGTCGTTTGAGTGCCAAACTGACCAAGGTTAGCATTTGAACAAATTCTAAGTTGGTTCTATATTGGTAAACGTGGAATCTGTGGCCTGTCTCTGGCCCCCATCCATGTGATAAGATACCATCTTCCATTAAATGCCTTAAAAAAGGCCTTGTTGCAACACAAAAAAAAATGCTGATACCTATTCAAGCAGCAGCAGCAGAAGATCCATACTAAATGCTGAAACTACCTGTCGCCATTTGAAGACTGTTATGTACCAGTCAGACTAAGGCAACGCAAGATGAGGGCTGTACACAGCAGCTCTCTCATAGGTAAGTACCGTCTCAATTCCAGTAATAAACATAATTGGCAGTGCTGATGTGTGCTTATCAAAGACAACATGAATCCTTCCATTAAGTTCTTGGTTATAAAACAATTTCCTCAATCTATTCTTTAGAATTAAGAACGGCTCTGTTTGCTTGCCAATATTTCAAAAGTTATCGTTACTAAAGTGTGTTCCAGTATAAAAAAAGGATTAAGAGCTCTGCTACATATCGACTACACCTTCAAAACGAAGCCTGTTATAAGACTTTACTGAGACACCCCCACCCCCACCTTTTTTAATTATACAGGTAACATCTGCATCGGACAAAAAAAAAGGCAATCAGCATTGCGGCATGCTTGTTATAGACCACCCAGCCCAGCCCAGCCCAGCCCAGACCAATTCCATTCCTCCTTCTGCCTCCAGTTGTGTTCTGGACTCACAAGATGTAAACCTCTAACACCGCCTGCCAACCTCCCCACCTCGCTACGGCCCATTGCTGAAGAAGCTCCCAGCAGGGTTTGCCAGTTAAAGCCACCGATGCATTTTATACCCAGACACCAATCCAAAAAATTCAAGGTGCACCAGTGCAGTGCACCTCAAAGGAACAGATGTATATATTTGTGCAGATGGATTGACCAGATCAGTCGATGCTCGTGTTGGCTGGCAGGTTACATTATATCAGATCGTCCTTCTCCAAGGATTAATGGAGCATCAATGTCACGGACTCCTGCTCCCTTGGATCCTCACTTCCCCTCTCCCAGTGACGAGAGAATTTCAGAAGTCATTGCACTTTGATCCATGAATGTAACCTTCCAGGGCATCTTATTGAAGGGCAGTATGAAAGGTCAATCCCAAAAAGCTACATTTTTGGCATTTCCACAGGAATCCTTCATTTTGCTGGTTATAACCATATTGCTTTGAAAACAGGTGCCGTTTAGGAAAAGGCCAAACGGACCAGGATTCAATTCTAGCAAATAGAACTTTCCTTCCATTCAGACACCAGTACTATTGCCTCAGACATACTCCTTCTAAGTCAATATTCAGGATACAAGTTTGTGGTTTGATGAGGAAATCCAGCGGGGCCGGACTCCTGAGTGCTGTGAGGGTTACACCACTGTATTCCGCTGTCCGTATGAAGGCAGTACAGTTCCTGGCTTTAATGAGAACTCTGAGAGATACTCTGGGTTCTCTGCTACAATAGGCTTGATGCGTCCATTCTGCTTGTAAAAAAACTTGGTGCCGTACTCCTGCAGATACTCAGGGTTGTGCATGGCGGTTTTGGGAGGGTAACTGTGGTTCCAGTAGTCAGGATTGTCAAAGGCCTTATCAACATTTTCCGAAATGGCGATCTTATCCTGCAGGTACTCTGGGTTCTCGACCATGTTGACGAAAGTGTTGAGATAGAGGGGCTCATTCACATACTCATCCTCGGTGGTCTGTTGCCCCTCTGGAACGTTGTGGTACTCTGGGTTGTCCAAAGCGTGGACATCACCATTCTTCCGAAGAGTAACAAATGGGTTCTCTTCCACTGGGTTCAGGTATTCTGTGGACAAACCAATGACACAGTTACAACACAGTTATATTCTCAGAGAAAAGAATCTCAATAGCACCTTTCCCATCCTCAAAGTTCTATACAGACAATGAAGCCTTTGAAACATTGTCACAGCAGCCAACTTTTACATAGCAAACTCCACAAGCAACCGCGAGGTGATGACCTGATACTCTGGTTTAGTGTCTGATGGACAAATCTCTGTTTAACAGCTCAACTGAGGGATGACACCTTCAAAAGTGCATTTCCCTTAGTAATGCACTGGAGAGTTTAGATTTTGTGATGTTTCTGGAGTGGGATTTGAACCTATAATGTAGGACTCAAGATAATCTGAGACTGAGGGACACATATTCTGTTCGAGAAAGATGAAAGAAGATCATCGGCCTAATGGTGCTCAATCACAGTGATGTTCCCAGCTCAGCACCTCCAGACTGTCGGAATTTATTCCAGACATTCACTAGCCTCTTCATTGTTTCCATTTGAAATAGATGATTTGTTTTTATTCCTTACTGGTTTATTCACAATCTCTGACAGAACTATAATATGAAATGTAAAATCCAACTCAGAGACTTTACATTCAACGTCCAGCATGGAAACAAACCATTCAACAACCACCTGCATTTACTTAGCACCTTTAATAGAATAAAACCTCACCAAGTACTTCACATGTGTATTACTGGTGGATAATGCTGGAGAGATTGATATTGGGACAGTTGTACAAGAGGTCAGAATAGCAGAAGCATGGTAATTTGAGAGAGTTGTACAACTGGAAAAGGTTACTGAGATAAGGAATGGTAAGGCCATGGGACTTGAAAGCGTGGATGAGAGTTTTAAAATTGAGATGCTGAAAGTCAGTAAACACAGGCAGGATTGGCAAACAATACCTGGAGCGAGATAGCAGCAGAGTTTCTGATGACCTTGTGTTTATGCAGAAGAGGGACCATACAGGAGTATGTTCAAAAGTCCAGTCCAAATGAAATTAAGGTATAGATTGGGCCTCAGCAGCAGATGAACAGAGTTGACATTGGGCAATATAACTAAGATGGAAATGGGCGATCTTAATGATAGATATTCTGTAAATATTCTGTCTCAACTTCAGACAGTGTTTAGGGTCTGGGTTGGAAGTGACGGCTAGGGAACAAGTTGTATGACGCAGGCAAAGAGACTAGCTTTGGTACTTCCAGTTATATTGTTGGAGGGTATTTCTCCTTGTCCAGCATTGACTGTCAATTCAGCAAATCAGCCCAACATGTCTCTGCTGGCGGCCTGCTTCACTTAACATCACCTCACCCTATCATCATATCCTTCTACTCCTTTCCCATTCATCTGTTTATCTAACTTCACCATACAGGATCCAAGGCATTTTGTCTCATTTACTCCAGATGGTGGTGAGGTCCGCAGTCTAACCACTGGGAGAACATAAGAACATACGAGCTAGGAGCAGGAGTAGGCCATCTGGCCCCTCGAGCCTGCCCTGCCATTTAATAAGATCATGACTGATCTTTTTGAGACTCAGCTCCACTTACCCACCCACTCACCATAACCCTTAATTCCTTTACTGTTCAAAAATTTATCTAGCCTTGCCTTAAAAACTACCTCAGCGAGGTAGCTTCAACTGCTTCACTGGGCAGGGAATTCCACAGATTCACAACTCTTTGGGTGAAGAAGTTCCTCCTGACCTCAGTCCTACATCTGCTTCCCTTTATTTTGAGGCGATGCCCTCTAGTCCCAGTTTCACCTGCTAGCGGAAACAACCTCCCTGCCTCCATCTTATCTATTCCCTTCATAATCTTATATGTTCCTATAAGATCTCCCCTCATTCTTCTGAATTCCAATGAGTATAATCCCAGTCTACTCAGTCTCTCCTCATAATCCAACCCTCTTAACCGAGTGAATCTCCTCTGCACCCCCTCCAGTGCTAGTATATCTCTTCTCTAGTAAGGAGACCAAAACTGCACACAGTACTCCAGGTGTGGCCTCACCAGGACCCTATACAGCTGCAGCATAGCCTCCCTGTTTTTAAACTCCATCCCTCTAGCAATGGCAGACAAAGTTCCATTTGCCTTTTTAATCTGCTGCACCTGCAATCCTACTTTTAGCGATTCATGCACAAGGACATCCAAGTCCCTCTGCACAGCAGCGTGCTGCAATTTTTTACCATTTAAAACATAGTCCATTTTGCTGTTATTCCTACCAAAATGGATGACCTCACACTTATCAACATTGTACTCCATCTGCCAGACCTTTGCCCACTCACTTAGACTATCTATATCCCTCTGCAGACTTTCAGTGTCTTCTGCACGCTTTGTTCTACCACTCACCTTAGTGTCATCTGCAAATTTTGACACACCACACTTAGTCCCCAACTCCAAATCATCTATGTAAATTGTAAACAATTGCGGTCCCAACACTGATCCCTGAGGCACACCACTAGCCACTGACCGCCAATCAGAAAAACACCCATTTACCCCTATTCTTTGCTTTCTACTGGTCAACCAATCCTCTATCCATGCCAATACATTACCTGTAATGGTAAAGTAATGGGAGTAAAGACATTTCTTCTGAATTTCCTCACTGAACTTGTTACTATGCTGTTTTTAATGCATTCTAGTCTTCCGGACAAGTGGAAACACTTGCTCCACGTCTATCCTATTGAACTCTGGCATAAAGTCAGATTGTGGCACATTATTGAGACAGAAGACTAGGTTAGGCAATTCACATTGTATCTTAAAATGACATTTGTTATAAAATACAAGACTGCAATTTGATGCTTATATGACAGTAATAAATTGCAAATCTAGATAAACCCTGAAAAAAAAGGTAGTACTTCTTTGTAATACAGAATCGGAGATTTAAATTATATGCGTTCCAGAAATAACATTTTCAAAAAGGAAATAATATCCATAAAATATGAAAGTGATCTTGATCCCGAAGCAAATGAGACTTGAGATTCAGAATACCTCTAAAAGGAATTATGTTCAGATACAGTAAATGTTTGGGTTGTTTAACTCTTGATTGTTATATGGAAAGTGTTTATTTGATTCACGATAGACCACACCTCTTTGATTTTCTATATTTGGAGAAAGGACTACCTTTATAACGAAGATCACTGTTGAACTCTGAAATGATTTGACCTGTTCTTGGAAAACTGGTAAAAATAATGTTGGTCTACCTTCTTTTCACAAAGTACAGCTTCAAGCAAGATAACAAAACTTGGGAGCTAATATTCATCTATCTGATCATGGTTTTAATTGTCAGAGTTGAATTGTAGGTTTATGTAGCAGTACAAGAGAAAAAGCTGTAGAAAATTGTTCTTTAGACATGCGTCTTTGTCAGCATTTCACTGCTGTGAAGGATGTCATATACATTATTTTTGCATGCTAGTCTTGACGCTGTTAGCAAAGAGATGAATTCCTCGTCTTTGTATGTGGTTTTATGCAGTAGGAGCTAGTGCTCAATGAACATTATAACATTCAGGGAACAGACAGTTGGAAGGGGTTTTGACATTTGAGTGTTCGAAAATATTAGTTACATTCAGTACTGCCTTGGAACAAAGGCGGGGCTGGTTGCAAAGTCTCTGTAGGGCATTCAAAAACAGTTCAGGGGTCACTAGGGAGCAATTTCTGAAGTCACAGGTAGTTGGAGAAGATGACAGATAGAGCAGGCTCAATGCAGAAAGGAATGGTTAGGCTATGCTGCTGAGCATAGTTTCTGATGAACTTGTGTTTGTGCAGAAGATGGACCATACAGGAGTGTGTTGGAAAGTCCAGTCCAAATGAAATTAAGGCATAGATTGGGCCTCAGCAGCAGATGTACAGAGGTGACATTGGCCAATGTAACTAAGTGCTGTGATCAAGACATTCGCAGATGACAAAAATTCATTTGTTAGTAAATAGTGAGAAAGGTAGTTACAAACTGCAGGAGGATATCAACGGACTGATCAACTGAATGGAGCAGTAGCAAGTGGAATCAACCAGAAATGTGTGAGGGAATTCAAAGGGAAGACCTAACAAGACAAGACATTATGAATGGTGGGGCCCAGGAAAGTACTGAAGATTAGAGAAATCTTGGGGTCTATATCCACAGATCACTGAAGATAATAGGGAAGGTAGGTAAGGTGATTAAGAAGGTTTATGGGATACTTGCCTTTATTAGCTCAGGCACATAATACCAGAGAAGGATAGTTATGTTGGAACAATATAAAATGTTGGCTAGACCACAGCTGGAGTGCTGCATTCAGTTCTGGTCTTGGCGCTATTACAATCACATCTGTACTGTAGACAGAGGGTGCAGATGAGATTTACCAGGATGCTGCCTGAGCTAGAGTATTGAGCTGTGGGAAAGATTGGATAGACTGGGATTGTTTTCTTTGGAACATCGGAGACCAACAGGGACTTGATATAAGTGTATAAGATAATGAGGAGCATTGTTAGGGTAAATAGGAAGGCACTGTTTCCATCAGTGGAGGGGTCAGTAACCAGGGAAGTAGATTTAAGCTAACAGCTAGAAGGCTAAGAAGGGATTTAAAGAGAATTTCTTTTATTCAGTGGGCTGTGGGATTCTGGAACTCACCACCTGAAAGTGTAGTTGAGTCACAAACTCGTGTAACATTTGAGCAGTATTTAGATCTTCACTTGTTTTGCTATAGTCCCCAAGATTAATGGCCAGGAGCTGGAAAATAGCATTTGTGCAGTCAGATCTTTGTTGACCAAACTGACACAATAAGCCAAATGGCCTCCTTATGTGCAGTGAGCGTCTACAAGTCATTTTATCGTTTTGCACAATCTTAAATCCTTTCTCTGTCAATAATCTCCAGAGGCTGGAGTGAGTAAGTTTCATTTATCGTAATCTATTATTTTTTGTTGACTAGAGAAACCTGACCAGATAGTGTCCAACACTAAACCAGATATATCATCTGTGACCCTTGGATTTGACCATATCATCAACCCAGTTAAATTGAACATTTGTAGCAATCAGTGCAGAAGGGGGGCTAGAAAGGAATTGGCACTCTACCATGTCCCCCAACCTCGGTTGAACCACATTTGTTTGATCTTTGTCCATTTACTGAAATGTGACTTGAGTCTAAAATTCCTAGTTTATTACCATGCCACGTGATCGTTATTCCTTCAACAGATCACTTCCCAACTTTCTCTATTGGAAAGCCTGTTCAGTCTTGCCTGTCTGTTATAATCCCTCATTTTCAGTCTTGGTCTTGTAAACCTTTATTTCACAGTTCCTCTATATCATTTTGTTAATATAGAGGCCTTAGCTGAATGCAGTTTCCCCACAAGTTTATCAGAACTTCTCGAGCAATCAACTCGAGAGCTTTACATTTTATATGGCTCTGTTAACCTCTGGATACTTTTAATGATCTGTGAATTCCTAGCCTTAAACCCTTTTAGGTTACTGCCTCAGTAATGAACACAACTGGTGTGAAACAAGCTGCTATTGTCACTTCAGGATTATTTTTGGAAGCTCTGCATTGTTAAACAACAAATCCTAGAGTCTACACAACTTCAGGGTAAAACAAAAAAGACAACACGTATGACAAATTGCAAAGTAGAACATTTTTCACAGGAGATTACTGACCTGCGCGTGACAGTTTGACCTTGGCATCTGCCTTGGATGGTCTTGCAAGTGTTCGCTCCTCCTGGGTGGTACCCACTCGCTCACTAACCCCTGCAAAAAGTTCAGAATGTTATAATTCATATATCCGTGTGGTGTCAGTGCACCATACTTGTAAACGTATTGCTCCTGCTTCATTTCCTTGGTGCCCATCTATTTCTGACTAAGCCTTGGGCACAGAATTAATCACAGAGCCACAGAGATATGCATTTGTATAGCACTTTGAATATAGTAAAACACAGAGGGAGCATTGTCACACATACTGAGACAGGTGATGTAAACACAGTGGTAGTGTTCTCTTGCATAGTAGGGGCCAAATATAACGCGCAACGATAAGCAGAACATCAGCCTCAGATACGATATCAAATGTCTACTGCTCTCCGATATCTCTTTATTTTTTCTAATTGAGAACTTGTAAATTTTCAAAAATGAGCTGGAGAAGAATACAGATGCTGCCACTTTGCCCAGAAGCTGCTTCAACTTTCTGCCATGGGCTTGTTGGCAGGTCTGGTTTGTCTCGTGTATCACTTCATAGCTGCTGCCCCTCCCAGAGTGTCGAACAGCAGATGCACGGAAGCGCAAAAGGCCTCAAAAACTAGACAACGTGGGCTGTTAACAAACTCAATGTTTTGTTCATTACTCACTTCAAAATTCTAGGCAGCATGCCAATCCTTACAACCACTCACCACTCCATGATTTTGGAGATGGGTCATTAAATGGTGGGGAAAATGTCCAAAATAATTTGTAGCAATAAAATCTGACCCAATGAGTGCAAGACAATGTAAAGACAGTGTGAAGGCTCATTCTCCCAGTATGTCTGTGTGACACTGTAAATACAACATGAAGGTTTAATCTATGTTTGTGTATGTGACAGTGGAAACACACTGTGTAGGTTTACTCTGTGTGGTGTGAGTGTGACAATGTAAACACAGCATGAATGCTCGCTCTCTCACGGTGTGTGAGTGCAAACATAGTGTGTAGGTTCACCCTCTCACTATGTATGTGACAGTGTGAACACAGCATGAATGTTCACACTTTGTGTGTGTGTGTGTGTGTGTGTGAGAGAGAGAGAGAGAGAGGCAGTATGTATGTGTGTGTTTGTGAACACAGTGTGAAGGTTCAGTCTCTCTCTTTGCAGGATCGATTTGGGGGGGGAAATGCTGGTCATCTGGTTACCTCCATTTTACATTCAGAAGTGACTCTGTTCGTTAGATCTGCCCCTTCTTTGTCAGTAACGTATTCCTTGTCTGAGTTTTGGGCTTCCCTCTGTAAAATTGGAACTTCTGCTCTACGACTGCAGTCTGAAGGAAGACAGTTTGGATGTCTGCCTCCAAAATACCCCAAAACACTTCAGTACAGCTGAAGTGCAGTTAGTCTAGGAAATGTGCTACCATGTAGCAAGCCGATAAAATAGTTATGTGAAAATGTTCATGTGATGTGCACTTTCCTGCTGGTTGGAGTTTAAGTATTGGAAAAGGCAATTTATTTGGGGGTGGGGGTTGAGGGGGGATGGGGGGTTGTGAAGGGAGAGAAAGAGAACTGTTCCTGAAACTCCACACTTCCAAAGGTTAGAACCATGATTCCACTAGTGCAGTATATTTTTGTTCATGTTCATGTTATAAAGGAAGATTAGGAGAACAAAGGTGACAAATGCACGTTCTGTGGTTAATTTAAGCTGATCTGTATGTTTCCCAGCCGTGGTGCTTTGTGATTGCTGTCTGCCTTTCAAAGGTTGTGATCTGTGCATTTTGAACTCTGAATTACTCATTGAAATGGCCACCACAGTCAGTTCAAGAACAATTACTGATGGGCAGGAATTGGTTGGGGTTTGGAGATGTTGATGAGGCCCTTAAGTGGACATTAATTGATGAGACAGAAAGGTTAGTCAGGGCTCTTCCTGCCTGTCCCACCCCCACCCCCCAAGAACTTAATGAAGGTGAAGGTGGGAATGTTGTGTGCTCCCAAGCCATCACCCTTCAGCCTGATCAAAAGCTTCTTTCATACCAAATGTGCAAAGAGGGATTCCTCCCATTAACACGATTTCTCCCTTCACGGATGCTGCCAGAGCTGCTGAATATTTCCAGCTTTTTCAGTTTATATTGTAAAATTCTTCCAATGGCTTTCCCACCCACATTTCCCCTCAATGTTGTTTGCTATTTACATGAATGACCTGAATGTGAAAGTACAAGGCATGATTAGTAAGTTTGCGGCTGATACAAAATTAGGAGTTGATAGTGAGGAAGGTTATCAAAAATTACAGAGGGATCTTGATCAGATGGGGAAGTGGGCTGAGGATTGGCAAATGCAATTCAATACAGATAAGTGTCAGGTGTTGCACTTTGGAAAGTCAAACCAAGGTAGGACTTATACTGTAAATGGTAAAGTCCTGAGGAATGTTGTGGAACAAAGGGACCTAGAGGTACAAGTACATAGTTCGCTGAAAACGATGTCACAGATGGACAGGGTGGCGAGGAAAGCGTTTAGCATGCTGGCCTTCATCGGTCAAGGCACTGAGTACAGGAGTTGGGACGTTATATTACAGTTGTATAAGTCATTGGTGAGGCCACACTTGGAATATTGTGTACAGTTTTGGTCACCCTGTTATAAGAAAGACATAGTTAAAATGGAAAGTATGCAAAGAAGATTTACGAGGATGTTGCCAAGATTAGTAGGCCTAAGTTATAGGGAGACGTTGGCCAGGATAGGACTTTATTCCTTGGAATATAGGAGATTGAGGGGTGACCTTATTGAGGTGTATAAAATCATGAGGGGCATAGATAGGATGAATGAATATAGACTTTTTCCCAGGTACAGGGAATTGAAAACTAGAGAGCAGAGGTTTAAGGTGAGAGGGGAAAGATTTAAGAAGGACCTGAGGGGGCAACTTCTTCACACAGAGAGTGGTGTGTATATGGAATAGGCTGCCACAGAAAGTAGTTGAGGCAGGTACAACAGCAATATTTATAAAACATTTGGATAGGTACATGGATAGGAAGGGTTTAGAGGAATATGGACCAAATGCAGGCAATTGGAACTAGCTGAGTGGGCACTATGGTCAGCATGGACCAGTTTGGGCCGAAGGGCCTGTTTCCATGCTGCATTACTCTATGACTCTATAATGGTGCAGCTATTCCTGATCACAAGAGAGACAATAGAGTTTCCCTCCTACCAATTACATTGGTGGTTGACTTAGATAAGTCTTACTCTTCCTATTTATGTTATGGAATCATCCTCCAGGCATTTTTTCTGGGTTAATAAGTTTGCTTCAGTCAGGAATTTGCTATGTGTTCTGTCATTGAGCTCAGCAGAAACTCTGTTGAAACAGACTCTGCTGCAAATCCAGCGCTGCCTTCATATCGCTGGCTGGCGCAGTGCTCCCGACGGGCATCTCTTCCTCTATTCCCCTCCCTATTTGCTGAACTTGCCTTTTGCCTTTTTATCCTGAATGGGAGTCATGTAGCCATCCTCATCCAGCTCACTCCTCTGCCCGTGCTCTGACAGGAAGACCGTAGGGTCTGCGCTGTACCGCTGGGTGGCACTGTCCTCCCTCGGGCGTGGCACCTGCTTCCTCAGCGTCCCGTTGCAACAGGCGTCATCGAAGACCTCCAGCGATGAGGCAGCACCCTGGTCCTCCAGTGTGGCAGAGCTGGCACAGGTGGGCGGCCGGCTGTGCAGGGACATCCCTTCCTCTGGTCCGAAGAGACAATCGCGGTACACAAACTGATTCTGTGACAACAAAAGGGAAACAGTGAGAGCAGCTCGCATCAATTTTGCATTTCTGTGCACCTCTGTGTGTGTATGTGTGCGTGTGTGGGTGGAGGGGGGGAGGTTGTCATAAAACATCCGGGGAGACTTGAATCAAAGAAGCTCTAAGGAATATTTTCAAAGAGGAATGGGAGGGAGCCGTGCACTTCTTGGTGCCAGCTTCAATTAGATATTAGCTGATTTGTCCCTGCGAATGCAATCACTCAACAACCCTGGATACCTTGAAATTGAAATTTTCAATTGCCCCCAGTTTCCTTTACAAGGGTAAGGAATTGCGGATTTCCACTGTGAAGAAATGCAGCCTGCCATCTACTCTGCCATGTCCTCTGAGAACCTTGCATGTTTCAATAACGTCACTTCTTATTCTTCAATATTCCAACAAGTACAGGCCCAATGTACTCAACAGCTCCTCATACGATAGTCCCTCCATAACTGGTATCAGCCTGGTGAGCCTTTTCTGGATTGCCTCCAATGCCAGTATATTTTGCCTTGGATTAAAAATTGTGGTTTTAACTGTGGTCCAGCTGTGGTCTGACTAGTGACTTGTATAATCTTAGCAAAACCTCTCTACTTTTATACTCCATTCCCTTTGAAATAAAGGCCATCATTCCATTTGCCTTCATTATAATCAGCTGAACTTGGATATTAGCTTAGAGATTGTAGGAACTGCAGATGCTGGAGAATCTGAGATAACAAGGTGCAGAGCTGGATGAACACAACAGGCCAAGCAGCATCAGAGGAGCAGGAAAGCTGATGTTAAGGGTCTAGGCCCGAAATGTCAGCCTTCCTGCTCCTCTGATGCTGCTTGGCCTGCTGTGTTCATCCAACTCTACACCTTTTTATCTTGGATATTAGCTTTTTGTGATTCAAGGACGAGGCTTCCCAAATCTCTCTGTTCTATGGCTTTTTGAAGTTTTTCTACATTTAAATAATATTCAGCTTCTGTATTTTCCTGCCAGAGTGCATAACCTCACATTTCCCGACATTACATTGCATCTGCCAAGTTTTTACTCACTCACGTAACCTGTCTATAACACTCTGCAGATTCTTTGTGTCGTTCTCGCCACTCACCTTCCCATCTATTTGCAAACATGGCTCTCGTACATTCACTTTCTTCACCCAAGTCATGAATGTAATGGTCCCCTTCACTGGTCTCCTTGGCACTCTATTAGTTACAGGTTACCTGATAATGCACCTCTTATCACAACCCTTTATTTTATATTAGTTAGCCAGTGCTCTAATGCATGTTAATACATTACACCAACAGCCTGGGCCCTTATCTTATTAAGTAAACTAATGTGTGGTACCTTATCAGATGCCTTCTGAAAATGCAAAGATATAACATCCACTGGTTCCCCTTCATCTATCCTGTTTGGTATCTCCTCAAAGACTTCTACTAAATTTGTCACACATGATTTCCCCTTCATGAGACCATGTTCAGTCTGATCATATGATGTAATTCTAAATGTTCTGTTATTACATTCTCTATAACAGACTCTAACATTTTCCCAATAACAAATGTTAACCTAACTAGCCTATAGATACGTGTCTTTTTTTGTCTCATTTCCTTTTTGAATAAGACTGTTACATTAGCACTTTTTGAATCCATTTCTGGGAGGTCTCTTGTGCCCTCTTTCGAGAAGACAGAACCAAAGTCTGTGTTCAATTCTTCTCCCATTTTTGTTTTCCTCATTATAATTTTCTCTGTTTATGACTGTAAGGGACCTACATTTGTCTTTACTAATCCTTTTAGCTTCACATACTTACAGAAGCTTTTTCAGTCAGTTTCTATCTTCCCTTCCATTTTACTCTCATATTCCATTTCTCCCCCGATCTAACTTTTTGTCCTCTTTCACTGAATTCTATAATTCTCCCAATCCTCAGGCTTGCTGCTTTTTCTAGCAATTTTAAATGTCTCTTCTTTGGACCTAATACTATGCATAATTTATTTGTTAGCCATGATTGTGCCACCTTTCCTATTTTAATTTTGTACCAGACAAGAATAAATAAATACCATTATTTACACACATTTTTAAAAATATTAGTCATTGCCTATCCACTGTCAACCCCTCCAGTAAGGCTCCCCAATCCATCCTTGCCAATTAGCATGTCATACTCTCATACTTAACATCTCTGTAAGCACATAAAGAAATACAGAAACAGAAGCAGGAATAGGCCATTCGGTCCTTTAAGCCTGTTCCACCAAACAATAATGGCTGATCCTCTATTTTGATGCCATATTACTACTTCCACCTCACACCATTTGATGCCTTTGAAACCAAAAACATATCTCTTTCTTGATGATATTTAGTTTGTCTAAATCAGAACCATGTATATCTATTTCTGCTAATTCATCTACTTTATTGCAAATGCTCAGTGCATTAAGACACAAAGCCTTTAGACTTGTCTTTTTAACTTTGCTATAAACTTAGTTTTATGAGATTATTTGAAAAAAACGGTAAGCCCTTCTAAAAATATATAAAGAGGAGAAGAGTCAAGTAGTGACCCTGGTGCCTTGGAGGAATTAGTAATGGAAACAAAAGGAATGAAATGCACTGGGACCATTATCCTAAGATGAGTCATGACTTCATTCAGTGGCAGAGCAGGCTCAAGGAATCAAATAGCATAAACTTGCTCCTATTTCTTCATACATGTCATGAGCAAATTCTGGACCTTGCAGGCTAGTCAACTGAAGGCATGAGCAGTCACGGCTTAGTGATGGAAAATGGAGATATGCAAGTGACTGGAATTGGAGGGGCAAAAAGATCTCAAAGGGTTGTAGAGCTGGATGAGGTTTCAATGAAAACCAAGTTGCATTGATGAAACACTGTGAGAGTATGAGGTGCCAATTGGCAAGGATGGATTGGGGAACTTTACTAAAGAGTCTGACAGTGGATAGGCAATGGCTAATATTTTAAAAAATATGCATAAATAACGACATGAATTCATTCTTGTCTGGTACAAAAATAAGAGGAAAGGTGGCTCAACCATGGCTTACAAATAAATTATGAACAGTCTTAGATCCCTGACCTGCCTCATAAGAACCGCCCTGTGAGTAAAAGTTCCACAAAAACCTAACACACAATGCTCAGAATCAGAGTCTACAGAAATGGACAGCACTGAAGTCTTTTCTGGTCCAAAATGAATATAACCAAGTAACACTTGACTAGAATGGGACTGCACATAGCAACTGCTGCATGGAGCTGGAAGAGCTGTGCATTGCTAGGACTGTGGATTTAGTGGAGACATTGGGAATAATACAGTTGGCAGCATGATCACAGCCAGAGCCTCTCTAGTTGTTAGTCCGCTGATCATTCTCCATTGATGGAAATTACAAACAATTCCTCCCATTTTTACATCTTAAACTTAATGAGAGTGAAACCGGCCTGTGCAGGCATGACATTGAATACATTGAATCAATGAAATTGAATACAGAGTGATTTTTTTGTTTCTTTCATGGGATGTAGGTGTTGCTGGCTGGGCCAGCATTTATCGTTTACTCTCTTAATTACCCTTGAGAAGGTGGGACCCTTGAGAAGGCGGGGAGAACTGTCTCCTTGAAATGTGGCAGTCTGGTGAAATAGATACACCCAAGATGCTACTAGAGATGGAGGTTGCAGGATTTTGATCTAGGGACAGTCAAAGAATGGCGATAGAATTCCAAGTCAGGATGACGTGCACTTTGAACAGGAACGTACAAGTGTTGTCATTTGTTTGCTAGGTGGTAGAGGTCATGGTTTTGAGTGCAGTCAAAGGATTCTTGGTGAGGGGTGACTGACAGCCAGTTGATGCTACAGCCTGTTTTGCATGTCCTGACCCTTCCTAATTTTATCCCACAATGTCTTTAAGCAATTCAACTGCTGGCCATCGAAACATTTGTTCTCTTGAGAACTTGTGGAACTTGCAGGCCACGGCTCTAATGCTGGAATGAAGAGGAGAAGACTCAGTTGCTGTATGTGCCTCCTGTCTCATCTCGACTAAGAAAGAATAGGGCTAGTCTGCGAGCCACATCTACCCGGTCTTTGGTCACCTTCAAATAGATCAGTCTATAAATAATGTTTAAATGTGGTCAGTGTATTGAGTATAGCAGTTGGGAGGTCATGTTGCAGCTATACAGGACATTGGTTAGGCCACTTTTGGAATACTGCATGCAGTTCTGGTCTCCCTGCTACAGGAAAGATGTTGTGAAACTTGAATGGGTTCAGAAAAGATTTTCAAGGATGTTGCCAGGGTTGGAGGGTTTGAGCTAAAGGGAGAGGCTGATTAGACTGGGGCTACTTTTCCTGGAGAATTGAAAGCTGAGGAGTGACCTTACGGAAGTTTCTAAAACCATGAAGGGCATGGATAGGGTGAATAGTCTAGGTCTTTTCCTCAGAGTTGGGGAGTCCAAAACTAGAGTTTAAGGTGAGACAGGAAAGATATAAAAGGGATCTAAGGGGCAACTTTTTCACACAGAGGGTGGTGCATGTATGGAATGAGCTGCCAGAGGAGGTGGAGCAGGTACAACTATGACATTTAAAAGGCATCTGGACAGGTACATAAATGTGAAAGGTTTAGAGGGATATAGGCCAAATGCTGGAAAATGGGACTAGATTCATTTAGAATATCTGGTCAGCATGGACGAGTTGGACCAAAGGGTCTGTTTCCGTGTGTCCTTCTCTATGACTCTCTGACTCTAAGTTAGAATCGGGTCAGAGGGGTATTTTTTTGCTGAATACTGAGCTCTGAAAATGGGTAATGGGGATATGATCAAGTGAAAATAAGGATATACTAGAGATATTGAAACATGACTTTATACCAGTATTTCCACTAGAAGAAAAGATCAGCGTCATGGAAATTCTGAAGGAAATTATAAGTAAATCAGGCACAAGAACTCACCAAAATTAATCCAAACAAAATGACAATATGAAAAAAAAAGTACAAATCTCCAGCACTAGACATTTCCCATTCCAGGATTTTAAAAGAAATAGGTGAGAATATTGCAGATGTCCTAACCATAACCTTCCAAAGTTCCCTTGATTCAAAACTGCTCCTTTTGATTAGAAATTTGTGTATGTCATTTAAGTAAAGATTAAGAGGGAAGACAGAATTATTGACCAGTTAGCCTAACATCTGTTGTCAGGAAATTACTAGTGTCCATAGATGAGGACAGGGGTGACTGAACACTTTGAAAATTTTCACTTGTTCATAAACAGCCAGTATGGGTTTGTAAAGGTTGACAAACTCCACTGATGCTTTTGAAGATGTGGCTAAAGGAGTGAGTGAGCAGGATGTGGCTCTTTCAGTAAAAGTGTACTGAAAAATCACTTATTGGTTAGCAAATGTGCCAGTTTCAAAGGACATTCTGTACTCAAAAGAGATTCATCTGCTCCATTTCATTTCAGTAAAGCGTGTCAGAGCAAAATGCTCACTTGGGTGTTAGGTTTTTAATATAGTGCCATTCATTGCTCTTGTCACGTGTGTATTTTGAATATTCTCCCTTTCTTGACATCTGATTGTACGTTTGCAAATTAAGGATTTAAATATGCACAGCTTTCAAATACTCTAAATCTGAATCAAAGGCTTGATGAGATAGCAGTCTGTAATCCTATGGGCCGTCAGTCATTTGGACTTTCAGAGGGTATTTGACAAAGTCACTTATAAAAGATGTAGTTGAAGCTGAAGACAAATTATTGACCTGGTTAGGAAATTACTGAGTGTCAGGAGTCACAGAGTAAGAGTAATGTGCAGACACTCTCATCGACAGGATGTGACTAGGGGATGTCAGTGCCTTAACTATTCACTGTACTTATTAATAATGACTTGGATAATGGGATAGAGGGCCATTTATCCAAATTGGTTGATAGGTGACAGAGAAAGCTGGCATTACATGCAGTGTAGATGGCAACATAGCATTGCTCAGAGATAGTGATAGGTTAAGTGGATGGGTAAAACTGTGTCAAATTAATTTCAATGTAGGCATATGTGAGAACCCATTTTCAACCTAAAAAGGACAGAACAGGGTACTTTATTAATAGTAAAACAGCGGAGGTCCAAGAGACGCAGAAGTCCAGGTGCATTGATCATAAAAATGACATGAACATGTCTAGAAAATAATCATAACTGCAAATGGAATTCCAGAATTTCAATCAAGAGGACTAAAATACAAGGGGATAGAGGTCATGCTTTAGCTACATAAAGCCCTGGGTAGCCCACACCTAGAGTTAATATAGTTCTACCCACAGCACATGGATTGCAGCTGTTCAAGAAAGCAGCTCGTCACCACCTTCTCAAGGGCTACTAGGGACAGGCAATAAATGCTGGCCAACCAGCAATGCCCACATTTGAGGAATGAAAAAAAAAAATCACCTGGGAATGGACATAGTAGCTTTGAAAAAATGTGCAATCTAAGTGTGCTGCTGCAATGACACTTTAACTTCAAGGCTTAAATTAGGAGGAGCGATTTCACAAATGAGAAACATATTCCCAGGAATCTAGAAGGTTAAGAGGGGTCATTTCACCAAAATTTTCAAGGTTTTAGGAGAATCATATGAAGTAGTGCAAGATGGACTGTTTGGTTGGGAAGTCCCTGGACTTTCTGGAATAGCTGTAATAGGCTGTATAGGAGTAGCTGTATAGCAAATAAGAGACAGCCACTTCATTCAGGAATTAAGTTATGAAGAACTGAAAAAGTTTGGAACTATTTTCTGTTAATGGCAAGTGACGTGAGATCAATTATTAAATTTAAACTTGGGACTGAAAGACTTTTGTTACAAGATATTAAAGGATATGGTGCAAAGGGGAACACTCCAAGTATCAGTGTGAAGACCACTGCATTTCTTAATATACGTTAATGACTTTGGTGTCTAAATCACAATCTAAAATTTGTAAATGACACAAAACTTTGAAGTAAGGTGAACTGTGAGGGGTTTTGTGATAGACTTCAACAAGTCGTAGATAAAATATGGTTAGAGACATAAAAGCTGCAGATGCCAGAATGCAAGGTAGACAAACAGAAGGCTGGAAGAACACAGCAAGCCAGGCAGCATCTGGGGGAAAGGAGAAGTCAACGTTTCAGGTATTATCCTTCTTCAGGGCCCAGAATGTTGACTTCTCCTTTCCTCCAGATGCTGCCATAAAATAAGAACTGCTAGATTTTGGTAGGAAGAGTGAGGAGCGATAATATAATCCAAAACATAAGAGTACAAAAAGGGGCGTAGGAACAGAACACCCACTGTGCACAAAGCATGTAAGGCAGAAGAACAAGTTGAGAAAGTGGTTAAAAAGAAATGGGATCCTGAGCTTCATAGCTAGAAGTATAGAGTACAAAAGCAAGGAAGTTATAATGAATCTTTGTACAATACTGGAATAGTGTCTCCAATTCCGAGCCCTGCCCCTTTGGAGGGATGGGAAGGCTTTCCAGAGGGTTCAGAAATGATTTCTGAGAATGATTCCAGGAATACATTCTTCAGTTACTTGGTTGGATTGGAGAAGCTGGGGTTGTTCTCCTCAGAGATTCAATGGAGCTGTTCAAAGTTATGTAAGGTCTGGACTTCGTAGTTAGAGAATTAGTTCCTACTGGTGCAAAGGTCAAGAACTAAACATTACAGAAGTGATTAGTGAAAGAAGCAACAAAGTTCTGATGACATTCTGGAGTGACTGACATGGAAGGGTGGTGCCTGGTGAAGCTTTAATCATAGCTTTAAGCAAGGGAATGGGATAAGTACCTGAAGAGAAAATGTTTTCAGGGATATGGGGAAAGATTGGGGAACTAGTGTTGGTAAACTGCTCTTGCTGAAAGCTAGCATGAGCTTGACAGGCCAAACAGCCTCCTTCTGGGCTGTAACTATTCGATGATTCTACACACAGATTCTATATGGAGCTAGGTTTCACAGCAGGTATAATCTGATTGAACCATGGAATCATTTTGAGGAGCTGAATAGATTATTTCTGTTTCTATCCATTAGCCAGTGATCTCCTCAGTCTACAACTCTCCAAGCTGTTATCCTCCTGAGCTTAAGTGGTGCAAAGACCTGATGATTAAGTTAGACTTACTAAGGATTTGCCGTCTGCAAAGAATCTCATTCACAAGAACATAAGATCACAAAAATTAGGACCAGGAAAAGCTCTTCGAGAAAACCTACCCTGCTATCATTAGGGCAGCATCATGATTCAATGGTTAGCACTACTGCCTCACAGCGCCAGGGACTCGGGTTCAATTCTACCCTCGGCAAGTGTCTGTGTGGAGTTTGCGCATTCTCCCCGTGTCTGCGTGGGTTTCCTCTGGCTGCTCTGGTTTCCTCCCACAGTCCAAAGATGTGCAGGTTAGGTGGATTGGCCATGCTTGATTGCCTGAGTGACCAGGGATGTGTGAGTGGGTGGGTTTTCCATGGGAAATCCAGGATTACACGGATGGAGTGGGTCTCAGTGGGATGGTCTTCGGTTGATTGGTCTGGACTCGATGGGCTGAATGGCCTGCTTCCACACTTTAAGGATTCTATGTTCTGATAAGATCTGGGTATATCCCTAACACCAGTTTCCTATCTGTCCCTCCACCCCAATAATCCTTGTCGATCAAAAATCTAACCCAGCCTTGAACATATTCAGCAAGCCAGCCCCCACTGATGCCTGTGCAAGAGATTCCAGAGGCAAAACAAAACTGCTTAGACAAATGAGATACCAAGGTGTAGAGCTGGATGAACACAGCAGGCCAAGCAGCATCAGAAGAGCAGGAAGGCTGACATTTCGGGCCTAGACTCTTCTTCAGAAACGGTCTTTTCTGAAGAAGGGTCTAGGCCCGAAACATCAGCCTTCCTGCTCCTTTCATCCAGCTCTACACCTTGGTATCTCAGATTCTCCAGCATCTGCAGTTCCTACTATCTCTGCTTAGACAAATGATTGCTTCACATCACCACCTTAAATGAGAGATCCTTAATTTGTAAACACTTTCCCCTTGTTCTAGATATAACACAGTGTGGAGCTGGAGGAAAACAGTAGGCCAGGCAGCATCAGAAAGTCTGAAGGAGGGTCGCAAACCGAAATGTCAGTTTTCCTGCTCCTCTGATGCTGCATAGCCTGCTGTGTTCCTCCAGCTCCACACTGTTATCTCTGACTCCAGTGTTGGCAGTTCTTACTATCTCCCCTAGTTCTAGATTCCCTGACAAGGGGAAGCATCCTCTCAACATGTTGCATTTAATTGAGAACATTTCAAATCCCCAGAATGACCCAAAACATTTTACAGCCAATTAAGTACTTTGTTAAAGTGTAGTCACTGGTCTAATTCAGGGAACTCGGCAGACAGTTCATGTTCAGTAACATCCTGTACACGATGAGATAATGAGATGATGTGTTTTCATGGGAATGTTTAAGGGATAAGTATTAGCCAGGATAACGCCCCTGCCCTTCTTCCAAATATGCCCCAGGATCTTTCAAGTCCAACTAAGGTGGTGAATAAGAACATGGTTTACCAGCTCATCCGAAAGGCGGCACACCCCTGACAGTGTAGCACCTTCTTGGTCCTGCACAGGAGTGTCAGACTGTACACTGTGCTCAGGTCAGTGAAGAAGGTCTTTTGCATTTTGATACAGAGATGAGAATCGTGGCTGTGGTGAGCAGCTTGTGGGTGAGCTCCTGTGGCAGCAGCAAGTATTGATGCATCTGGCCTCTTGACACATTTGTTTTCGAACTGTCAGTCAGCCAATGCAGTCACGTGGTGTGAAAGATTTGGCATTGCGTGAACCCTGACCCACTTCTCTCTCATCTGCCCCCAGCCCCACCAATACAGCAATATGCCACTCATCAGTAGGACTCAGGTTTCCACCAGGGCCACGTACCCACCAAAACATGTGCCAGGAAGGAATGAATGCCTTCGGAGAAAACAGTGAAGGGAGGAAAGATTGGGAAGGGATTCGGTTGATTGGAAGTTAGCATAAACTGGGAATTGTTTTTAAAGAAAAACAAATTCCTACTGCAATTATAGAGCACCTTTCAGGGAAGCGGCATGGTGGCTCAGTGATTAGCACTGCTGCCTCAAAGTAACAGGGGCCTGGGTTTGATTCCACCCTCAGGCAACTGTCTGTGTGGAGTTTGCACATTCTCTCCGTGTCTGCATGGGTTTCACCGGGTGCTCCAGTTCACTCCCACAGTCCGAACATGTGCAGGTGTATTGGCCATGCTAAATTGCCCATAGTGTTAAGGGGTGTGTAGATTAGATGTGTTAGCCATGGGAAATGCAGGGTTACAGGGAAAGGATAGGGGGATGGGTCTGGGTGGGATGCTTTTTGGAGGGTCGGTGTGGACTTGTTGGACCAAAGGGCCTGTTTTCACACTGTGGGGATTCTATGATTTTATGACTTCAAGACAGTCCAAAGCTCTTTACAGCCAATAAAGTGCTTTGAAGTCTAGTTACCGTTGTGCTTTAGAAACAGAATGCTTTCCAATTCCCTTTGAATATCAGGCACAAATTGCTCTGACGAGGCCGCACAGTGTATTACAGCATTGTGTACTGTTTCAGGAATTTGGTCTATTTCTACACCTCATGCCACTGTGAAACACTTGTAGCACTTCATAGTAAAGCTTGCAAGCGAAAGCCCCTTGAGGTGACGGAAGTTTCATTTCACCAAGTGCTGTACAGGATACATCAGCCATGCCTCACTGAGGTTTCAGGTGCACTTCCATTAGCTGTCCCGTCTTACATGGACTGTTGTCACTGCTGGGGAGGACAGATTGACTTTGACTGATGTGATATTGTGGGGTAGGTGATGGCCTAGTGGTATTATCACTGGACTGTTAATCCAGAGACCCAAATAATGTTCTGGGGAAAATGTTCTGTGTGTAATGTTCTGGGGACCTGGGTTCAAATCCCACCACGGCAGATGGCGGAATTTGAATTCAATAAATATCTGGAATTAAGAATCTAATGATGACCGTGAATCCATTGTCGATTGTTGGGAAAAACCCATCTGGTTCACTAATGTCCTTCAGGGAGGGAAACTGCCATCCTTACCTGGTCTGGCCTGCATGTGACTCCAGACCCATAGCAAAGTGGTTGATTCCTAACTGCCCTCTGGGCAATTAGGGACGGGCAATAAATGCTGCCTAGTCAGCGATGCCCTCATCCTATGAATCAATAAAACAAAATATTCTTTTCCTGAACCAACAGCTTGGACAGTTGTTTGGCATCCTGCTCTGGGAAGCCGTGACTCACTCAGGCTTTTGTAAGAATCATTTATTGACACATCTAAAAATGTTAATTTTGGAACTCCATCTAATGAGGATAAAAACAATCCTGACAGCTGCTCTGTGCTTTCTCATTGAAATGCTACAAATACTGTAGCTAACAAACCTGCCGTTATCAAACTGAATGTACTTCTCCTGCTGCATAATCCAAATATCGTCGTTTATTGTCACATCCCTTCTTCATTATTACGCTGGCTGCTCAAGGTACGGATGCATGAACCATTCAGCAGCAGGAAGGAATGGCATTGTTCGGCTCTCCTCAAAATAGAATCTGAGGTGGCAATAGTTTGCCATTAACAGAAGGACGTAAGAACTAAGAGCAGCAGTAGGCCATTCAGCCCCTTGAGCCTGCTCCACTATTCAATATGATCATGTCTTATCTCACCTTGGCCTCAACTCCACTTTCCTGCCAGGTCACCATAACTCCTCAACCCAGTGCTAATTAAAGCCTGTCTATCTCCTCCTTAAATGTATTTACTGTCCCAGCATCTGCTGCACTCTGGTGTAGTGAATTCCACAGATACATGAGAGAAGTATTTCCTCATCATCTCTGTTTTAAATCTCCCACTCCTTATCCTAAAACGATGATCTCTTGTTCTAGGTTATCCCATGTGGGGGTCACACCTACTGTCTGCTTTGTCAATCCCCTTTAACATCTTATATACTTCAATTATATTTTTACTAATTTTTCTAATCGCAAGAAAGTATAGGACTAAACTGCAAAGTCTCTCCTCATAAGACAAACTCATCTCTGGATTTAATCTAGTGATCTTTCTCTGAACTGCCTCCAATGCAACTACATCCCCTCTCCAGTCATGGGACCAAAACTATACACAGTACTTCAGATGTGGTCTGACCAATGCCTTGTACAGATGCAACATTTCCCCACTTTTACATTTTATGCTTTTAGCAATAAATGCCAGACTTCCAATTGCCTTCATTACCTACTATAGCTGCATACTAGTTTTCAACAATTCAGCTGGAGGATACACAGACCCTGTGCGTTGAAGCACGCTGAAGTTTCTCTCCATTTAGATGATAAATTGCTTTTCTATTCCTCTGACCAATATGGATAATCTTCATTGTAACTTACTTTCCCACCTGTTTTAGTGTTATCTGCAAATTTTGAATGCCATGTGGCATAACTGATGACTCCCCTCCATGCCAAGTACTTTACCAATGATCAACTTGACACAACTCAGGCCAGGCATAACACAGAGTGGAGAAGTGAGCTCTTTGGCAATGCACTCTCTGTATTCGCTGATCCCTGGGTCAACTTAGGATCAACTTAGGAACACTTTGCCTTTGAATTAACTAATGTTTTTAAATGCTGAATTCTGTGATACCACTGGAATCCTGTTTCTCTGTGGTATCTTTTCCCTAATCATTTTCTGAAGCTCTGAATTGACCTTATATTGAAAGCACTGGTTGTCTATATTTTCAGGAAATTTAAAAAAAGTCAGTAAGCTGACTCAAATAGACAGTTTATCGTCTCCCATTTTTGCTGCTTCTCAATTGCAAGGATCTACACTAGTCACATCATCCTTTTGCGACATGAGTGACATAAGCTGAGAATGCTATATTCTTCCAAGTCTAACCTCTCATGTATCCCCTTGGCATGTGGCTTCACTTCCCCTCCAATCATTGACAACCTTGCCTTCAACTAGCTTGACTCTAAATGCCAGACCTTTCAGCTTCTCTCCTTCTCTCCCCCTTTAAGAAACTCTTTAAAGTCTTGCTGAGTTTTTGATCACATTTTGTAACCACGTGGCTTGAGACCTTGGGATTCATGCTGTTCCAATTGCTGTTGTCTTCTGATAACTGTCACCAGATACTTGAGTTTGAGTTTAAGAACTTGGGTTTGTTGATACTAAGAACAAGGGAAGACTGGGACAATTCTTGTTAAGATACTGTCGAGACAGAAGTGTCCTATTGTGTTCATATGTCTGTATTACTCCCCCTCTTTTGAGGTTTGTCACTGATAGCCCCTCCAAGAGTCTCTACAATAATCATAACAACACTAAAACAAGCACAGAGAGACTGGAACATCACTCATGTCCTCTGAAGGTCCTAAACATGGGAAACAATCAATTGTTCAATACTTCTGATCTCTAAATAGTTCAACATGTTTCACTTTATTGAAAGTTTTATTTTTACCTTTGGTGATTCTGTGAGCACATCTTTGGAATGAAAGACACAGGTGGAATTGGAGCAGTGGACTAACGCAACATGGGGACACTGTCAATTTAAACAGAGGGTTCTTTGAAAATCATCACCAAAGGTAAAGTGAAGAAATTCACATTAATCTTAACATTAGATAGTACACCTTCAGAACACAAAGTAAACCAGCCCTCTCTGAGCTGAACCCAATTGTGATAATTACTTGATTGAAGCTACTGCAACCCTGTCTCTTTCACTCACTGAGATGGTAAAAAGATCTTAGAATGCGAACATGGTATTCAGAAATGAAACTGAAAGTGAATACACATAATTTGCTCAGCAGCCTCTTGGTCTATATCATTAATGTTCCAGAATATTTTTAAGTTGTCTAGTTAATGAGGACATTAGATTGCAATCACTTTGTTAAAATAACAATGCCTTTACTTCACTGTCCTGTCCATCTATTGCTCAGACTCTCCAGATATTCAATTGTCTAATTATTCAATTTTGCAATTACCTATTACTCCTCAGTCCAGTCACCTCAAAGTTCAATTACTTCACTGTCCAGCCTATCACCATTCATCCCATTGTCTTGTGATCTAACCGTCCAGTCACTCCACAGTCTTGGGGTTCAAGGGTTCATTGTCCCACACATCGGTGGTGTACATAATATCCTGCTCAAAATGTTAAGAGTTCCCAAGTTATCAGTTACACTGGGCAGAATTCAATGCCCTCCTGAGGCAAGGGATCATTTAATCAGGTGGGTGTGGATACCACTGCCTACCCAACTTTGCACTAATTAGGTCTGGGCTAGGAAGGCCTGTGGATGGCTTTCCATTCAAAACACCCATTGAAACCCTTGTCCACTTAAGGATCTCATTGTACCAACGCTGGTTTCAATCCATGTTGAGGTTGATTTCTGATCAGATGGCAGGGAGGAAATCCCTCATTCAAATGTACTTAGAGCCTGGAGAAGGCATAAGGCTTTAGGGAGGTAGGGGTCACAGTGGAGAGGAAGCTGAGAACTGGGAGGAGGGACATCAGCATGAGAATGGCTGCTCATGTTACATCATCGGCATGGCTGACACTCCCTTGCACAAACAACATGATTCTCTCAGCCATCACTGGTTAATCACCAGGCTACACAGTTCAACATGTCCTTAACTACATCCCTCTCTAAGTTACCAGTTCTCAGTCCCAGTGTTCACTCTATCTTTTGTTTAAAGCCAGCAAAAATGAATGTATGCAAAACCAGTTGAGGCTGCAGATCACCCCCACAGTGCATACCAAAGACTGGCATCATGACCAATGGCTATTTTACAGTCCATGATTGTCTGCTGCCCTCAGCTCTCTTCATCTGGAGCCCGCTGTCAATCAGGTTCTGTCTGGCTTGTAGCACTGAGTCCTGCCATGCAGAAAGACAGCTTCATCCACTTCAATGTCCTTATACTTGAAAGTCTGCTCCTGTTCCCCTGGCTCCTCAGCATCCATCACACCACCCCACTGTCTTCTCTAATTATGCAGACTATAGCCACCAGGATGATGAAGCACACACTGCCTGGAAAGCCCGCACAGACCAGCCCAAGCAGTGAAACTGCATATGCTTCAGGCCCATCGCCTGATCCACCATGGCCCTGGTCAAAGCATAAGCAGCACCACTGTATCTGCACTCTGTGTCGGGCAGGGGGTTGTGCAATGGTGTCATGAGCCTTTGCGACAGTGGGTAGCCCTTGTCCCACAGTGACAAGCTTTATAAGACCCTTACATCCTCAAACACATCTTTGACCATCTTTGATGAGCAGCCCCTCCCACCTCACCCCACCACACCGACCCCCCCACCACCCAGAACAGTCCCTGACCAGCCTTTTGCAGCTCCCCAAATGATGATATGCTACCATTGCCATCAAACTAGAAAATCAACTCTGGTTCAATGAAGTGTGCAGGACAGCATGCCAGGAGTAGTGTCAGGCATACCTAACAATGAGGTGGCAACCTTGCGAAGCTATCAAACAGTCTAAGCAGCATGTGTTAGACAAAGCTAAGTGACTCCATACCCAATGGATCAGATCCAAGTTCTACAATCCTGCTTTTCCAGTCATGAATGGTGGTGGACAATTAAACAACTTACTGGAGGAGCGGCTCCACAAATATCTCCATTCTCAATGATGGAAGAGCCTAGCACATCAATGCAAAAGATAATACTGAAGCATTCATAGTAATTTCCAGCCAGAAGTGCTCAGCGGACATTTCATCTCAGCCTCCTTCAGCGGTCTCCAACATAACAGGTGCCAGTCTTCATCTAATTCGATTTGCTCCACGTGATTTCAAGAAACAGTTGGAGGCACTGGATACTGCAAAAGCTATGGGCCGTGACAGTATTCTGGCAGTAGTAGTTAAGACTTGTGCTCCAAAACTTATCACTCCCTTAGCAAAGCTCTTCCTATACAGTTACAACACTGGCATCAACTCAACAATGTGGAAAATTGCCCAGGTATGTCCTGTACATAAAAAGCAGAAGAAATGCAACCTGGCCAATTACCACCCTATCAGTCAACTATCAATCAGTAAAGTGATGGAAGGTGTCATCACCAGTGCTATCAAGCAGCACCTGCTCAACAATAACCTGCTCAGTGATGCCCAGTTTGGGATCCGCCAGGGCTACTTAGCTCCTGACCTCATTACAGCCTTGGTTCAAATATGGATAAAAGAGCTGAATTCCAGAGGTGACAATGACGGCATTTGAATGAGTATGGTGTTAAGGAGCCCTAGAAAAAGTACAGGTAATGGGAATCAGAGGGAATCCACTGGCTGGAGTCTTTCTGCATACAAAGGAAGATGGTTGTGGTTGATGGAGGTCAACAATTTCAACTCCAGGACATCTCCGCAGGAGCTCCTCAGTGACCGAGGCCCATCCGTCTTCAGCTGCTTCATCAATGACCGTTCCTCCATCATAAGGCCAGACGTGGGGATGTTTGTTGATGCTTGCATAATGTTCCGCACCATTTGCAACTCCTCAGAAGCAGTCCAGGTCCAGGTGTATCTATGGGGTGGTGGTGTCATAGTAGTAATGCAATCCCGAATCCCAGTTAATGTTCTGGACATGGATTCAAATCTTACCATGGCAGATAATGAAATATGAGTTTAATAAAAAGCTAGTCTGAATGCAACCATATAACCACTGCAGATTGTCATGAAAAAGATCTGATTCAAGAACGTCCTGCAGGGAAGTAAATCTACTCTCCTTACTTGGTCTGGCCTACATGTGACTCAGACCCACAGCAATGTTGTTGACTGTTAGCAATGGGTAATAATGCAGGCCTAACCAGAGATGCACACGTCCATGAATGGATAATAAAATAATCACTTCTTTACTTCAAATTGTATGCTTGAACCCTTTTCATTTGCCTCATCTTTGACAACAAGTGCTCGGATTTTGTTTTATAAGGCAATATTTCTGAAGGAGTTTGTGCTGAAATTGTAGTAGGTCAATTGAATTTGATGGTGTAGTACAGTCTTTGGCTGGAAAATCAGGCAGTCTTGTATGGGGTTCTGAAGGAGTCAGATTTGTCATCTCTGGCTCCTGATGGTTGTAATGGACCTAATTCTTGTTAATTGTACCTATTGATATCATACAACAAACTATACCTTATGATGTAAAATTAGTCCCTCTTCTTGTTAAGGCTCTACAGTGGTCCATCCTTCCTAATTAGATACACCCTTAGACTCAGCATAAGGAGGAGGATTGGCAATGGACTACTTCAGCCATGAGTTACCAGTGGTGGGTACCCTGAGCCCAATATGACAGAGTTCTTTCTTGAGAACCGAACATTAGACCTTACGTGCACCTGTTTTCTTCAGCTCAAACGCCCTTCAAAAGATACCTTCTGGTGTAGATCTGAACTTAAATATTTTTAGCTGTTTTAATCCCACCTCCCTAATGCCCTCTCCACTTTCCTCTTGCCTATGAGATCCACCTCCTGCTCCCCTGAACTAATCCCACCAAAATGCTGACCATTCAACTTCCCTCCTTGACTCCCACTGCAGCTGAGATTGTCAGCTAGTATCTTTCTTTGGGCACTGTTCTTCTTCCTTTTATACCTGCCATTATCAAACATGCCCTCAAAAAACACAACTTTGACCACTCTGGTCTGCAGACCAGAGGTGAAGTGAGAATGACTGCCTTTGACATCTAGGCCATATCTGAATGAATATGGCATTGAGGAGGCCTAGCAAAAGTAGAGGTAATGGGAATCAGATGGAAAGCCTCCAGTGTTTGGAGTCTTTCTGCCTACAAAGCGAGGTGGTTGTGGTTGATCAAGGTCAGCCATCTCAGCTCCAGGACATCTCTGCAGCAGCTCCTTAGTGACCTAGGCCCATCCATCTTCAGCTGCTTCATCAACGACGTTCCCTCCGTTGTAAAGTCAGCAGTGGGGATGTTTACTGATGCTTGCGCAATGTTCATCACCATTCCTGACTCCTCAGGTACTGAAGTAGTCCATGTCCAAATGCACCATATCAATAGGTGGTGGTGTTATAGTGGGCACCATCTCCCTGCCTTGAAATCCTTGGACACACTGGCATCTCTGTTACAATCAGACCCCAGGCGAGGTTCCCCAATTCATGACTGTTCAAGATGGATACCCAAAACTGTCAAACTTATGGGTGAGGAGAGACGAACCGCCTCTTCTTCTTCATTTCCCCACCTCATTGGTTGGTTGCAATAAAGTAAACTTAAAAAGGTTCTCTTCCCTTACAGATACCCTTCTCCCAGACCCAAATGTACTCAGGTTTTAAAATGAGCCAACTTAATCAGGCTTTCATGAATTAATTAATTATTTCACGTGATAAATAATACAAACACAACCCACATACGCACAGACTCAAAATTAGAGAGGCCTAAACGATTAGAGTCTTAAAAAAATTATGATCAGTCTGAATTTAGGAACAGTGGATAGTTGAAGGTTCAGTGAAAGTTACCAGTCATATTGACATTGGTAGTTAAGATTTTTGAAATTCTTTGTTTCGTAGGTTGATTGAAGTTCCCTTGTCCTGATTTCCTTTATTTTGTGGAAAAAAAAATGTTTGCAGCACCAGAGTGAGAGAAAATCTTTATCTGCAATACAGGGGTAACTAAGAGATAGCTCAACTACGACTTTCACAGCATGTTAACGTTCAAACTCAGGCTGGTACACATTCAGTCTTACTATTCCACACCAGTAGAGTTGAAACTGACTTTTTAATCTACTGACCTTGTGGTTCTTCAAAGGGGAAAACACAAAACCTGTGAGCAGTTTGAGACATAATCCAAAAGGCAGCTTGCTGTTCGGCAGGAGCATGTTGCCCCTTTAACTCTCAATCACAGTCCAGTCTGTTTGAAGTTTCTTCCTTATCTGCAGTTATTGCATCCCATCTGTCTATGTAGAACTTTTTATACTTGCAATTGTTTTGTCTCAGTAGCGATCCTCTTTTAAAAATACATTTTGGACTTGCAGGCTAAAAATGCCGTAATATTTTGAGTTCTGACCTGTTGTTGTAATACAATGTCCTGTCAGATTAATGAAATGACACCCATTCTTATTTCGTTACAGTGAGTGAAAAAGAGCTGAATATATAACACAACAGCACACTCTCTCACACACATAAATTCTCTTAACCTCGGTCAATATTATCTTTCAATTGTAACTGGGTCTCTTTAGGTTCCGGGTAATTACTTTTCATATCCTGACAATGTGGATGATTTTTAAGAGGTATGGTTGAAGAAATAAACACCAACAGAACAGCCTGGTGTTCTGGGTCTTAAACTTTATGGGTTGCGGTCAGTATAGATTGTCATCTCTCTGTGCCCATTTATGACATTAATCTGAAAATGTTTGACAGCCAGCAATACATGAAGGGCTTCCTTCTCTACCTTGCAGTACCACCTCTGATGTTCGACTTTATTTTATAAGTACCAGATTGAGCTCTATATTCTGGACTCATCAGGAGAGCAGTCCTTCTCCTGATATTATTTGCATTGATGGGTACTTTAAATGTTTGTTTAAAGTTTGGAACTGTAAGTACAGCCTCAGTAGTTGAAATAGCATTCAGCTTTCTGAAAACAGTGTGGCATTACTCAGTTCATACTACCGTTATTTTCTGTAGCTAGTCTGACAGTGGTGCAGCTGCTGTACTGAAGCTAGGGATGTATTTTCATTCCCAATAACCTTTTTATGGGACTGGGGAACTGTGCTACTGCTCCTACCTTTGCAGCTCTGGGCCGTACACATCCTTAACCTACTGTGTCACCCTGGTAGGTCAGTTAGGCTTTAGTGAACTCAGTCCCTCCTAATTGGTAACTTGTTATACTGCTCATGCAAAGCATAAACAATGGAGCAAGCAGCTCCCAATGTTGAGACTGGCTTTGCTGGATTTCCTATCCAATTCTAGCACATATCTCCCCAAAGCCTATGTCGCTCAGACCCCTATAAGATTCCACCCTTTGTCTCTGTTTATAAAGTCAAGGATCCCTTCTGCTCCTTTTCAAACTATGTTCTGAACTTGTTCTTCAAACATGTGGCTATGTGAAAACGACAGACTTCTCTTTTAAATACCCTGTCTATATTATCAAAGCTCTTTTATCAAATGTGTCCTTTCATAGGCCCAAAGAGGAGCAGGCGAAGGACTGCACAAGATCAAAAACTCTAAAAGGAAGTTATGATGCCATTTAGTTTTTATAATTCTTTAATGTAACTGCAGGAATTTTCTTGTTTTTGTGAAGTCTGTATTCTTTGTAATGAGGCATGTTGATTCCAGAAATAGAGTGAAAATGTCAAACAACATACTTCATGTCTCAGTAAGTATAGCACTGGTGTGATATAAAGTCTGCTAGTCATCCCTTTAAGTCAGGAAGCTGCTTGCCATGGAGGGCAGATCTCTTTCAACATGGGGAGGCTGTTGTGCTGCAGCATATTTGCAGATTGATAATCAACATGTGGCAGGAGCTGCATGGGTTGGGTGCAGAGTAAAGACACCTACTATTCCAACCCGCCTCCAACCCCAAAAATCGTGTCCCATTCAACACCAACAGAAGAGGTACAATGTGCGTTACATATATTGCACTGCACTGTATTGCCCAACACTAAAACACTCTGTTGGACAGCACTTCACTATTGTCTTGTATTGCACACTGCTTTACTACTCTGTGCCATGTTGTAGTCTGCTGTATAATATTATCCAGCACATATAGTATTATTCACTCCTGCTGACATCAATATACTGTCTATATTTCATTCTACCAAAGGATTATGCATGCAAATAAAGAAACAATGGTCTGAGAAGGAAAGTTTCAGCTTCCAAGTTATTTTCAATTCATTTATTTTTGGAACTAAACGAAGTGAAAATGCATTATCATGAAAATGGATGATATAAACCCAAGCAGTTTGGTATAATTGTGAGGCTCAAATTGGATATTTCTTCATTATTCAATAACTTTATAGATCCAGTTCCAGTTCCACATCTACTTCCTCCTCCTTCGGCCCTGCCCCTGTGCCCAACATCATTTCAGTGTTGGAGCAGGAGGCTAGGTCCTCTTTGAGCAAACCTTTGCACTAAGTGTCTGTACCTCTGTGACATGACAAAGGTTGAGCTACTGCTTGGATCGTTCTTGCCTCATTGTAATTTGCTTCGTTTCCACTAAGCTCCTTACATGATGGGTCTACAGACATGAGGACGATCTCAACATGAGGGACAGCCCACTTCCCAGAAGGAAAAGCCAGTAAAATTCTTGGTGAGACATACTGGTCTGAAACATCTTGCATATTTCAAAATGGAGGTCTAGTAGGACCAGCATGTTCATTTTCCAAGAATGACTTTTTTTTTATAAAACTGTTTTTGCCTCTGGTTTGGTGTGTCACTATGTAGTAGTGGACTCATCTGTTAATTCCTCCAAGTAATAAAGAAAGAGCAACTCTTACTGATTCTGAATGGTTTCGATGAACACCTCTTATTGAGTTGAGTTTATCTGGTACAGGATGTTCAATACTTACTCCTGACATGGGTGTGTAGGCAGGAGGAGGGCTGTGTCCCGTTTGGCTCTGGTGGGAAGAATGGAATGATGATTACATGAGTGGCTACATGAATGGCAAATGGATGCAATGAACATTAAAGAAAGAAAAATGCAAATGAATCTGCAAAATGGAACAAAGGTTATGAAATTTCATGCACTAAGTTAATGAAATGAACAACATGATCTTTCAGTTACAGCAACTTCATTGCTCAGCAGTAGACTGCTGTCAATACCCATTTTATGTGCTCAGACTCAGATTCACCAGTTCTCATGTTCAACTAATAAGTGACGGTGAACCAATTTCTCATTGAAATTTTTCTTCCAAAATTTCTCTCTCCATCCCTTCTCTGCTGCTGTAGTATGGTTCCATGACAAACAACAAAACCCCACTTCTCTTCATCACTGGCCAACCTTCAGGTTTGAATGCAGTCAGTGAGAAGGCAACTACACCTAAACCAAATGCTGTCGGCTTCCAACATGCACAGACATCAGTACAGTCATGCACACTCACACATGGAGACATTTAAACCCATGCATGTACTCACCATGCCAGATACATTGTAGCCATTAACATGGATACGCTAAAACTTGTGTATGCATGTACCATACATGTGCACACAACACGACACACCCTCATGAATGCTCATGTACATACAAATTGGCACATACATATACATCAATTGTATTGCTTTCAAATACACTCAGGTGAAACCAGCAGATTCAAAAGAGACTCAAGCATTGATCCTGGGACCTTTCCAATCTGTTTGAGCCAGCGATGCACCATCTGTTACTTTCAACCCTCAGATTTTGGGGCAGTTCCTCTTTCATGCAATTGCATTAATCATTACAGTTTACGGTCAAGTGTAAAATGAGTTTGCTCCCAACCACATTCACTACCAGAGTCCCATGGCTTGTGGCACTCATTAATGCACTGCTTTCTCATTAGTGCAAATGTTTTGCCATCATAAATGATCACTTTTTGTTCTAATGTCTCACTTTCTACCTCTTTATCCATGAATATTGCTGGGCATGTGAGCCCCTCCGGTGAGTCAAGGGGTTTGTCAACAATTGGGTTTTCATAGCTGAGTTAAAGATCTACATTTCCATTGGGGTGGGGATGGTTAAATAGTGATCAGGGAATGCTGGTTGAAATTTTTTGTGTTGTAAACATTTTAATAACCTCCTGTTCCTCTGAATGAGATCAGTTAACTCAACTGAAGTCAGGCATGAGATCCAACAGTCTGTTGCTCACTGGATGAACTTGCTATGCTGAGGACCACCTCTGGGATATTTAGTTGATGTGCACAGCAGGAATCTTTTCAATGATTTCAAAATTTCACATGATCTAAATTATTACAGATACGGAACCTCTTCTCGCCTTTAACTTCAGTCTTTCACTAGTTACTGAAGGAAGTTCAGTGAACTACTGGTGTAGCCATCATTGTGCTACCTGCTTCACAAGAAGCCAAAGGTGAGTTGCATGCTGCTCGACCATCTTTTGAGTGGATATCCCGACGGCAAATAGCACATTGATGGAGAGACACAGTGCATCTGGTGAGATTCCGAATTTGTACAGTCCTGGTTCTAGTACCACCTCTAAAATATAGCACAGCTCTGATGATTTTGCAATGATTAACCCAATATGCTTTATGAAGATAAGCTTAAAGTGCTTCAACTGCTTACGCATCTTATCCTCTACGTAATACATAATAATATGATTTGGGAAATCCTCATCCTTACGTGGCTAGACTGGAGAAGCTGGGGCTGTTCTCCTTTGGAAAGAGTAGGTTGAGAGGAGATTTGATCGAGGCTTTCAACATCATGAGAAATCTGGTGGAAAGGGAGAAATTGTTCTCAATGACGGCAGGGTTGAGAGCCAAAGAACACCAATTTAAGGCAGCTGGCAAAAGAACTAGATCTGACATGATATTAGGAAAAGCTCTTATACAGAACAAGAAGTTAAAATCTGGAATGCATTGCCTGTGAGTGCACTGCGATTTAAACTCTCAACTTTCCGATTTAGAGGAGAGAATATTACTACCCAGCATTAACTAACATATCATAGGAAAAAGGCAGGTCAAGATTACAGAGATAGGATGTTCTGGACGTTGTGATATGAGGGTCCAATGCAGCAAGTTTAATTGTCCACTTCCCTTCAGAAATGCTCAATTATCGCAACAGAAAGAGTTTGCAGGGCTGCGGGGATCAGACAGGGAGCAGGACAGGAGAAGAAGTTTCAAGATAGAGCTGACACAGGTGATAGGTTGAATGATTTCCTTTTGTCCTGTAAACCATTCTGTGATTCTATACTGATTCTTTATTGTCTGCTGATCATGACTGCAATGAGTTGAGTTTAGGACAGCTTACTGTTTTCTTTGTATACTGATATACTTGAATGGTAGGAATAATAATATTAATTAGTATAGTGAGGACTGGAATGATTTGGATAAAAATATGAACTAGCATTGCACCACTGATGTATAGACTAACATGGAATGAATAATGCAGATAGGTAGGATATGGAATATTATTAAAACTTCATAGTTTATAGGATTCTGGTAGACTGATAGTGTTTGAACACTAATGCATGTTCTCCTCACTCGACACTCCATTTTCCAATATCTCCCTTGCTGAATTTCTATCCAGAACCCACCCTAAGTTCTAACTTGTTCAACTACTAACTGTATCCTATCTCAATTGCTCCTTAAACTCTGTGCTTGCTAATCTACACTGCTCCTTTGTAGCCCAATGCAGCAAACGTCAATCATTTTATCTCTGGGATCTTCACCAGTCTTATATTTCTTCACAATGGGGTGTCAATAATCACTTGAAGGTAGCAGTCTTCCCTTCTCATTCAGAAAATTAAGAATTCAAGTCTCAGTTCAGACTCTTAAACCTGTAATCCAGACTGACATGTTAGCACCATCCTGAAGAAAGTATCACAGTGGTAATACTATTAGGCTAATAATCTAGAGGCCCAGGCTGATGTTTGGATTCAAATCTCACAATGGCAAATGGGGAAATTTAAATTGAATTAATGCATAAAACTGGAATTAAAAAGCTAGTTTTAGCAACAGGGACCACGTAAGTGCCAGATTGTCAAGCAACCTCTCTGCTTCGCTAATGTCCATTAGGAAAGAAATCTGCAATCCTTATCCGATCTGGCCTGCATGTGACTCCACAACCACAGCAATATAGTTGCCTCTTAACAGCCTTCTGAAATGACCTAGCAAGCCACCCAATTATCTCAAGCTGAGAGTGAAAGTAGACTTACACTGCACAGACTGTAGTAGTTCCAGAAGGCAGCTCACAATCACTTGCCAAAGAACAATTAGGACAACACATGCCAGCATGCACTCATCCTTTTAGTGGCTTAAAGAAATTACAAGAGCTGCAACTTTGAAGGTACTGTCTTTTAGTTGAGATATTAAACTGAGATTTGGTTGAGATATCATCTGCTCTCCCAAGTGAATGAAAGGAATCCAACTGAACGATTTCCAGAAGGACAGACAAGTTTTCCAAGTGATCTGCTCAATATTTACCTCATCACTAAAATAAATCATACAAGCATTTATCTAATTGTTATTTTGGGATCTATGTACTACCTCCACCACTGATGCACAGTAGCACAGTGTGTACCACCTATGAGATGTACTGCAGCAACTCACCAAAGCTCCTTAGACTGTATCTTCCAAACCCATGACTCCTACCTAGAAGGACTAGGGCAGCAGATCTACCCTGATTTGGAAAATATATCATCATTACTTCAGTGTCGCTGGGTCAACAGCATGGAACTCTCTCTCCCTAACAGCACTGTAGGTGTCCCTACACATCAAGGACTGCAGCGGTTTAAGAAGACAGCTCACCACCTCCTTCTCCAGGGCAATTAGGGATGGGCAATAAATGCTAGACCAGTCAGAAAAATCCATATCCCATGAGAGAAATGAAGCAAAACATTGAGGGAAGGATAAAGTTCTGGGTTTTTGATTTGCTGGGAAAGCATCGCTCAGAACTGAATGGCTGTAACAGGGTTCCAGGAGCTGCAGGATGAAGTCCTACTTCAGGGGCTAAAGCACAAGATCTGGGCTGTCGGCTCAGTATAGTATCGAGGGATGCTATATTGTCTTTCGAATACAACATTCAACTCTGCCCTCTCAGTTGTACTTAAAAGATTTTGTGGAAAAACATGAAAGAACAGAAAAGCTGCTATCCCACGGCTTGGTTAATATTATACCTTGACTGACATCCATACAACGGATTAGCTTGTCATTATAACGTTACTGTTTACAGGATGTTACTGTGTACTTGTTAGCAGCTATATATAACAAACGACAATATTTAATTGTCTATAAAGCACCTTAGAATGTCCTGAGATCATGAAAGGTGCTGTATAAATACAAGACTCTCTTTCTTTCAGACAGGGTGATGGTATCATTAAATATTCTACCAGCACAGGCCGGTCAAAGGAGCAGGAAAAGTGTAGAGGACAGGAGACTGGCACAAGATTTTTAACAAAATGTAAACTAAAGTAAAATACAATTAAAAGAGACAACTTGAGTAAGTTTTAAACATGCGAATGTCACATTACCCCTCGCGGTCCCTGACCTGATTAAAATGCACATTAAAATACGGTAGGAAATTAGACATTGAGCTACATCCGAATACAGTGTGAGCCATGTAGTTGGAATATTGTAATTATCATCCTGCCAATCCGCAGGGATAATTGGCTTGTACCCTCTGTGGTGAAGACGTGCCCCTTCAATATAAGAGGCTCAGTTTGACGATGATTACATTTGTGAAACACTGAAGCGATAGAGCATTTCAGACTGTGTGGGAACTGCTGCCAATAAGACAGCCCAGCAACACTGTAATTGTGCCCATTCAATAGTGCAGGCAAGCTACACTTGGAGCCACTTCCTTCTCCTGAACACTTTGTTCATTTCCCATCAGCAGGCTCGAACACAACAGCAATTTAAACTGAGCCAAAGGGCAGCCATGAGGAAATGATGTCACGGAGAGATCAGCATCTCTTTTCTTTTCCCAGCTTTCTCTTTACAACGTTCAAACATGCAAAAGGTATAAAGGCCAGTTCCAGGAACTCAGCACAAACACCAATCAGGTCTGCACTTAGTGTGGGAGTTAGCTGTTGTGGCTAATTGTGCAGGACTATTTAATGCACTTATTCCCAGGTACCATATTCCCTTGGCCATCATTCCCCTGAATAATAGTCAAGATAAACAGACAGATCCAGAAAAACTAATTTTCATTTATATAGTGCCTTATGATTTCCTCCACCCTCATCAACTCTAAGTATGAGAAGCTTTCGAGGCTCCTTAAGACTCATTTCCTGCTCCCAAGACCTCATTCTGACTGCTGACTGATCCTGTTAATAGTTCACTCTCTCCTGAGTTAATGTCCTTCTCACCTACACATCTGTTCTCATCACATTCTTCCTCAAAAACACTAACCCTCGATGCCTCCACTTTTGTAAACTACTACTCCACCCCCAACCTCTCTTCCTAGCAATCGGATTTTGTGGTGCACAACAAAGGCAATGGACTTTTCAGTACTTCCAATTTACCAAGGAAAGTTCTGCATAGCCAGTGTCACAACAGCAAACTGATCCCTTAAAAACTGCGACACGCAAATAGGTGTTGCATTCTGTGCACAAAATACACATCTTTTTGAAGGATGTCACGGAGGGACAAAATGCAGACGAGAAATAGAATGGAGGGTGCAGAATGGAGGGGGCATCAAATAAATCCTCCCCTAAGTCCTTGAACATTTCGTCACCTCCAGAACATGTGACCATCTCATCGGGGCTCACTGTGAGCCTTTCTAATTGGGTTTCTGCTCCATCACTGTCAAAATGGCTCTTAGTGAAGCCACAATCCCGTTGTAGTCAGAGAGCCACATGCAACAGCTTCCTTTCCTACTTCGACACTGTTAGCTTGGTTGAGGGCAGGGAGAGTTTACTTTATGACCCACGCTGCACCCTCTCTCCTATTTCTCAGCTACACTTTCCTCCTCTGCGACATCCTTCAAAAATGAGTAGTGTGTTTTCTCAAACAGAATGTAACATCCATTTGCACCTCACCGTGATGGTTTTTAAATAATCACATTGCTGTTGTGACACTGGGCACGCAGAACTTTCTTTGGAAAATTTGAAATATTGGAAAGTCCATTGCCTTTGGTGCCCTCCACATCGACTCCTTTTCCTCTTTCTGGCAATTGTCTGAGACTGCACAGCATTTTCACCCCCTTGGTGTGGCACTTACCCTCGAGGAGACCTCCTGATCACGCTATTATAAGCGTCTATTGGTAACAATAGAAACATAGAAAATTGGTGCTGGAGTAGGTCATTCGGCCCTTCAAGCCTGCACCACCATTTACTGCAATCATGGCTGATCGCGCAATCTCAGTATCCCATCCGCGCACTCTTCCTACACCCCTTGACTCTTTTAGCTGCAAGGGTCACATCCCGCTTGAATATATCTAATGAACTGGCCCCAACAGCTTCCTGTGGGAGAGAATTCCACAGGTTCACGACTCTCTGAGTGAAGAAAGTCTTCCTCATCTCAGTCCTGAATGGCTCATCCCTTATTCTTAGACTGTAACCCTTCTTCTGGGCTTCCCCAACATTGGGAACATTCTTCCCACATCTAGCCTGTCCAGTCCTATCAGGGTTTTATACGTTTCTATCTATCCCCCCTCATTCTTCTAAATTCCAGTGAATACAAGCCCAGCCGATCCGGTCTTTCTTCATATGTCAGTCCTGCCATCCTGGGAATCAGTCTGGTGAACCTTCACTGGACTCCCTCAATAGCAAGAATGTCTTTCCTCAGACTAGGAGACCAAAACTGCACTCAATACTCAAGCTGTGGCCTCACCTAGGCCCTGTATAACTGCAGCATGACATCCTTACTGTAGTACTCAAATCCTCTCGCTCTGAAGGTCAGCATGCCACTAGCTTTCTTCACTGCCTGCTGCACCTGCATGCCAACCTTCAGCAACTGTTCTACCATGACATCCAAGTCTCATTGCAACTCACCTTTTCCTCAACCTTCCTGTTTGTGTGACCGAAGTGGATAACTCTCACTTATCCGCATTATATTGCATTTGCCAAGTATTTACCCACTCAGCCAGCCTGTCCAAGTCACCCTGCAGCCTCTTAGCATCCTCCTCACAGCACATACTGCCACCCAGCTTGGTGTCAATTGCAGATTTGGAGAAATGGCATTCAATTCCTTCGTCCAAATCATTAATGTATATCGTGAGCAGTTGGGGTCCCAGCACTGAACCCTGTAGCACCCCTGTCGTCACTGCCTGCCATTCTGAAAGGACCCATTTATTTCAACTCTCTGCTTGCAGTCTGCCAAACAGTTCCTTATCCATGCAGGTCATCTGTTAACTGAAACCTTCATTTGCGTCTTTTGTTACCTCTACCCATGACTCCAGAAACCCACTCCTGGCCAGCCTGCCATGATCGTCCAGAAACATGAGACTTTCCAAACCTCTGCTCTCCATGCCCTATAGAAACTCTGGTCAAGCACTTGCCTCTGTTTTAAGAGTCTCAACCTATTTTTCTAATCCTTCCATGGGTTTTGCCTCACCATCGCCCTGAAACGTTCTCAAGTTCCACAACTCTCCATGACCTCCGCGTTCCTCTAAGTCTGGCCTCCAGCTCATTCACTCCACCTTTGGGGACCATATTTTCAGCTGCCGCAGCAGTGAAAATCCCTCGCCAAATCTTAGCGGCTTTCTTCTCTTTATTCCTTTAAAACTCCCATTGAACATGCTGCTTTGATCAAGCTTTTTTTTTATCATCAGCTTGAATATTTCCTTACATGGCTTGGTATCGAATTTTCTTTGATAATTCTCCTATGAAGTCCCTCAGGAAATTTTACTGGCTTAAAGATGCATATAAATGCTGCTGTTGGACGGTTGTGGGGATTTAATGAGGTATATAATGCGAAGGAACTCTATTCATACACGTAGCTTTGAAGACTTGAGGATTGAACCACTCCACGTTATAACTGTATCTTTACGAGTGTCAAAGCAGTTCCCTCATACTGTCAATATGCTGGTTTGTCTGGAAGGCTGCTTTGTGCTGCTGACAGTATGGGTTCAATTCCCATACCAGCTGAGGTCACCATGAAGGTCTGACCTTCTCAGCCTCGCCCCTTGCACGAGGTGTGGTGACCCTCAGACTAAACTCACCGAGCAGCCCCCTGATCCTTGGGATTATGCTGACTTCACCTTTTTTGCTGTCAACGCAATCAGTAACTCTTTCCCGGTGCTACTATGACTGTGTCTCCGCCAATGTCTATTGAGCGCTCTTTCACAGTCAGGGCTGAATCTTACTTACTTTAGCTGGGTGTGCATTTCATTGAGCTCATCAGGAGGATTATTGCCGAGAGGTCCAGCTCAATCTCACCAAACCTTCCTCAGTAACTACTTACTCCACTGGCACCACTAACACCTGATTCCATAACCACGTTACCAAATGTCATCCCCAAAACGACTCGCCACTCAATGGATGTCTGTCGAAAGACGACACCCCCAGCTGCTGGTCATGCACTGGCATTGTGAAACTGCCCTGCATGGTCCAGGACGGAATCTGAACATGTCGGAGAAAGGGAAGATGGCACCACAATTCTCCAATGGGGACCTGGAGGTCCTAGTCGAGGGGGTGGTGGAAAGGAGGGGAAAAAAGGAAAGAGGAGTGGCACAGGAGACTGTGCCAGACTGTGCCACATGCCAGCCTGGTCCAAACTTGCCACTCAGATCCATGCTGTATCCAGGGTGGAGAGGAACAGGCCAGCAATGCAGTAAGAAGGTGAATGATTTTCTCCACTGTGTCAGGCTAAGTGCTACACTCTTCTCTCGGCCACTTCGCACTCATTCTGTCTCTGCTACTGCACCCACCTCCCCCAAAGACGCATGCTCTGCCACTCTCAACCGTTGCCTGCAATATCTTCCCCATCCGCTCTCACCATCCTTCCCATCAGCCTTGAACACCATTAACACTGCACAGAGTCTGCATTTCCTTCTCACTGTCTTGAAATGTCTCACCACCTTCAGCCCACCTGCACCAGCAGCAAAAACTATGCCACCTACTTTCCTCTCATACAATCTCTCCCTTTTTCTCGTTATAGGAGACGATAGCCCATAACAGAGTAGAGCGGGAGATAACAAGGTGTGGAGCTGGATGAACACAGCAGGCAAAGCAGCATCAGAGGAGCAGGAAGGCTGACGTTTCGGGCCTAGACCCTTCTTCCTCTGATGCTGCTTGGCCTGCTGTGTTCATCCAGCTCTACACCTTGTTATCTCAGATTCTCCAGCATCTGCAGTTCCTACTATCACAGAGTAGAGCGAGTTGGGCCGAAGGATCTGTTTCCTTGCTGTACGACTCTGTATGGGTGGACGACTACCTGACATTGAGCTCCTCACTCAAAGTAAGGTAAGAATCCTGGCCCGGGCTGGGGAAGGGTGGGACTGCTTCAATGGTGACGCTGGGACATCTATGTCTCATCAACCAAGTACCACTCTTCATTCCATAACTTTTCATTAGCCCCGCCGACAGGTTCATTCATTGCAAACTCTCTTTTGTCTTGCAGGTACAGCCAGTACTTCTCCCTCGACCACAGTGAAGCACCCTAAATCTCCAGACACCACCTCCTCAACCTCTAAAGATGAGTATGCTGATGCTTCAGAGGGAGGCATTGGCAAGGCTGCCTCCTGCAGTGCCCCCACCGGCCCTCCATTCTCCCAGCCCGAACCCCTCCCTCCGCCCCAGTCTGGATAATGACACTTCGATGGGAACATTATGCTTTGAATGCACTGAACCCAATCTTTGAAAATATCACAGCAACTGTTCTGCAGCTGGCTGAGAAAGAAATGCCCCAGGTCACTGTCACTTTGAGGTGCTTGCTCTGCCCCAGGCAGGAGAGGACCCTTTGGGATTCACTCACATACACAGGGAGGAGCAGGAGCCGCAGAAAGGGATGTGGGACACAACGGTCCTCATTGCCCAGGAGCCGCAGCAGTGTAGTATATCCTTTGACTGTCTGCCTGCCTCTATGGATGTGTTGCTGGCTGCTGCAGAGAGCCAGACCCAGCATCCCCAGGGTCTGCTGCAGAGGCATACCGACCTGCACTCCAGCGTCCCAGCCACTGGTGCTCAGGATCAAAGCGGGGGGGAGCAGGGAACCTGGCGCACGTTGCAAGGTAGCCCCTCCTCACGAGGACACAGGGCAATACCAGGAGGTACCAGATGGTGGAAGAATCACACACAGGGCCACTCAGAATTTTCCTCTCAGGACACTCCAGAGGTGGTCGGGGCCTCCACCTCCACACTGCCTGCCCTCTCTGACTCATGCTGAGGGGGGTTCAGGTGCCTCTAACAAGATGACCTTCAGCATGTCTGGGACTTCCAGACCTAAGCACCTGTGGGGTCACCTGAACAAATCTCCTATGGTCTCCACAGCGGACCAGGCTCCCTTCACCCCAGCTGCAGAACCAGGAGCAACACTAAGACTTAGTGGAAAGGGGAGGAAGGAGAAAATGTACTGAGGGCACTTTGATGCTACAGGTGACAGTGCCACCGTATCTTAAGGATCACGTGTGTATAAACATCAGTCTTCTACCTTTTCACGTGTATGTTTGAACCTCCCTGCAGGCCCAGATGTAATTATGCCAGCCTAATGCATGGTTTCATGCCCATACAGGATGCACCAGGGATCAATGTCTGTGTTGAGAGCCTGCTGCAACATCTGGAAGCTAGAGAAACAAGGCTTACAGAGGGGCTTACCCCTTGTCCGGCAGCAGCACTATTCCCTCCCTGGCCTATGTGTCCAAACGTTTAGCTGTGAATAAGGTGGTTAGTGATGTCTGGAGCAAGGTGGTTCACAGGAAACAGGGGCTACTGCAGTGAGATCACCAGGATTTTGGGACCCTGTGGTTCTGTGTAAAGGCTGGGTGTGCATGTAATGTTGTTTCCCTTTAAAGGTCCTCACATCGGTGGATCTTGCAGCTTCCTCCCTCAGAGGCCAAGACATTTATGCTGCCCACTCTGAGCAGGTTGCAGTCATTTTCTTCACCACTGTGCATTTATGATCACCACCACAACGGAAGCAACAGTGAGGGCTCTTTAGTCAGTGACTTCCAGCCTCCTCATCTACATTCCCTTCCTGGTATCTCTTCCAGTAAGCCCCATAGGTTTTGCACCTCACCAGGTCCCTACCAAACCCACCTGCACCAGCCTAACTTGCCTCCCCAGCACCAGTTATCTGAGATGACCATTCCAACTATGATCATACAATGGTCCCCTTTTGACACCATTACCTCTTGTCTGACAGCTGCATTTTTACGTCAAGAATTCTTGACACCGAGCTTGCTCTGCACGTTTGGTGAGGTAGGAAGCTGCTTACTAACATGGCCCATTCAGGCATTAATAAGGCATTTAACAGAAAACAATCTTCCTCAAACAGCAACACATTTCCTCAAACAGAAACTCACCTCACTGCTCATCAAAGCATAAAAGATGCATAGATTACAACAGCAGGGAGGTTATGTCGGAGCTGAACAGCAATTTGTTAGAGTACTGTGGAAATTTGGAGTGCTGTGTGCAGTTCTGGTTACCATACTGTAGGAAGGATGTGATTGCAGTGGAGAGAGTGTAGAGGAGATTCACCAAGATATTGCTTGAAAAGGAGAAGGCAGCTATGGAGAGAGGCTGGATGAGCTCAGGTTGTGTTTTTTTGGAGCAGGATGTAGAACATTATGAGGGGCACGGACAGGGTTGTTAGAAAATAGCTGTTCTCCTTAGTTGAAGGGTCAATACAAGGGGGCATGGTTTTAAAGTGAAAGGCAGGAGGTTTAGAGGTGATTTGAGGAAACATTTTTTTCACCCAGAGGGTGGTGGTGTTTGGAATGCACGGACGGAGAAAGTAGTTGAGGCAGAAAACCTTGACAACCTTTGAAAAGTACTTGGATGAGCACTTGAAGTGTCGTAACATTTAAGACTAGTGCTGGAAAGTGGGACTCGTGTAGATTTTACGTAGCTTTGGTGGCACAGACTTGATGGACTGAAGGGGCTCTTCTGTATTGTATGATTCTATGTAGCAAGATGCTCCCAACGTCGAGTTAGGCTTCACTGAATATTCCATCCAATTCTGCCAGATACCCTGCCACAGCCTATTTCACTCAGAACCCTGCAGGAGTCTGCCATCTGTAATCTCTCCACCCAGGAACCTAAATTACTGACTGTTCCTTAACTAATTACTCCCTCTCTGTCACTCAGCAGCCCCTCCCTCAGTTCTCAGTATTACTGACTATATCTCAACTGATTAACTCCAGTGTGCCAGGTCTTTATACACCATCAATCCCTGTTGAAAATTGCTATCGTATTTAATAGGCGAACAAACTAGCTCCTGATTGCTCTGAAGTACCTATTAAGTCTGGAAGTGCAAACATTTGTGAACTTGCACTTCTGAACTGTGATATGTTTTGCCTGCAATCATTAGCACAAAATTGAAAATAAATGCTTTCTGAGCGTGGATCAATGAGGAACTGGAGTGTTAATGAAGCAGTGGTTTTTCCAGACTTCAACCACATTGCTGCCAGAATTGTCGAGGTAGCTTTGAGCTTGCCAGTCAGAGATTTACTGCAACCCCATAAAAGCACTTGTCTGGTCTGTGTAGCTTCATCATGCTGCTAGCTGGCATTCCTCTGGCTCCTCAGACTGGTACTCTGGCTATGTCAAGTGGTACAATCACAGGTAAATGGGTTTACCTCACCCTGCTTGGAACTTCCTCATGCAAGAACCTAAAGGTAACCATTCTTCCCGAGAATGTGCAGAATTTGAAATACCGCTGAACTATTGAAGAGAAAGATGTAAGGCATAGTAGAGGATTAAAAGTTCTCTGGTGTCTCGTTGAGGTGTTGAGTGATTCCAAATCTCAAACCAACACTCAGGCGTTTGTTCTGTCTGCAGTGTGTAGATACTTAAAGAAAGACTAAAGAAAAATTTTGTATTTCGCAGCATCAGGACTAAGGACTTTACAGCCATCAAAGACCATAAGATGCTGGAATAGGAGTAAGCCATTCAAACCATCAAGTCTATTCAAGCTATTCAATGAGATCACGCTGATCTGATAATCCTCCATTCCGCTTTCTGCCTTTTCCTCATAACCCTTGGTTCCCCTACTGGTTAAAAACATGACTGTCTCAGCCTTCAATATACTTAATAATCCAGCCTCAACAGCCCACTGTGGTATAGAATTCCACAGATTCATCACCCTCTGAGAGAAGAAATTCCTCCTCGTTTTGGTCTTTTATCCGAGGATTATGCCCTCTTGTCCTAGACTCTCTCACAAAGGGAAACAACCTTTCTGCATCTCTCATGTCAAGTCCTTCATGAATTTTATATATCTCAATAATGTCACCTCTCATTCTTCTAAATTCCAGTGAGTCCAGAAGCAAGCTACTCAGCCTTTTCTCAAGACTGCTCCTCCATACCTGGTAATAGCCCAGTGAACCTTTTGGACTGCCTTCAGTGGTAGTATTTCTTTCTTTAGATAATGGATCCAAAACTGTTCATAGATTTCCAATGTATGATATACCTTCTGAAGTGTAGTCACAGTTGCAGTGCAGCAAACACAGCACCAATTTGCTCTCAACAACCTCCCACGAGCAGAACTGTGACAATGAACAAGTTATGTGGCTTAACACCCTGCTTCTTTTTCAAATAGTGCTGTTAAATCTTCTGGGGTGGGGTGGTAGGTAAAGACAAGGCGAACCCTATTGCTGTTGCAGGTGGGAAGAGAAGAGGTGAGGACGGAAGTGAGAGAGAAGGGTCGGACCCGGTTGAGGGCCCTGTCGACAACATTGCTGGAGAATCCTCAGCAGAGGAAGAAAGTGGACATTTCGGCGGCTCCCTTGTCGAAGTTGGTCTCATCAGAACAAATGCGACGGAGGTGGAAGAATTGAGAGAATGGAATGGAGTCTTTACAGGAAGTAGGGTGCAAGGATGGATAGTCAGGTAGCTGTAGGTGTCAGTGGGTTTATAGTGAATATTAGTGGCCAGTTTATGCCCAGAAATAGAAAGAGAGATGTTGACGATAGGAAGGGAGGAATCAGAAATAGACCGGTAAAAAAGTGAGGGCAGGGCAGAAATTTGAAGTGAAATCGATGAACTTCTCCAATTCCGGAAAAGAGAGGGAAGCAGCACTGATAAGATCATCGATATATCAGAGAAAGAGTTGTGGGTGGGGGCCATTATAGGACTGGAACAAGGAATATTCCACGAACCCCACGAAGTGACAGACATAACTGCAGCCCATGTGTGTGCCCGTGGCCACCCCTCTGATCTGAAGAAAATGAAAGGAGTTAAAAGGGAAGTTGTTCAGGATGAGGACGAGCTTGGCTAAGCGGAAGAGGGTGGTGCTGGGTGGGGTTGGTTCAGGCCTTTGCTCCAGGAAGAAACGGAGAGCCCTGAGACCATCCTGGTGGGATGATTATGATTATGAGTTGATTCATACACCAAAGTTTGGCTTCTGACATCAATTTCGGTCTGAAGGATAGAAGTTGGGGCAAGAGAAATCCTCAGGTAGTAAAGGAAATGGAGGTCTCATTGAAAATCGTAAAGATAGCTCATCATTTGGTAAAAAAAAATCCATGAGGGGGCAAGAGAAGTAAAAAAGCTGAGGTGTTTTCACTGCAATAAAGTAGGTCACAAGAAGTTGCAGTGTTCATGGTTTAGAAAAGGCATTGGGAATACGGATGTGGGAAAACAGGAAAAGCCAGTGAATTTTGTTGAAGTGGTACAGGAAAGCAATGTAGAAGCTAAAAGGCTGCACCAGAATGCACCACCTGATCAGGGGTTGGTTGAGAAGGAAGTGCCAGATCTCCTTAAACAATTCACTTGCGAGGGTAAGGTTTACTCATTTATGTCAGGAGAAGCAGGTAAGAAAATTAAAATTTTAAGGCATACATGAATATGTCAATCTTTGATGGTGAGAGTTGAGGAGATATGTAAATATTGCCAGAAAAAGTGGTAATATGTGGAATTCATTGTGATGCAAGAAGTGCTCCATAGTTCCACAGAATCTCGACAGTGTGGAAACAGACCATTAAGCCCAATGATTCCATACCGATCCTCTGAAAAGCATCCCACCCAGACCCATCCCCTTACCCTATCCTGGTAACCCTGCATTTCCCATGACTAGTCCATCTAACCTGTACAGTTTTGGACTGTAGGAGAAATCCACAGCACCCAGCGGAAACCCAAGCAGACATGGGGAGGACGTGCAAACTCCACACAGACAGTCTCTCGAGGGTGGAATCAAACCCAGGTTCCCGGCATTGTGAGACCTAGCATTGTGAGGCAGCAGTCCTAACCACTGAGCCACCATGCCACCCTTATAAAGTGATTTATAAAGTAGGGTTGAAGAGTCTGGTGAAAAGTGGAGAAGTGGTGGTCAGAGTACTAGAGAAACTCTCGGCTCCAGGAATACAATTTGTCCTTGGTAATGACATAACTGGATCATAGGTGGGAGCAATGCCTACTGTGGTTGAAAAGTCAATGAAAAATCAGGAAACTGAGGTACTACAAGAAGTATAACCAAGGATTGTTCCTGAATATGTGATAATAAGGTCACAAAGCCACAGTTTGAAGCAGGAGGAGAAATCAAAGAATAAAGATAAGGAAGTTGAAATACAATTATCAGAGACCATGTTTGATCAACTGGTTGGAAAAAAAAGGTAAGAATATGTGGAGGACAAAGTGGTTATTTTTAGCTCAGAGAAATTAACTGACTTACAACAGAACGATGAAAAAACTAAAGCAATTATATCAAAAGGCATATGCAGAAGAAGAATCTTGGTGTAACCCAGAATATTACTATTTTAAAAATGATATTTTCACAAGGAAATGGAGACCATCACATATTGAGGCAGATGAGAAATGGGCAGAAATTCATAAGCTGTATTACCAGTAGGTGGTCATTTGGGAGTGAGGAAAACTCAAGCCAAAATACAAAAACATTTTTATTGGCCTGGACTGCATAAGGACATGGTTGCATTTTGCCAGACATGTCATATGTATCAGGTATTGCAAAACCTCAGGTAGTGATAAAACCAGCACCCTCAATACCTATTCCCAAATTTGAGGAACCTTCGACAAGGCTTTTAATTGATTGTATAGGACACCTCCCTAAAACAAAAATTGGGAATCAATATTTGTTGACCATAATGGATGTGTCCACTAGATTTCCAGAGGCCATTGTATTATGCAGTATCATAGCTAAAAGGATTGTAGAACAGTTGCTCATTTCTTTTTACTAGATACAGATTACCTACAGAGATACAATCAGATCAAGGGTCGAATTTTACTTCAAAATTATTAAAGGAAGTTATGGATAGCTCAGGAATAGAACAATTTAAATCCATTGTGTAACATCCAGATTTACAGGGATTATTAGATCGGAGGCATCAAACTCTGAAGATCATGTTGAGGGCTTTTAGTCAAGATTTTCAGAGGACTGGGATAAAGGAATTCCTTTTGTACTTTTTGTAATTAGGGATGCACCAAATGAATCTATCAAAGTCAGTCCATTTGAATTAGTTTTTGGTCATGAGGTAAGAGGGCCACTGAAATTAATTAAGGAGAATTAGTGAGTCAGAGTTCAGAAACCACATATTTGGACTATGTGTCAAATTTTAAGGAAAGATTAAATACAGCGAGTGATTTGGCAAGGCAGCATTTAAAAGTAGCACACCATGTGATGAAACAGGAAGCAGACAAGAAATCAAATATTCACAATTCTGCTCGTGGACCATATCAAATCAAAGGAAATTGACAGGAATTATTTGATAAGAGTGCCAGATAGAAAGAAATCTCACAGAGTTATGTCATGTGAATATGCTTAAAACATATTTTGATACGGAAAGAAAGCAAAAGGAGAATGTGTTACTGGTTACAACAGAGTGAAGAACCAAATTCAGAGAATTCTGAATTGGACATTCTTCAAATTAAACTGGACAATGAGGACGTTCTCAAAATTATTGCGTTACCTTACAGAGGAAAATCAAAATGATCTAAAAGAGTTATTACAATCACATGGGGAAATAGGTGGGAATAAGCTGGGAATTACTAATCTAATTACGCTGTATTAGCAGTAGGTGGTCATTTGGGAGTGAGGAAAACTCAAGCCAAAATACAAAAACATTAGAGATATAGAGAGATAGAGATATAGGAAATGCTATTCGAATTAAGCAACATCCTTACAGACTTGGCCCTCTAAAATTGGCATAGGTTCAAAAAGAGACTGAATGCATGCTCAAAGACAACATAATCGAAGTGAGTTGCAGAGACTGGAGCTCACCCATAGTAATTGTGTCAAAACCAGGTGGTACCCGATGATTATGTGTAGACTATCGCAAAGTTACTGCAGTTACAAAGTCTGATTCATATCCTGTTCCACGTTTGGAAGACTGTATTGAGAAGGTGAGACAAGCAATTTATATTTCTAAATTTGACTTACTCAGAGGATATCCAAACAAGAAAAGACTATTTCAGCTTTGGTGACACTGAATGGACTGTACCAGTTTAAAGTCATGCCATTTTGTACGAAAAATGTGCCAGCCATATTTCAAAGACTAATCAATAAATTCATTTCTGGATTACCTAATTGTGTGGTGTACATAGATAACCTGGTGATTTTTAGTCACACATGGGAGGGACATTTCCAGCATTTATTGGAATTATTCGATTGACTTCGGGAGGCAGGCTTGGTGATAAACCTGGCTGACAGTGATTTAACAAAAGACCAAGTCATGGCCATGTTGTTAGACATGGACAGATGGCCCTATGGGATGTGAAAACGAAGGCTATTGGTGAATTTCTCATACTATCGATGAAGAGGGCAGTACTATGATTCCTGGGATTGAGTGGTCTTTATCAGAAGTTTGTACCGAATTGTAACAGTGTGGTTGCTCCACTGACTGACTTATTGAAGAAGTGCAGAAAATTTCAGTGGACAACGGACTGTCAGAAGGCATTTAACAGTCTGAAAGCTGTGTTAACCACTGCCCCAGTGTTAGCCACACCTAATTATGCAAAGTCATTCAAGGGGCAGCACAGTGGCTCAGTGGTTAGCACTGCTGCCTCACAGTGCCAGGGACCCTGGTTCGATTCTAGTGTCGGGCAACTGTCTGTGTGGAGTTTGCACATTCTCCCCGTGTCTGTGTGGGTTTCCTCCCACAGTTCAAAGATGTGCAAGTTTGGTGGATTGGCCATGCTAAATTATCCATAGTGTTCAGGGATTTGTAGGTTGGGTGCATTAGCCGCGGGACATGAAGGGTTACAGGGATGGGGATGGGTCTGGGTGGGATGCTCTTCAGAGGGTTGGTGTGGACTTGTTGGGCTGAATGGTCTGTTCCCATGCTATGGGGATTCTATAAAAAACAAAAGGGTGCAAGTGATCTGGGTGTCAGTGCTGTACTCTTACAAGAAGATAGAAAGACCTATTGGGCATTTTTCCAGAAAATTAAATGGAAATATTGGAGAATGAAACCTTGAGCTTGGTGTTGGTGTTACAACATTTCAACATTTATATTGCCAGTATTGTGTCTGAGACAATTATACATACTGATCATTATCCCTTAAAGCTTTTGGAGAAACTTAAGGACAAAAATTCCAGTCTGCTTGGTTAGAGGTTATTATTTTAGCCTTTCAATTTGATAATTACACATGTGGCAGGACGAGAGAACATAATAACCAACATGTTGTCATGGCTTTAGTAAAGAAAGTTCGATGGTGGAAATAAACAGACTGTTGTAGTCAATGTTTGCATGCTTAGAGTCAATGTAATGCACATGTAATGTAGTGTACCGATAGAGTAAGTTTATGGGTTTCTAAAAATGAAGCCACCCTTGTATATTCATGGTTCTTTTTTTTAAAGGGAGAGATGTGACGATGCTGTGGCTTTAGGGGGTTATTTTGTCCTTTTTTTTTTGGAAGAGAGCTTGTAAGGCAGAGGCACTGAGCAGTCTACCAAAACCACCAGAGTAGACACTTGTCAGGAACAAAAACAAAGTTGCTGGAAAAGCTCAGCAGATCTGGCAGCATCTGTGGAGGAGAAAACAGAATTAACGTTTTGGGTCCGGTGACCGTTCCTCAGTTCTGAAACGTTAACTCCGTTTTCTCCTCCACAGAAGCTGCCAGACCTGCTGAGCTTTTCCAGCAACTTTGTTTTTGTTCCTGATTTACAGCATCCGCAGTTCTTTTGGTTTTTATTTAGACATTTGTGAGGTTTTCTTGTAAAAGTTGGAACAATAGAAGCAGCCTGGATAGGTGTTGCCAGCTCTTACAGACCAGGATTTCTACTTTTTAGGTTTGGCTTTAAGCAGTTGCTGTTGTGGGCTTGAAGAAGTGGAAGCTGTTTTTCCATATCTTGATTACACCCAAAAGCTGGGCATTTCCTTATTAAGCTGCTAGATTGCATGAGAGACAAAATCTGTTTTTTTGAATATGCCTTTTCGCCAAAGAGTGTGCTTATGTGATGTTACTACATTGGGACAATTAATTAGTTACTGTATCTACTATTCTGTTAAGTTTTCCAGTACAGTTAAATGATTCTAAATTCCTCTTTCTTTGGTTGCATTTTAACTAGTGTTTTAATAAACTGTGCTTTGCTTAACGTTGAGTAATTTGACCAGTAGCATTGCACCTGAAACACAGTACTTTACGTTTGCCTTTATAATAAGAAAAAGTTATGGTCTAGGCTACCTCCTTAAAATATTTTGAGGGAGTCTAGTCTGGTCCATAACACTAGACACAATGCTGTTTGTGTCTCAGTGGATTGCATTCTCTTTTCCATATCAAATCACAACCCAAGAGATTTATTCCAAAACATCCAGGCTGCTACTCCTGCATGCTGAGATAGTGCTGCACTATTAGAGCTTCAACCGTTCAACTGAGATGTCAAACCGAAGCCCCAGTTTCTGTCTTAGGTGCACGCAAAAGCTCAATTGGCACAACTTTGAAATTGATCGGTGAGTACAGCTTCTTATCACGAGCAACATTTACCCCTCAGCAGAAAACAGACTGCCCGATCATTATCATATTGCAGACTTTGGATCTTGTTATGCACAAAGCAACAGTGAATTTACTCTTCAAAGAAGTATTTAGTAGGTTGTAAAATGCTTCAGGCTATCCAGAGATCATAAAAGACAAATCAGAGATGCAAGCCCCACTTAATGTACTTCTTTATATTATGCTCGTGTTTCCCTTATGTTTTATTATTTAAAATCATTTTGAGGCTGTTTCTGACTCATCGATGACCATCCTTGTCCCAATCCACTGCACAATGTACAAACATTGACTAACATATATTAACGATAGAATGGATATAGCACACATTTAACTGCAAATTCATTTATAGCACGGGAGTTTCATGCTCACACAAAAGGTTAATCTTTATTTCAGTTTTCTATTTAAAAATAGCAGAAAATAGTCATTTTCTTATTAACATGGTCCAACTATAACCTGGTCTCACCTGTACAAATCCCCCAACCACTTTATAATGGACGTTCACTACATGTCCACGCCTGGAAATTTTCTTGGGCATCCCCAGTGACTCTAAGTACTTGACAACAGCCAGGTTTCATTTTACATCTGGCCCAATTGGACTTGTGGCTCATTTAAGAGGAAGCGTTTCACCTTAACACAGCCTACTCTGAAATTCCTACAAGGAAGTATTTTGGCTAGTTTTATTTGAAGCTTTTGCTTTCCGTAGCTGCCATGATATTGTCTAACCACTTAATTTAAATGTGATGATCAAATCAAGGAGATGTGCAAAATTGACACATCATTCTTCATATGCTGTTCTATAGGTGAAAACATTATTGTTTGAGCTATTTCATGTTTTGATGACCACAGCAGGGGATTTAAAGACAATTTGGAAAAGGGAAACGATTTGAGAACTAAATAATAACAAAAAGAAAATGGGGTGCCTGTGCCCAATAAATGCTGTATTTCACTTCTGTTTGAGCAAAAGAGACTGTACTTGATTTTAACAAATAGTTCTCCTTGACGACAGAAGCAACATTATTAGCACTCCAATTATTTGTATTAAAGGAGGAAATAAAAGGAGTAATGATACAGCAATCAGAATAGGAGCCACTGCAGTGAAACAAATCACTTTGACGCTTTGGAGACATTTACACTCCTAAAAAAAACTCAATCATAAAATGTCAATTATAGTCACTTTCCAGGGCTTTTCACTGAGATTGTGAAGGTAACACTGTGAGGCTGATTACACCCAGTGATTACTGCCTGCTGCGTTTTAGCAACAGCTCTGCATTATTATCCAAGATAAGTTGTTTTTCTAATTTTTGTTATTTCCTCTGCTGCAATTTTTTCCTTTCAGATGGCAGAGACTCAAAGTTGGTGGCACACACCTTCCTGGGCACCCACTATTCTACAGCACCTTACCTCAAGTCACCTTCTGCATCTCACTGGGCTTCAATAGGAAGTACCAGTCCCTCTGGGCCGGAAAGCTGAGGCTTCACTCTAGAGGCCTGAACCTGTGATCCAGACTGAAATGTCCAGGCTGAAATGCGTGGAAGGAGTGCTGCACTGTCAGAGGCAGCCTTTTGTGTGAGAATGTTTAAGCTAAAGCCCTACCTCATGTGAATGTTTAAGATCCTTAGGCTTTATTTGAAAAAGGCAGTTAAATTCTCCTTTGGCCAATATTTGTCCTTCACACAACAATGCTAAAAACAGGTGATGATCACACTGCTGTCTGTGAGACATTTGCATGTGCAAACTGACTGCTGCGATTCTTAGATTACAACAGTGGCTGCACTTCAAGAAATAGTTCATTGGTCATAAAATGTGAATGGGATGCCCTGAGGTCAGGTGTGTTGCTGTACAAATGTAGGCAGTTTCTTTTAATGCATGAACTGAAACTATGACAAAGGGAAGATCAGCATAGTCCCTGAACATGGATGACAAGCAAGCTCATGAATGTTAAAGTTTTGATCTTGTGGCATAGAGGCAGTGTCCCTATCTGTGGGCCAGAAGATCTGGGTGCAGGTCCTACTTGCTTTGGGTCCAAACAGACTATCTTTTGTTTAATATATTAATTGCGGTCTTCAAATAAATCAAACCTATTTATTGTTTACCAACCCTGTCAGCGTGATTGGTGAATTTCCATAAAGATGCAAGAAATGCAAAAGAGATGATTGGTCAAACTTGAATTCAGAAACCATTAAATTATACCAAGTCACATCACTGGTATTTAACAGAGGGTTGTCCAAGCATTCTGTACGCTTATTGAATGTTCCTATCCCAAAGCCACATCGTCAGTGTCTAATGTCATGGCTCAAGTTTTTGGAAATCTCGACGCCTGGATTTTGTCCCAGTATTTTCACAATTCCACCTCACGGCCAGGTTAAACAGGCTGCTCGGCTCACTGATCATCTCCTTGATTCGTGTCTCACAAAGAGTATCTCCAATTCTTAAGACAGTTCTGTATAATTAAGTAGAGGTAAAGTCCTGCCATACTCCCAGAGGACCATAGGGTTGCTCTCTAATGAGACAGACATGTCTGCTGGTTTTACCTGAGGGTCACCATGGCTCAGGCAAGGGGAAAGATCAAGAAGGTGGGATCTTCACGGTACCTTCAGTCGGATTTGGGAATTGAACCCACACTACTGGCATCACTCTGCATCACAAACCAGCCATCCATTACACTATGGTCCACTAAAAGATGCTGTTGCCTCACTATTGTTTATCCTCTATTGCACTGAATCCCTAAATCACAAATACAAACCTCCATCTTAAAGGTGAAGGTTTGCTACAAAAGGGTGCACAGTAGCTGGTCCTAGACGATGCAATATTGTGGAAGAAACCTGCCAGTTCAATGATTATCACTGATATTCTAAAACCTACCAAAGGACTGCCTCCCTCAGAACCTAGAGCCATCGCACTGTTAGGGATATTACACATGCTGGCAGTTGGGGTGTATATACCACTTGGGTGAGATGGTATGGTTAGCCATGCAGATGTCTACCTGACTCCACTGATAATTTAGAAGTTTTGAATCGGCACATTCTCCACTGTGGAGGTCCCCCAGTAAAGACTGATATTTTACACACAATATCAGCCGCTGTGGCACAGAAAGCAATCAGTTGGTCCACTGAGCACGTGACTTCCACTCACCTGCTTCCCTCAAGGGCTCCTTTGCAATTCATTGACCACCTTTGCTCGTGCCACCATTGCAGGCATCGATTTCCAGGTTATTATCATTTGCTGTTCTTACTCACATCATCCCCTGCATCTCTTGCCGAGAACCTTAAATTTATGTCCTCTAGTCCTAGTATCGTCAGCTTTTCATTGTTTACCTCATCTAAACATGCCCTCTATTTTAAATCAACCTGCTCAGAGATGGAATGACATACCTCTGGAGCAGGTGAGACTTGAACCTGGGCCACCTGACTCAAAAGTTAGCGACAGTATCTCTGCACCACAAGATCATCTCTAAACCCATCACATCTTGCACATCTCCAACGAATCTCTCTTCTTGGGTTTAAATTATGTCGGATACCTGTGTTAATAAATTAAGCTGTAGCTTTCTGGATTTAACAACACTTCAGCCCTCTCTCTCTCACTCACTCTGTCTCTCCACACTGACCTCTTTTTCATTCTATCCATTCAAAAAATGATCTGTTTCCATTTTGTGTTCTGCTATTTAAGAATTAATTATCAGAGCAGCAATTGGAGGGCCAACTGTAAAAGAGACCACACTGAAACCTCCTATCAGAGAAACCACTTAGAAAAGAGCAGTGCCAAGACGCGTAAATGAATGCATAAATAAAAACGTGGAATGTCATCTTGTGTTTTTTGAAACTATTGTCAAGAGACAGGACGTAGATGTGAAATGGAAAGGGGCCAAGATGTAACTTGGAGGACTCTAGAGCTGCTGGAATGAGAATAAAAAAGCAAACCTTTTCTGACTACCAAGACCAGAGGTGTGAGGCTGGAAAAGCACAGCAGGTCAGACAGCATCCGAGGAGCAGGCAAGTCAATGTTTCGGGCTGAAACACTTTGTCACTTTTCCAGCCTCACACCTGTAGACTCTGGCTTCCAGCATCTGCAATCCTTATTGTCTCCTTTTCTGACTACAATCTGATCAAAGTGGAAACAGACAGGGACAGTTCCACTTATTCGGACAATGCAGGAGACTCCGGACATGGATGGAGTAGTGAACTGTGTCAAGAACTGCAGGCATGTCAAGAAAGATGAGGAGAGACAATTTATCGCAGTCACAGTCATAAAGCCTGCAATTTGTGACTTTGGTAAGAGCCATTTAAGAACTGGAGGAGGGCTGGAAACGTGATTGGAGGTGTCATTAGCCTATAATACACCTCACTAACTGACCTCAGTCGATTCACTTTACCCAGTTGGGTTGAAAACTGCAGATGGTCATGAAAGATTCTGTATATCAGTAACCGAGTTTCAACACTCATTAGACCGTGGCATATTGAATAATTAGACTGCAAAAGGATTTGAGGTTCATTCAAAAGACTGAACTTCATCCCTGCATTTTAATGGAAAGTGGGTTTGATACAAAAGATATAAATTATAAAGCAAAATCTCATTACTGCAAACTTATGTGGGCAAGTAAACTGGTGTTCCTGATAGGGGGCCATTATGTTAAGGCTTCAGTCCTTTAACTAACAATGATGCAGTTTTTCTCATCATTAGTTTGCAAAATTAACAGTCTGTCATTTTGTAGGAATATGGCTTTATACATATACAAATATATACATTCAGAACATAGCCAGTTCAAACATGTAACAGAAATAATATCAATTTTTCAGTAAATTCCCAAGCTACTGACCAGAGATAGAGAAGCATTCAATTAATGGCAAAAAGTAAGGTGTGTGTTGCTCAAGGTTGAGGATCAAAGAGCATTCATTGAGAAAAATAGCCCCTGCGTAAGTAACAAAGCTAACCATAGAATCATAGAAACGCTACAGTGTGGACAGAGGCCGTTTGGCCCATTGAGTTAGTACTGACTTTCCAAAGAGCATCCCACCCAATCAGGCCTCCAACATTTCCGCCACCTACAATCAGACACCACCACCAAAAAGATATTTCCCTCCCCACCCCTGTCCGCTTTCCGCAGGGACCGTTCATTCCGCGACTCCCTCGTCAGCTCCACACTCTCCTCCAGTTCACCCGGTACCTTTCCCTGCAACCGCAAGGGGTGCAACACCTACCCTTACCCCTCTCCTCTCACCTCCGTCCAAGGCTCAAAAAAACTCTTCCAGATCCAGCAAAGATTCACTTGCACTTCATCCAACCTCATCTATTGCATCTGTTACTCTCGATGTGGCCTCCTCTATGTTAGGGAGACCAAATGCAGACTTGGGGAATGGTTCGCTGAGCATCTGCGCTCTGCATGCAACAACCAACATGACTTTCCAGTTGCCATCCATTTTAATTCTCCCTCCCACTCCCCTGACGACATGTCCATCCTTTGCCTCCTCCACTGTTAGAGCGAGGCCAAACGTAAATTTGAGGAACAACACCTGACATTTCGCCTTGGAAGCTTACAGCCCAATGACCTTAACATTGACCCCACCAGCTTCAAAATTCCTCCACCCCCAGCCTTATCCTATGTCCAACTGTCCCACTCCTGACCTGACCTAACCTGCCCATCTTCCTACTCACCTATCTGCTCCACCCTTCCTACAGACCAATCACAATAGTCCCTTACCTGCTTCCACCTATCACCATCTCTCCTATCCTTCCCCAGCCTCCACACCTCTCCCTCTAATCATTTTCAGGGTCCCTCCCCTCTCCTGATGAAGGGTTTTGGCCCGAAATGTTGACTTTCTTACTCCTCTGATGCTGTCTGACCTGGTGTGCCTTTCCAGCCTCACATCTACAGACATAAGCTTCCAGCTTCTGCAGTCCTTGTTGTCTCCAGACCTCTACGCTATTTGTGTAACCCTGCACCTGCCCTGGCTAATCAATCTAGCCTGCACATCTCTAGACACAATGGACAATTTAGCATGATCAATCCATCTAACCTGCACATCTAACGCCTGCAGACAATTCAACTTCCAGCATGTTGTAATGAGAAGTTTACAAAGAAGTGTTATTTTCAAATTATATACTGCACCAAAACACTCAGGCATACTGCAGCAAGGAAATGTGAGTACAGGGATGTAATTTTAAACCTGTACAGCAGGGGTTGAGTTGACAAATGGGCTTAATTTTGGAAGTATCAGAGAGGGCAAAAGACAGAAGATGGTGAATGGGGAAAAGGAAGTGACAGAAGGCTTGAGTATTGACATTGAACAAAGAAATAATTGCCTTCCAGTGGGCATAAAAGAGATAAGGGCAGGATTAAATTGTATGTACCTAAATGCATGGAGTAAAGTGAACAAAAGTGGGGAAGTAGAAACAGAAATTCTTCTAGGAGGATATGACATAGTAGCATTGACAGAAATGTGGCTCAAGCCAGAAGTGGACTGGATATTTAACATCCTGGGTTATAAGGCTGTTAGGAGAAACAGCGTGGGTAAATGGGGAGGAGGTGCAGCAGTCTTCATCAAAACAGTCATTGCCCTATTCTGAAATACAGTTTCTGAATTAGAATCTATATGGTTGGCATGAGAAACAAGAAGGGAACAATGACCTTGTTGGGTATTCTTTACAGACCTCCAAATAGTGGGGAGGAAGTAGAAGAAAGCATTTTTGGGCAGATTATGGAAATTTGAAGGACAAACTATGGTTGTGATAGTTGGTGATTTCAATTACCTAAAAGGTAGATAAAGGTAGATTATGGGGCATGGAAGGGGAGAAATTCCTGCAATGTGTGCAGGAGAACGTCAGTCCTATTAGGGAAGAGGGTTGTGCTGGATCTGGTCCTAGGAAATGAGGCAGACCAAGTGCAGAATGTCAGAGTAAGCTTCAAGGTGGCAGCAGAGTAGGACTCTCCAGCCGGAGCTCCTCTGTTCCACCCGTTCTTTTCCTTTCTTCTTTCCAAACTTCTAACTTTAAAAACTTACTCAGAGGGGAGTGGAGGAGACGATTCACGGGCCAGAGGCTGTCGCAGGTGAGTTCCAGACCAGGCTAGTGTCAAGTCTCGAGTTTTGAAGCCTTGGCTGGCCTGGATTCTTGGCCTGATGCAGTCTGGAGGCTAGGTGCTGGCATTGACTTGGGTGCAAAGGGCTGTCATTCGAGTACTTTTTTTTCCCCCTTTTTATTCTTGGACTTTTATTCATTATACCAAATACTTAAGTACCTGTACCTAGGTATCTTGTACCTAAGATGATGCCGTAAGTGGCGACATTACAAACTTTTCAATGCACTCATTTGAATGCATATGACAACAAAGCCAATTCTAATGCTACAGTAGGGGAGCATTTAGGAAATGGCAATCACAGCATAATAAGGTTCAATATTAACTTTGAAAAGGATAAGAATCGGTCAATGATTAAAATCCGAGACTGGAAAAGGGCAGATGTTAGGAGTCTAGAAGTTGAACTGCAGCACATTGATTGGAAATGCACTTTAGCAGATAAAACAGTAGCTGAAAAAAATGGGAGAATTTCAAAAGGGAGATGAATAGGATGCAAACTAGGTACATATCCATGAGAAATAAATACAGGGTATCCAAAGCTGGAGTATCCTGGATGACTAAGGATATTGATAAAAAAAAAGAAGAAAAAGGAGGCATATGATGCATACTGGAATAATAACAGCAACAGAAATCAGAAAGAGTATCTCAAATGCAGGACAGGGGCTAAAGCTGAAATAAGGAAGGCTGAGAGGAAGCATGAGGAAAGGATGGTGGGATGCGCTAAAACAAATAGCAAAATGTCCTTCAAACATATTAATAGTAAAAGATTAGTGAAGGATGGAGTGGGACCCCGAAGGAACAAGCAGGGAAGATTGCTCACTGAAGCAACAGTAATGGCAGAGGTACCAAATAAATATTTTGCTCCTGCTTTTACTAAATCAGAAGATGGTGACAACAGCCGAGTTCAAATCGTGGATGTTGACCAACTGAACAGTATAGTGATAGATTAAGAAAAGTTGCTAAGAAGTCTGGCAGCACTCTAAGTAGAGACGTCACCAGCCCAAATGGGATGCACCCCAGACTGCTGAGAGAGTTAAGGGAGCAAATTGCAGAGCCATTGATAAAATTTTCCGGGCTTCTCTGAACAGAGCAGTAGTCCTGGGAGACTGTAGGATTACAAATGTGACACCGTTGTGTAAGAATGGGACAAAGGATAACCCAGGAAATGAAAGACCTGATTCTATAAGGTACGGCAAGCAGACAATCAGCCAGCTCCCTGCCATTGGAGACAATAAGGACTCCAGATGCTGGAAGCCAGAGTCTATCGGTGTGAGGCTGGAAAAGCACAGCAGGTCAGATAGCATCAGAGGAGCAGGCAAGTCAACATTTTGGGTCGAAAACCTTCGTCAAGACTGGGGTGGGGCGAGGGGAGCCCAGAAATAAATAGAGGGAGGGGGATGGAGGCTGAGGGAAGGGTAGGAGAGATGGTGATAGGTGGATGCAGACAGAGGTTATTGCGATTGGTTAGTGGGAAGGGTGGAGCGGATAGGTGAATAGGAAGATGGATAGGTAGGGTCAGGTCAGGGGGGTGAGGAGGAAAGAGAGGGCTGGTTATGGAATAAGGCTGAGGGTAGAGGGATTTTGAAGCTGGTGGAGTCAATGTTAAGACCATTGGGCTGTAAGCTCCCAAGGCAAAATATCAGGTGTTGTTCTTCCAGTTTCCGTTTGGCTTTAGACCATAAACCTTCAGAGCAGATGTAGGCCGTTGAGCCCATCAAGTCTGCTCTGCCATCCAATGAGATTGTGGCTGATCAGATCATCTTCAACTCTAGTTTTCTGCCTTTTCCCCATAAACCTTGATTCCCTTACTGATTATAAATCTGTTTATCTCAGCCTTGAACATACTTAAGATGGGACCACGCTGTTTGCCATGCGAGATGAGAACTGGGTGGCTATAAAGGGGAGGGCTGAGTGGCAAGTGGTTGCGAAGGGCAGCCTGTCAATCAGGGAACCCAGCTAACTGGGAACCAGGGAATCTTGAAATGGCAGATAATGAATTCCTTGCAAATTCCTACAAATACTGTGCAATGGGTCAATTAATGAGAAACATCTTTTGTTGCTAACTTATGACTGTTGTGCCAGCTTAAATACTGTAGTGTTAAGGAAGTTTAAGCTTTTATTTGTGTGTTGTGACCTTATGTCTAATGGACAGTTGATAATTATTGAGGATATTAATGAATTCTTCTAATTCTGCTTCTGAGAGTCCAAGTACCCCAAGCATCCACAAAACTACAGAACGTAATAGTAATACATGACTGTATTTCACCTAACAATGGAGTTAGAGAGAAATGAAAAAGTCGCCCCGAAAATCAAAAAGAAATCTCAAGAAAAATCCAAAAAAGAAATTTGACCTCTGATTGAACAAGCTAAAAACATCATCATTGATTCCCATTTCAAATTCCATTCTCTAGCCGTGAGTTCTGTCTCTCTCTCCCGAGCAGCAGGCTGCACCCAGGGTAAATAGCTTGTAACCTTCAGGTTATGCTTCCCTGAAAGGAGCTTTAAACACATATCCACTATCACCAAGGTGGCTTACTTCTACCGCTGCAACATCACCCAACTCTGCCTTAGCCCATGTGTTGCTGAAATCCTCATCCAAGTGTTTGGTACCTTGAATCTTGACAATTCCAATACTCCACCAATGCAAGAACACAAGAACTAGGAGCAGGAGTAGGCCGTCTGGCCCTTCGAGCCTGCTCCGCCATTCAATAAGATCATGGCTGATCTTTTCGTGGACTCAGATCCACTTACCCGCGTTCTCACCGTATCCCTTAATTCCTTTATTGTTAAAAAAAAATCTACCTTTTTTTAAAAACGTTTACTGAAGTAGCGTCAACTACTTCACTGGGCAAGGAATTCCAAAATTAACAACCCTCTGGGTGAAGAAATTCCTTCTCAGTTCAGTCCTAAATCTGCTCCCTCTAATCTTGAGGCTATGCCCTCTTGTCCTAGCTTCACCTGCCAGTGGAAACATCCTCTCTACTTCTATCTTATCTATTCCCTTATAATTTTATATGTTTCTATAAGATCCCCCCTCAAAAATCTGAATTCCAATGAATATAATCCCAATCTACTCAGTCTCTCCTCATAAGCCAACCCCCTCAACTCCGGAATCAACCTAGTGAACTTCCTTTGCACCCCCTCCAGTGCTAATACATCCTTTCTCAAGTAAGGAGACCAAAACTGCACACAGTACTCCAGGTGTGGCCTCACCAGCACCTTGTACAGCTGCAACATAACCTCTCTGCTTTTAATTTCAATCCCTTTAGCAATGAAGGACAAAATCCCATTTGCCTTCCTAATTACTTGTTGTACCTGCAGACTTACCTTCTGTGATTCATGCACAAGGACATCCAGGTCCCTCTGCATAGCAACATGCTGCAACTTTTTACCATTCAAGTAATAATCCTTTTTACTATTACTCCTACCAAAATGTATGACTTCACATTTATTTACATTGTATTCCATCTGCCAGACCTTTGCCCACTCACTTAATGTATCTATGTTCCCCTGCAAAGTTTCACAGTCCTCTGCACACTTTGCTCTGCCACTCATCTTAGTGTCATCTGCAAACTTTGACACCCTACACGTGGTCCCCAACTCCAAATCATCTGTATAAATTGTAAATAATTGCGGTCCCAACACCGATCCCTGAGGCACACCACTAGTCACTGACTGCCAGCTAGAATAGCACTCATTTATCCCCACTCTTTGCTTCCTGTTAGTCAACCAATCCTCTATCCATGCTAATACTTTACCCTTAATGCCATGCATCCTTATCTTATGCAGTAGCCTCTTGTGCGGCACCTTGTCGAAGGCCTTTTGGAAATCTAGGTACACCACTGGGTACCCATTGTCCACCTCGCTCGTAATGTCTTCATAGAATTCTAAAAGATTTGTCAAGCATGACCTGCCCTTCATGAACCCATGCTGCATCTGCCCAACGGGACAATTTCTATCAAGTTGCCTTGCTATTTCTTCCTTGATAATAGACTCAAGCATCTTCCCCACTACAGAGGTTAAGCTAACTGGTCTATAATTCCCCATCTTTTGTAAGGCTTGACATTGCAAGCGCACATCTAAATAAATATTACATGTTATGAGGGTTTCTGCTTCTACCACCATTACAAGCAGTGAGTTCCAGATTCCCACCACCCTCTGGGTGAAAACATTTTTCCCCACCTTCCTTTGAAACTTACTGTCTCTTACCTTAAGTCTATATTCCCTGATCACTGATCCCTTCATCAAGGAGAAAAGTTTCTTCCTGTCTACCCTATTTGTGTCCGTCATAATTTGATACATCTCCATCATGTCCCTCTTGATCTCCTCTGCTCCAAGGAAAACAACCCCAGTCTCTCCAATCTCTCTTCATAACTGAAACTTTCCAGCCCAGGCAACATCCCTGGTAAATCTCCTCTGCACCCTCTCCGGCATTATCACATCCCTCCCATAATGTTGATTCCAGAATGCACACAATACTCTAGCTGTGGCTTAACCAATATTTTGTACAGTTCCAGCATAAACAACCTGCACTTAAGTTCAGTGCCTTGGCTAATAAAGGCAAATATGATATGCTTTCTTAACCAGTTTATCCATCCATTCAAATACCTTAAGGGACTGGTGAATGTACATACCAAGGTCCCTTTGATCCTCAGTGTTTCTCAGGGTCCCATCTTTCATCATGTATTCCCTTGCCTTGTTTATCCTGTCCAAGTGCATCACTCACATTTATCCAGATTGAATTCCATTTGCCACTGATCAGACCATCTGGCCATAGTTACTTATCATAGAATCCCTACAGTGTGGAAGCAGGCCATTTGGCCCATTAGGTCCAGGACAACCCTCCAAAGAGCATCCCACCCAGAACCAACTCCCTACCCTACCTCTGCATTTCCCACAGTAGACACTATGTGCAATTTAGCACAGCCAATCCACCTAACCTGCGCGTCTTTGGACTGTGGGAAGCAACTGGAAAAGCACCCGGAGGAAACCCACGCAGACACGGAGAGAATGTGAAAACTCCACACAGACAGTTGCCCGAGGCTGGAATCGAACCCAGGTCCCTGGTGCTGTCCTCAAAAAATCCCCATTTATTGATGTTGCTCTCAATTAAATGTTGGAATACCCTGAGGTTGAGAGCAGCGAATTGTTGCCTCGACAGTCACTAGGGAAGGTGACAACAGTCAGCCACATAACTCATAACTCTCTTTCAATGTAAAAAGGAGGAGTCATCAGAAACTCAACACCAGCAGTTCTTTGTCAAACTCTGAAGGCTTGTTAGGAACAAAACTCTTAAAATGAATCAAGTTAATGTGAAGAAAGAGATCACAAGCACCCTTCATCGAAAACAGCGGAGTTGATTCGCATACCAATGTATGTGGATGATACCAAGAAAAAAGACACGGATTTCAGAACAAGCCTAGACAGTCTCTACTGACTACAGGCCATCTTCAATAAAATGACAGGATTCAACATACAGGAGAAGGCTTTTCTATGCAACATCTGGAACACTATCCTGGTCCTCCAGGGCTTTCATGCTGAACAAAACTTCTCAAGGTTGATTTGGAGCTGCCGGTTTGACTTCTCTCACTCAATTTTGTAGAGGTGGGATTGTTAAGGAGTAAAAGGAATTGCTCCTTTACTCAGGATGTAGTTGCTGAACATTGGCTTGTAATATATTATCACATGGAAATTTGGATTTTCATGTAGAGGTTTAAAACATTTGTGGTTTCAGTTCTGTGAAGGTAACTTTTCTAAATAAAAATCGGAAAATTATTTGGAACAGTGGAGCAAATACACAACTTCCAAGAACGCATGTAATTTAAGAGCCCAGCAAGATAACCTATTGAGTTAATTGATACAGTGCTTATAATGCTAAGCTTTATGACCTACAGAAAAACAAATTGCCAGTGGTCAAGAAGAATCAGGTATCAGTTCAGAAAGACAGGTTCATCCCAGCAAAAGGCCAGTATGTTAGAATCTCCAGTCTGAGAGAGTTTGTAGAAGTCTCCTGGCTGTCAGAACTGAAACAGCAATCCAGATCCTCAGGGCCAGAAAAACCTTTAGTCCATGAAAACTGGGAACACTCCGCTGAGAAGGAAATCTTAAAGTTAAGATACTTCACTGGAATTGAGTGACTGCAAAGCAAAGTGCTGGGAAAAAGGGTTGAATCTGTTTTGTTGTTTATGTTCAGTTATTTTCAAGTTGTCTTATATATATTTATAGCTTTGTTTTGCTTAAATTTGTTTTGCGCAAGAAGTTTAGTTAAATGAATATTGGCAGCCTTATGCGAATATGTTCAGTAAGCAAAAGTAAAATTTATAACCTATCAAACCACCTCTCTCTCAAGGGAAAACTAGCCCCTTTTTTTTCATATCTGCAAGTGTAATCACAGACTTATCTCCTACCAGCAAATCATCCATGGCACTTTTCATCTAACGTCCACCACCAATAAATCACCCATGCTTCCAGATAATCGAAGCATGTGCAATGTATTGAGAGAGATGTGGGCAACATGGGGGTTGGAGTATATTATCTCCCCCTCCAATTCCATTTTGATTTGGCCCGTTCCTCTTTTCCTACCCCTCTTTCACTTTTGTTACCATTGCTTGACCCCTGATTGACAGTGTTTGTAACTTATTTGTCTAAATAGTTTAATGAATGACTTGGTGGTGAGCCTATGTAAGAAGAAGGGCTGGTTTGCCCCAGTAAAGACAGCTGGTCAGAAAGGGGAGAGAGAAGACTGGAGTTTGTGTTGAACTATGACATGTCAGTAAACAGTTTTGGAAGAATTTTGCATCTTGATTTGGTAAATGGATGGCTATCAGTGCATCAGAAAGATAACTCTGAAGATTGAAAGAATTATTCACAGTTTTGTGGGCAATATTTGTCCCTCAACACCATCACTTAAGAAAATGATCTATTCATATCACAATGGCTTTGTGAGAACTTGCTGCGTGCAAATTGGCTGCTGAATTACCTACATTACAACAGCAATTACATCTCAAAGACATTTAATTTGTTGTTTGCAAAGCACTTTGAGACATCTTGACGTCAAGTAAGATGCGACAGGAACGCAAATTGTTTCTTTTTATTCTCTGTGCTGGAAAAGTCGCTCAGAGCCACAACACACTTTTAGAAGAATGTTTTACAGCCAAACAAGCTGATTTAGACTACATTTGCAGCTTGCTGTCAGATTTCTCGATGTGATTATTTCAGCCTCAGAGGATGGATGCTGTGGTCCACTAGCTAACAAATCTTGCTGACTCACATTCCAAAGGCTCGATGCCAGCTGTGACCCCTGAAATATTCTATGAATAAGAAGCAGCCAAGGACCCCCTCAGCCGGAGACAGAACAAACAGTGGAACTATTCTCTCAAGCTTGTGCAAACGTTGGTCACATTTAAGAAAACACAGTGCAATCTTCAGCTGATCAGTGAGAAATTAACAGTCAGATTGGAATCTTCCCCAGGGGAAATCCTGCAGTGTCCCAGCTCCTGCTTGGAGCATCAACATTTTGCTTTCACTGGTTTTCCATCTCTGTAGCTGTTCTGTACCACAATTAAAGCCAACACACTTCGTTCTGCCAAAACCTGCCCTGAACTCCAGTTCTGATTTTCATGAAAAATGTCACACTCTGAAGTATAAAATATGAACTTTACAGACACAATAGTCACAATTAAATCCTAAAGTGATTAAAGGATTTAGTTAGATGCATGGAAAAGACCATCTTCTTCAGTGGGAGGGTCCAAATCAAAGGGACTCAAATTTAAAGCTAGGCTGTTCAGGAAGCACTTGAACTTCGGAACTCTCCACCAACAAGCCACTGAAGCTGGGTGTTAATTAAAAATGTCAAAACCAAGTTTGATGAGACTTTGGTTAGACCACGTAATTATGACGGATGGAACCATAGAAAGAAAATGAAGAGAAGACACAGATCAGCAATGAGCTAACTGAGTGGTGGAAAAGCTACGAAGAGTTGAATGGCTTCTTCCTGATCCTACTTACGATTCTTTCCCTGAGTTCTTTCGGAACAAATGTTCTGCAATACTTCCCTTCCCCTTCTGACTCATGCCGAGTTCTTGGTACGGCTCTTTCGTGCTGCACTATCAGTGCTGATTATAGGCTGCTAGGCTATGAGTGCTGGAGTAAGGCTATTGTTCCTAGGTTCAGGAAATCCTCTGGCACCTCAAACTTGACAATTTGAATTCTGAACTTTAGGCAGTGCAATAGCAGGATATTTACCCTGGAGAGCTTGAGCAGATTGACCTAATCTTGACCTCAGCAACTGGGTTGGGGCCGTACAGTGGCTGAGTGGTTAGCACTACTGCCTAACAACACCAGGGACCGGGTTCGATTCCAACATCAGGTAACTGTCTATGTGGAGTTAGCATGTTCTCCCTGTGCCTCTGTGGCTTTCCTCTTGGTGCTCCGGTTTCCTCCCACAGTCCAAAGATGTTCAAGGTTAGGTGGATTGGCCATGCTAAGTTGCCCTGTAGCGTCTGGGAATGTGTAGGCTAGCCATGGAACATGCAGGATTACAGGGATAGGGTAGAGGGATGGGTCTGGGTGGAATGCTGTTTGGAGAGTCCGGCTTAATCAGCCGAATGGCCTGTTTCTGCACTGTAGGGATTCTGTGATTCTAACATTTCAATATACCTTCTGCAGTTATTCTCCCCAGGGAGGTTTCTGTGGAGTCCAAAACAGCACATATACTTTAAATGAGGTTGTTCATTTTGACTTTTATATGCAACATTCCTTGTGACTCAATCCCAAACCCCATTAGCTTCGCTAACAATTGGATCAAACTGCTGCATAATGTCCTAACCCCAATCCTGAAATCCTTCTGCTCTCCTGCAGTACAGAGCCCACATCCATCGAGAGCTCAGTTACTGCCACAAAGCATTGCCTTTCACTTATTGACACAGAATCCTATCCACCACTCTTCTGCCACTCTCTCATCAATACCTCCCTGCAGATTCCTTTGGTTTTCTCAAGAATTAACTAGCATTATGACATTGCCAGCAAACGTTGACATCACCCTCTCACAGATTAAGTCCAAACCCTTAATCGAAACAATGCAAGCTGTAGTCCGCACACACCTCCAATGATCCTTTAACCCTTACAGCACAGCACCCTCATTGCTCCTGCGAAAGTAGCTTGCAAACTGATTTCTGGAGGACACTGTTAACTGTTACCAACCCCATGTAAACTATGTCTAACTCTTACGCCGTCTGCTCCATGTCAATCAATATTAATCCAGTTTCTATTCTGCTCCTTTCACACCATTTACATTCAGGCTATTTTCTCCACCTCCCGGGTGGAATGGATGCCCTTCTCCCACCTCAGGAGAGGCTGTGGAGGGTGAGGGATGGTGCGTTGGTGTATAACCTGGAAGGAAGGTGCTGGGTGGCAAGTCTATCGCTTTCCTCTCTCTTCCTGAGTAAGCCAAGGATGGGGAAGATTCAGGTTAGCCCAGAGGCAGTTGAGAGTTTTAAGTGACCCATGGGGTGATAATCATGATTTGCAAGCTCTGATAGCCAGCCTTAGGCTGGGAGTTTGAGGGTGGGGTGTTGTGGCGGAGACCAGGGGTTCTCTAGTTCAGGTAAATTGTATACTCTTCACCCTGCCCTTCTCAAGACCAGCATGACTGGCCTGGACAACTGAACTGGGTGGTGAGGCCTTAAAGGGTGCCCCCTGACTCAGGACTCCTCCAGTCCTCCACTGCTCATGGTGGTGCCACTGGGACTTCGATACAAGTCTCTGAAGGCCTTGGGATGAATAGCAGCAGGTAGCCAACAGCCTCGTTGCAGCCTTATCCCAGCAGGGATCCCAGATATGGTTACAATGGGTACGCCCACCAGCTCTCTGGGCAGAGGGTGGAGGTCCTGCTGTAGTCATTAAATTCCACCCATTGTGTTTGTTGTTTCCTCAAAAATTTCCACGGGGTTTGTCAAATACAGTTTTAAAATTTAGTTTGAAACCCATGCCAGCAGTACAATGTTATAATAATATGGAGGCCATTCAGCCCTTTGAATCTGTGCCAGCATTTTATGAGACCGTGACTGGTTTTGGCTTCACAATCCCTGCTATCATCATTGAAAATAAATCTCTCCCATCCTCTTAAAAGCTTGAATTGACATTCAAAGCCTTTTGGGAAATGGTGTTCCAGATTTATGTTACTTTGGGTGATAAACCTATCTTGGTTCACTTTATTAATGAGTTTGGTCTAATTTATATTAATATTATGCACCCTTGCTCTTGAATCTCTCAACAGAGATCATTTTTCACTATCCACACAAGCTTGCCATCATTACATTTCAAAAATCCTCCATCAGATCACTTCAGGTTTCTATATTTAAGACAATTCAAGACGGATTAATTCAACACATGGCTCAGATTTGACAGTAATACAGAGCTTGATGAGGTGTTAGCGTCTCATCAGTCAGTGAGAGATATGTGCTGCCTCTTTCACGGAAAGGCCAAACGCTCCTCCCACAACCTCCCCTCCTCACCCTCCCCACGCCCCGCCACCCCCAAAAGTCGCTGCTGACCCACACACTGATCATGGAGTGGAAGGACAACAGCAGGCCATTCCCTGGAGTCAGCATCCTGCATAATTCCTGCCCCGTGAGCATTGCTGGCCACCCCTTTTGGGGGTGGGGTGGTGTCGTGCGGTTAGGAGCATGAGGGAAGATAGCGGTTTCTCAGGTTGGGAGACTTGGAAGCCAAGGCAAGGCTTCTGGCTCCCAGTGGGCAATGATCCTTCCCTAACAGCACCCGCAACTTCCTTCAAACTGCGCTCCCTCCACTCCACTGCCCAAATCCCCCAATCAGGCACTGAGTTAGCCGAGGTGAGAAGCTGCCCGCAGGGATGCTGTACATCGACTCAGTTAATCCCAATCGTGGCATGCCACTTCAGGGCCACAATTGGAGGTGGGGAGAAAGGTCGACTCAGGGTCTCTTCAGATGGAGTAAAATTCAAGCAGAGGTGAGCATGTGGCAGGCCATGCATACACTGCCACCCCAGCTAATTAATTGCCCTTCCAGTCTCTAGCCTTGCCATCTCCTGGACCGCATCATGTGAGCAACACAGTGAGCATGAACTCAACACGAGAACCGAGTGCAACGTATGCAGGTTTGCTGACAATACAAATCTAGGCAGAAATGCAAGCTGTGAAGAGGTTACAAAGAGATATGGACTAGTTAAATGATTCAGCGAGAGGACGGGAGATAGATTATAATATGAAGAAATGTGAAATTATTCACTTGGGGAGAATACAAGACCAGAATATTTTCTAAAGAATGGGAAGTTAATAAGCATTCAGAGGAATGTGTTTGTTTTTGTTTAAAAATAATAACGTTAACATGAAGAGTCAAGAAGCAATACAGAAGGCATGAAATACCTTAGTATTTACTACTTTATTGGGGATTGGGGTATAAATGAGTAAAGACAATTTGCTGCAATTATATAAGGCAGTGCCAATAACACTTCTGGAATGCTGTGCTCTGTTATGATCTCCTTAACCAAGAAAAGATAAGCTTACCTTAGAGGCTCTGAATGAAAAATGCTAGACTGAGAGAGTTATCTTGAGGTCCATTCCGCACAGTTTGGAAATTGGAGGTGATTGCACTGAAATGTACAAAATTCTTAAATAGCATAGACCTGGGAGGATGGGTCTTCCAGTTTGTGGCAACCCAGGACCAAGTGTTAAAGCCTCAGAATAAAGGAGTCAGCCATTTAGGGCTGAGGCAAAGAGAAATTTCTTCACAGGGTTATGAATCATTGGAATTCTCTACCTTAGAAGGCTCGAGATACTCAGGTCCCCGAGCAGATTCAAAACCAAGATTGTTCAAAGAGAACCAAAGGATGTGGACCTACGGTGAGAAGAGAGATTTAATGCAGAAGGTCATCCACGATCGTTTTAAATGACGGAGCAGGCTTCAAGAGCCCAAGATTCTGTATGGTCTCCACATGTTTCTATTTGTTACGCTTTCCTGTTGCACTACTGAGTAACAACATGAGTACCTATACCAAGACATTGTCCTTTTCTAACAGCACACGATACTGCAATGAAACAGCAATTTTTCAACTAAAATCCTACCTTCCAAACTCTGCAGTGAGTTTTACTGGCTGTGCAGCATTCCATATGGATAACAATTGCCACCAAAACTATGCTAGCCCTGGCTGAAATCTGCTAACTTAGCATAAACTGAACCACCCCTCTGCTGCACGGATTGAACCACTGGGAGGGTCAGTCAGGCGAATGTTGAACCTGCTTCTTCACCTTCATTTGAGGTCTTTTTTGGTTCAGCTTTTTCACAGTTTCTTGATAAGGTCTGTGGGGAGGATGTATTATGGATTTGTATTTTGTCAGGGTCAGTGCTCAACATGCCAGCGAGAGTTTCTGGTTTGACTTCCACTCCACACCGTTTTCAGATGAGGGGAAGATTAGAATTGACAAGTAAACAGTCTCTTCTGTTTCAGTTTCTACCATTTCCACTTTCCCCGGTGGATTGCGATCATCAGCTGGTTACAGTAAGGATTGTCTTGACCCTGCCTGCTTGTGCCCTTGTGTGGAACGTTGTCCAGCTTCACACAACAGCTTGAAAAACTGACTGGGAACGGCTTGAAGTCATCCAGCCTCACGGACAGGAGTCTGAGCTGGAAACTCCAAAAGTGACTATTTCTTACCATTTCACGGGAAACTGAGCGCTCAGTGGAAAGAGCCCTGAACAATGAGACAAGACAATATAGAACGGTAAAAATTCACAAGACACTAGTCTGGATGACTGGGCATCTACCCCTCGTTCAGGAGCTTGCAGGATGGATCAGTTTGATCAATTAGATCATTCATCATCCTCAGTACAGTGCAAAACTCTTTCGAACAACTATCATAAGGAAATGTTCCCATTGATTGCTCCCATTAAATGGCCCCTCACCAATACTTATTTCTCATCACAAATGTCACACTGAAAGTGGGGGCCTCATGTGGAGTGACAACCCAGCAAACTTTTCTGACTTTCATATCCCACCTTTGACTTTCTGGATGCCTGCTTGTGTTTTATCAAAATAATATTTTCACTTAGGACAAGGGCAAAGCAGGCAAAGCCAAATTGAGTGTTCGTGCCTAGTTCCACTGAGAACACAAAATATCAAGCACATAGTATGAGAATGGAGTCATGTTGAAAGCAAGCTGGATAATATTGGCAGCTAGGTTCCCCACCCCAAGGAAATCAACTAACTTTCCTGAAATAAATGCCAGAATGCCCACAACCTGTGAATGAAATCTGGTAGTAAAGTGCCAGTTGCTGAGCTGTGCACCAGACAGGAATGTGTGTTCCAGAGCCTGGCCTCTGTTGACTCAGTTATCTCAGGGGTGCTCCTGTTGGTGGCACAAGTGTCAGCAGTGGATTTAGGTGCCTTTGAACATGGTACAGTAAAGTAATCCAGGCTCTATTCCTGTTCAGTATCATCGCTGAAGAATTTGCATGTGGAAGTCAGCTAAAGTTTTGGTGCTGACAATCACACTCTATATTTGCATGGGAGAAAAAAAAGCACAGTTTAGAATGGGCACAGCAACAACCGGTGTTTATAATGCATCTTTAGCATAGCAGAATTACACAGAAGATACTGCCAGTTAACTGCCAAGATTTGCTTAATACATTATTTGATATTGTTTCAACACAACAAAATAGCCGACAGCCATACTCCAGTTTATTCCTCAGGACAAAGCCTTGACAAATCAGAGCTTACCACTCTGTTTTAAAATTTCAAAAAAGCCTGGCATTTAACTGTGAGTCATCATCTAACTGGTGTATTCTCCATGGCAACACCTCAACAAATCAACACACTTTTTTCATACAGTATATTTATTAGTATTCTTGTGAATTGTCCTGATGAGCGCAAGATACAAAGCTTTGACAAAATGTGTCTCTTTTCAACAATACTCAAATTCTACAATACCAAAGACTATTTTGTGTTTTTTCTAATTTAACTATACCTTTTGTCATCATTCAAGTGTTGATTTATCTGCTTATTAGAAAACTGGAGATGTACAAACAACATACCCCAGTGCTACATACCCTAGTTCAAGTTGAAACTTTTACAGAACTACATATTGATCAATGTAGTTTAACTCGTCAATCCAAGAAACATTGGGCCCATTGTGTAAGTGCCCAGGACTGTAGAACCTGTGAACTATTTGCAGTAATCTTCCAGAAGTTGTTACACGCAGTGAATTCCAGTTAATGGGTTTCATTTGCCAAAAATATACTCCTTTGTTTCAGAGATTGACCTTTTCAGTGTTCCTAACTGACTGGAAACATGCTGATCAATAGTTTCACTGACACATGTTTTGGAAGTTGAGATAACTGCTCATAAGCTTTAGACATTGCTTCTGTAAAGCCTACAGCAAAAGCTGTCAGTCAGTTAACAATGAAACACCCCATTAGACAACCCAAATTTCCAGACCATCAGTCAGTGCACACCACCAAGCTAAAATTAAAGTGACACTTTTGCATTAAGTAAACCAGTTTATTGTGGTGCTGACTATCTACCTTCTATACTTTGTAGGAAATTCAGAAGAAATTTCTTTTCTCAAGAGAGCAGTGGAATGCAGAATCTGGGTGGAGACTGAAGTGGATTATAAAGACCAGTGCAGACCATTTGGGCTGAATGGTCTGTTTCGCTGTTGTACATTCTATCTATGCTGTAATTTTATATTGTAATGTTATATATATTTTCATTTCTAAAGAGAGAGGGGAAGAGAGGAAGATGAATATAAATTAAAAAAAGGAAACATATAATGAGCCATGGCCAGAGAGATGAGGATTGGTGACTGAAAAATTGACTGAGAAAAGCTGATTTTGCGGAAGGATTTAGATTAAGAGAGCAGAGGATTTTCAAGATATCATTCAGGAGGTAGCTGAGCCCATTAGGAAGAAATTAATTACCTACTCAAGGGCCTCAAATGCCCACCAGGCAGTGGGTTGCCTCCTATTCCCTACCTCCCCTGTCTGGCTCCTGGTATCATTGTGGTGGGGTCAGGGTTAGGTGGGTAGTTGGCAGGCAAGTTGCCTGGCCATTGGATTTAATGTGATACTCGAGTTCAAGTCTGATGACAGAAGAACATTAAATCCAGCCCAAAACCTGCGGCTCAACACTGTTTACAGTCACCCAGATGTGGTCTAACCAAGGGTTCATAAGATGAATAAAAACGAAAAGAACTGCGGATGCTGTAAATCAGGAACAAAAACAAAGTTGCTGGAAGAGCTCAGCAGGTCTGGCAGCATCTGTGAAGGAGAAGACAGAGTTAACGTTTCGGGTCCGGTGACCCTTCCTCAGAACACCAGACCCGAAACGTTAACTCTGTCTTCTCCTTCACAGATGCTGC
>NC_063338.1:6650441-6768026 GCF_021869965.1 Rhincodon typus
CCTTGATATCTCAGATTCTCCAGCATCTGCAGTTCCTACTATCTCTGAAACAATTTCTTTCCGATGCTGTTGGCTATTACAGGCAAGGTTTTATGGCAAAGTAATGGTTTTCAGAGTGCTTATTTTGATGATAAACAGTAGCAAGCAGTCAGAGCAATTAACCAGCTATGACCAAGAATAGAAATGATGAACACAGGGCTCACATGAGTGGAAGAAATGCAAAGCACTTTAACTGTGGCCACAGTCAGTAACAGAATTTTAGGGGGAGCCAGGGCACATCCTTCACAGTGAAACACTTTGAGACACCAAGGCTGAAGGATGTTTGATGGACTGAAGCACTGAACAAAGCCTAGCATTAGCAGTGCCTTGCTAAATGCAGAAATAGATTGACCAAACAACGCCATCAGCAGGGGGCAGGGCAGCAATCTTTGATCATCCAGACTCTGGTGTTCAACTGTCATAACTACAAAGGCTTCTGTAGTTTTCCTGCAAACTGCACTTTGTCAACAGGCAGAAGGAATAATTACATTGTCAATACAGAAAAGTAGACTCATTACATACAACCAGCTTTCAAAATGTGGTTTTTGACCAACTGCAAAAGGATAATTGCAGAACTGCAACATAAGAAAAGGTTTATCACTTTTTACATCCATTTGCAAAGGTCTTCAAATAGAGTCTGTGGAATTCTACTAGTTGCCATAAAATACTCTTAGTGCATTCACTTCCTGTCAATGGAAAAGGCAATTGCTGCTAAATGTTCTAGTCAACACCCATGTGACATGGCATTGGGTTAAGATTCCTACATGTTATATCACCACATGATTTGTAAATTTCTACTTTGATCAACTTAACAAAAATAACACATATGGGACACTAACCCAAACAGTTGAATCAAACACAAGGAAGAACCTGCATTTATACAGTAACTTGCAGAAATCAAAACATCTTACAGTGTTTTACAATTATTGAATTAATTTTGAAATCTAGTCATTGTTGGGAAACACAGGAGTCAACTTGCACACAGCAAGGTCCCACGCACAGCAATATGACAATGATCTAGTCAGTTGTTTTAAGCTTTAGGTTGAGTGATGAGTATTGGTCAGGACCCTGTGATATCCTCCTTTTTCTTAATTAAATAGTGCTGTGGGATGTATTATATCCACCTGAAAGAACACTTGGAGTCTTGTTTTGACAGACAGGCAGAGCCTCCAACAGTGCAGTACTCCAACACTGCATTGGGAGTCAGCCAAAATTTAATCCATCACACAAAGAGTCAATGCTCCAGGCACTTTGCTATTATGAGGGGATTGGAATACAAGAATGAAAAAGTTTTGTCCAAATTCTACAAGCATGAGATCATACCCGGAATACTGTGCGCAATTTTGATCTCCATATTCACAGACGGATATATTTGGGTTAGCGGAAATACCACAGAGGTTCATTAGATTGGTCTGTCGAATGAGAAGTTCTCCTATGATGAAAGGCAAAAAAAACTGGGTCTGTATTCTCGAGTGCTTAGAAGAATGAGAGGTGATTTCATTGAAGCATACAAGGTTCTAAAAGGGATCAACTGGGTAGACAATGAGGTAGTTTACCCTCACTGGGAATTAAGACCATGAGGGATAAAGGGCTGGTTGGTTTTGTTGAGATGAGGAGAAATGCCTGAATCTTTGGAATTCTACCTGAGAATTCTTTACCTCAAAAGGCAGAGGAGGCTGAATCTTTGACTGTTTTAAGGCAAAGTTAGATGGATTCTTGATAAGCTAGGGGATGAAAGATTATTGGGGGTAGTGGGAATGAGTGTAATTAGATTAGCTGTGATCTTACTGAATGGTGAAGAAGGTTCAATGGGCCTGTTTGGTTCCATCTTCAAGTTGGTACGTCTGTATTGTGCTATGTCTTGCAGATGGTATGCAATATGTCATCACCAAATCATGCATGTGACCCTAATGGTACAAAGCTCTCAGTCTCCACTTTATTGAGTTCTGACCTCTTGCAGCCTGACGTGCTGACAGAAGCATGTTGCAGAACATCCAAATTGCTTAACCTGGACCCAGGCATTCCTGTGATTGTAATGTAAATACCAACAGTTGTAAGAAAATTTCAGTGAGTGCTTCAGTACTACATAACCCATGTCTCATATTTATGTTACAGCAGCTAACGTAAGTATCACACTATGATAGTTGCAGATCATCAGCTACCACTCTTTATGATCATGTCATTCTATACTTTTAAAATACATACTTATGTTATCATCACAGAATGACCTGAGGGTAAAATGATTTCATAGTCCATCTTACCTCAGATCACTTGAAACATGACTCTCTTCTGGAAGCAGTTCCTCATAATGTAAGAACTTAGTATTAGCTTAGATCCTTGTGCGCCTGAGGAATTTAATGTTTGTACGTAACAGCTGGCTGTAATAAATGTCTTTTGGATGATTTAATTTGACAATATACATGCCCAATTTCTTATGTTATGGGAGATAATGTAAACAGTGCAGCATCAGGTCAAACACCCTTTTGGGAATAAATTCACTCCAGGACAGAATGGCCTACTCGTAGTCCTAATTTCCATGATTATATGCACATTGAGAGGTTTAATGGTCAGAGGCAATGGTACCATTTACAGAATCAATACATCAATACATGCAATAAATTTTGATTCTTTTGAGGCACAAAAAAAGTAGGAAAGATGCTTTGAAAACAAACATGAGAATTTTGAAACCATAACACTGCCCCTTTGGGTGCATTATGGGCTAGCAGTAGAGGTGGGGTGAGTGAATGGGATTTGGTGAGAGTTAGCATAAGAGCAGCCAAGTTTTAGTTATAAATCCATTTGCTGGGTCAGCCCAGTTCTGTGCTCACTCCCATAACTAGCAGCAATTGTGGACTGGCAAACACAGAATGGGATAATCACCTATCACATCTATAGCTCAATGCAGTTTTTATGACGATTAGGAAGATGCTTGCTATGGCCATGCAGTTATCACATAGGTCAGCAAGTGATCCTTCACAGAGAATCATTGAACCATCGAAATGATACAGCACAAAAGGGGGCCATTTGGCCCAACTTGTTTATGTTGACCCAAAGACAACCAGGTGCCTTTTCTAATCCCATCATCCTGCACACAGCCCCAGGCAATGTAGCTTACAGCACTTAAGGTGTAGATCCAGGCACTTTTGAAAAGTGTTTAGGGTCTCTGCCTCCATCGCAACTCAGGCAACAAATTCCAGACACCCACAACACCCCGCACAAAGAAAGTTTTTCCTCACATTCGCATGTCCAAACAATTTGTCAAGACTTCTTTCCAAAGCCTCAATCTTTACCACCTCGAGGGACAGGGGAGATGCAAGGGAAATCTATTATCTGCAGGCTGTCCCCCATGCCCCAAGTCACACACCATTCTGATTTGGAACCATATTGGTCATTCCATCAATGTTACAGGGTCAAAACCCTGTGACTCGTTCCCCAGCAGGGCAGTGGATGGACTGTACAGGTTCAGGCAGCTCACCACCACCTATCAAGGGTAATTCTGGGCAATAAATAGTGCTTTATACAGGAACACCCACATCCCACGAACAAATATAAAAGAAATCAACTGTAGTAAAGTGAACAGTTGTAAAACAAGCAAACACTGCATCTTTCAGAAATGCAAATTTGACATTTAAAGATAATAAAGGACAGTGTATATAAATTCAGAGAAATGGAATGTAAAATCAACTCTATTATTCCATTCCAATAACCTGCATTAAGCTCAGCAGAATTAGGGCAAGCAACATTGGAGAAAATCTCATGAATAGTCTAGGCCTCTGTGCTTACTTGCTGTCATCATTAGTAGTGTGTCTTCATATTACCTCAATTAATCTGCCTTAATATATGTGCAGAATTATAATTTTATGGCACCATGAGTGAGCACTGTACTCTTGTCATCTCAACACATTCCACAAATCTTCAAATGTAATCCATTCAAGTAAGAAGTAAACTTTCAAACAGAAATCAAAGAGAGTACATCCAGTGTGGGATGCAGAAGTTTGTGGAGAAATAGGAATAGGAATAAAATTGGTGAGGAGTTTGTTTCAACCTACAGACCAAAAACCCATAACTACTAAACTCGCTGCACATCAAAAGAAGTTCTCCTTGCTCACCGACAAGCTTCAACTAACAGTTCTATCCTATAAACTTTAAAACAAGGACTAACAGAGATCTGAGACATGCTTGATTGTCTCCTCTTTAATATTTAAGTTTTTAAAAATTTTCACGATGGTCCTCACGTGGGAGACGTAACTGGGATGGCAAATGTGGTCTCTGATAGCTCAAAGCAATCTCGTCATGAATTAATTTGCACGCACACAATTGTATAAAGGTGAAGTCACAATAGTCCTACAGGACCACAGGGCTGCTCTCTCATTAGATTGGTGGTGGTTTAACCTGAGGGTCACCACACCACAGGTGAAGAGGCAGGTTGAGGTGGAGAGTTCAGTGCATGAATTGAACCCATGCTGTTGGTCTCTTTGCATCACAAACCAGTCGTCCATTCCCCTAACGCATGATACACACTCAAGGCTCAGTTGGTAGCACTCACACCCCAAAATCAGGTTTTAGGTACAAGTCTTTTTCAAGGAATCTTGATCGCCACTGCAATATTGGGGAAATGCTAGTGGAGGTGGCATCACTTGGATGAGACCTCAATCTGAGACTTGCTCCTATGGATGTAAAAGATACTACGTCACTATATGAAGAAGAGCAAGGGAGCACTCCCTGATGTCCTGCTCATTTATCCCTCAAACAACATCAGAAAAGCAAATAATCTGGTCATTATCACCTTGGTATTTGTGGGATCTCGCTGTGTACAAACTGGCTATTGCATTTCCTACATTACTTAACAAGTGACTGGACTTCAAAAGTATGTAATTGACTGTAATGTGCTCTGAGGTGTCCTAAGGTTATAAATTGCGTTTTTGAAGTGAAAGTTTCTCACACAGATACACATAAATATTAAGATACACGTGGATTACAGGAAACCAGTATTTCTGGATTTTTAAAAGGCATTTGCAAAATGTTAGTATGCAAGATAGGCGCTCATGGATTTGGAAGTAATATATTAACACAGATGATAGATTAGTTAACGGATAGGAAGCAAAGTCTGGGTAAATGAAGCATTTTTGAAGTTGGCAGACTTTAACCAGTGGAGTGCTGCAAGGAACAGCGCTGGAGCTTCAACTTTGTAAAATCTACATTAATCACTTTGTTGAAGAGACCGAAAGCAATGCATCCCCGGTAGCCAATATGTATCTAAAAATACAAAGCTGGGGGGAAATGAAAGCTGTGAGGTTACAAAGTGTCTGCAAAGAGATGGGGACAGGTTGAGTGAGTTGGCAACAAGATCAGAAGTGTAATATAGTACATGGAGGTGTGAGGTTATTCACTTTGTAGTAAGAGCAGAAATACAGAATATTTTTCAAAGGCATGGTCCTTTAGAAAGTTGATGATCAAAGAAGCTTGGGTGTACTGGTAGAGGAACCACAGAAAGTGATATGCATAGGTTTGACCTCCATATCATTGGAGGAACATGCTTGCCTTGGAAGTGGTACAGAGAAGTTTTGCTTCGATTAGTTCCTGTGATGAAAGGCCAAGTAAATTGCATCTGTATCCTCTTAGATGAATGAGAAGCCCTTTCATTGAAATATTCAAGATTCTGAAGGGGCTTGACAGGATAGATACCGAGAGGTAAATTTTTCTGATTGAGATATCTAGGACATAGGAGCACTCTCTCAGGAGAAGGGGCTGATCATTTAGGACTGAGATGAGGCAAGCTCCCTTCACTCAAGAGTAAGAAATTTCTATCCCTGAGAATTGTGATTATTCTAATATTGGGTTTATTTAAGAATGAGGTGGACAGAATTTTAGATTTTCAGGGAATTAATGGGGAATGGGTGGGAAAGTGGAGTTGAGGCATTCATGATCATACTGGGGATGGTGGTGCAGGTTTGGTGGGGCATATGGTCTTTTCTGCTCCATGTTACGCTCTAGTACAGATACACACAATTAATATTCTCATACACATATACACAGAGAGACAAATACCATTACTCACATACATACAGGTTGTGATTCTGCATTAATTGCCACAAAATGGATTATCTCACCTACAAATAGGGCAATTTTTCTATGTTGGCATTGAAGTCAATTTTGAGGCAGAGTAAAACAGCTGTCCTAGTTTCATCTCATTGCGTTTGGAAATATTCGAGTAGGCAGAAGATGGTAGGTGCCTGGAATATGCTGCTTGGGAGGTGGTATGAGCAGATATGTTAGCAAAGTTTAAGAATTATTTAGACGGACATATGAACTGGCAGGGAATAGAGGGATAGGAACCATGTGCAAGCAAACTGGATTAGTTTAAAAGGCATCATGGTCAGCATAGACATGGTGGGCTGAAGGGCCTGCTCCTGTGCTGTACTGTACTACATTGTATGGTCAGTGTAATGTGAGCTGTAAAAGCACATCCTACATCTTGCCAGACCAATTCTAACATCACTGGTTCCAGATAGGTGTCATACGTTGGCAGCGGCTTCAAGAGAGATCTGTCAGCAATGAAAGGTCAGCCACTGGAAGATCCTCATGGAAAGCAGAATTAGAATTAGCTTTATTGTCACATACTCAAAGGAGTACAGTGAAAAGTTTACAAGTTGCCACTTACGACACCACCTTAGGTACAAGGGTACCTAGGTACAGATTCTTAAGTACAAATTTTTAGGGGGAGAAAAGATTAGAAAAATGAACACCTAATAAGTCTATCATTACAGATCATAGGAATAAATTAGAAAAATAAAGATATTAAAAGTTCAGAATGGTAGTCTTTTCCATGCCGGCACCGAGCCTCTAGTCCGCACTGGGCCTTGACTCCAGACTACACGAGGCTTCAATTCAAGGCTCTTGAGGCCGTGACACCACTCTGGAATCATCTAGAGGCCGGAGGTCCATGCTGAGGCCACTGACAGACTGCCACACCGGGCCGTTGAGTGACTACCACGCTGGGCCGCGGAATCCTGAGCCTTAGTCTCGCAGTCTGAACTGGCAGTGTAGCCATTAGCTTCAGTGAAAGAGCTATTTACCTCGACACTGTAAATTGACGAGTCAACACTTGGCACTGACCACTGGGTGCCAATCCAGCGCTAATATCCTTCACCTTGACAAGCACTAAAAAGAAATTGCTTCACCACATTCCCACAAAAGCAAAGTTTTAAACTAAAATAGCATGCAGAAAAATGGCTCTTGGATAATCAGGCTCTCTGACTCTGAAAGGTACCTGATTGCCTTCAATTGCATTTGTTCCTGCCTCCCTGCCTTGATCGCAGTATGTACAATTTGAAGAATCTCCAAATGAATGATATTGCTGATTTTGAAAGGTTCTGTCCGCCTCTCTCAGATATTCAGGGCCGGCTTCCCCACAGCCATATTTATGCTAACATAAGCAGCTCCAGGTTTTCCCCTCCACTTCCCCATCCAGGCAGTACTTTTGCCTAGAGGGTAAGACCAATAATTTGCTACATGGATAAGTGCTATACAATGAACGACCACTGTAGGCCTTCAAGAACAGGAGACCAGAACATTCTTCTAAAACAGGGATTAAGAGTTAACAGAATGCATAGGCATTAGCCAGCAGTACAGGAATATCCAATTAATGAGGGGAAACACATAAAGCATACTACAGACTTCCATTCCAAGTGTTTACACTGTGCTCTGAATTAAGCATTTGTGTCCACACAGTTAATTGCTCCTTTGGTTCTCCGATTTATTGGACAGATTGGACAGTAGTCAAAACAAATATTTGAAACTGAAGCTGTCTTTCAAAAGATAAAATGTAACAGAAACTTAATCCTGGCAAATCTCTCTGTAATTAACAGGATACACTTAAAAAAAACTATCATAGGATCAATAAACAAGGGAGCACTTGAACTTGTCTGAGTTGAAAAAGAAAAGGGCAGTTTTCACTTGCCCTCATTAATTCACAAGCACAACGACAGGTTGGAATTTCTATTAAGACAGATCCCAATCGAGCACTGATAAACACATCAGTATTGCCCTGTGCAACTGCATAGCAGCCTCAGGAATTGTTCAGAAGACTCTCTGATGAAAGCCAATTCCAAAGAATGTCTTTGATGTAAGTATTACAAACATAAGAACATGGAACAAGAGTAGGCTACTCAGCCTCTCTGCCATTCAATGAGATCATGGTTGATCTGATTCTAACCTCAATTCTACATTCCTGCATTCCCCCAATAATTTTTCATCCTCTTGGTAATCAAGAATCCATCTACTTCTACTTTTAAAATATTTAAAGATTCTGCATCCACTGCCTTTTAAGGAAGGAGATTCCAAAGACTTCAACCCTCAGAGAGGAAACGTATTTCCTCAACTCTGCCTTAAATAGACAACTTCCTATTCTCAAACTGGGACTCCTAATTCTAGATTCACCACAATGGGAAACATCCTTTCGACATCCACTCATTCAATTAAGCTTCTTGAGAGAACCTAATCATACTGGTGAACATGAACATCAACACATAATTCTTATCTCAAGACAGCATGTGTCAGAGTAAGTAGATTGGTCTATTATGGGCAGAAATTGCTGGAGAAACTCAGCAGGTCTGGCAGCATTTGAGATACAGGACTTAAAATGGTAAATTTGTTTTCTTCTCACAGATGCTGCCAGACCTGCTGAGCTTCTCTAGCAATCTCTGTTTTTGTTTCAGATCTCCAGCATCTGCAATTCCTTGTTTTATTTTGGTTTGTAAAGGGTTTTTAAAATTGGCAATTTATTCATTCACGAGTTGACAGTCAAGTAGATTGCTTTGAGCTTATTGAGCTTCTTCAGCGTTGTCGGAGCTGCACACATCCAGACAAGTGGAAACTAATCTGGCATGCTCCTGGCATGTGACTTGTTGATGGGGTATATGTTCTGGGGAGTCACAAGGTGGGTTACTCACTGCAGAATGTCCAACTTCTGACCTATCCTTGTAGCCATTATATTTATATGGCTGGTTCAATTTCTGGTCAATAGGGACCCACCAGGATCTTGATGATTGTGGATTTGACAATGGTAATGTGATTGCATGTCAAAGGGGAAGGATGGACTCTGTCTTTTTGGACATGGCAATTTCTTTGCACTTGTCTCGTGCCTTTTACATGAATTCCCACCAGAAAACTAAGGGCACCCAATTTAAGACTTTTGGAGATGTGGTGCTCCCACGTCTAGATTTCTAGATTACAGAATCATTGTTCAACATCAAGTGAATTAACATCTCTCCCGATACATGACCTGCCTCTGGAATGATTTGAATATTTCTGCCAAACAGATTTCATGTGAAAACTCTTCTTCACTTACATAACCACTAAAATTTGCTTTTGCCAGTTTTAAACTCTGCCCACATGCACTAGAATCCTAGCTTAATTTTTGATAATGCTCAAGATTATTTTAAGCTTATTTATACCTTTTACCATCTTATGTGTATCTATAAGACACCTGTTTTTGAAGAATGATGAATGCCAGTTTCTTCATCATTACTCAATTATTTGAGGCCTCCCTCAGGATTCTCAGCTACTGCTATTTCTAACAGCTCCTGGGATCAGATATTTGGATTATTTTTATGACCAGAATGAGACACAGTATGTTAATGGGTAGTTTGGCTAAGATCTTGTCTACACTTAGCTTGACATCACCCGAGTTATGGTCTTCCAGGAGATTATGTGGTGACAATAGTCTAGCCACGGTGCTCAAATCAAGGTGGTGTGAGGGGCGTCAGGTTTAACAGATCAGCTCCTCTTCCTTTGCCCATCAGTTTAATATCTTCTTTTACCCTATAGCTTAATAACCACGGCTCACAACGACCCAGCTAACGGGAGCTGTACAAACACAAGGTTATGAATGAGAACATCATCATAACCTGTAGTGAGAAGAAATAAATCATTTATGAAATCTTACGTTTCATTATTTTCATGAAATTTACATTGTGTACATTTATTCCCTACTAAACTCTCAAAAATAAAAACTGCGTACTTTACATCATCAGGACGTGTTTAATAACTGGACAATTGTTTGTGACTGACAAGTCTTTTGTCCAGAAAATGAAGAACTAAAAATGTCATTTCTTTAGGTTGTGAATTTCCTTAGAATATTTTAAAAATGTGCTTTTCTTTAATTTCACCTCACTTTTCTGGCTCTATTTTCCTTCTATTTTCATTTATTTTTCCTCGTCATCTCTGTTTCTGTACCGGATTTGGCATTGAATTTACCCATTTTAATTCACCCACCTTCACGGTCCCTCCTCCATTTATTTCTCAATTTCTTAATCTCATTGGTGAAGGACGGTTGTGGATTACTTTGCTTGCTGTTCTCCAAGGTCTCAGATGCCCTGTTGCCTTCACTGTGCCATTCTGGCAACCAGACAGGGTGAAATATTTTTAATTTGCAGGAATAATTGAACAAACGGGACATGGTGTGAAAAGTCTCATTCGAGCCTGCTCTGGGCCTCTGGCTTACTGCTGCTCCAGTGATTAATGCTAAGTGTCAAAATTATCATTATGCCTAGATCCCTCTCTACTTCACCTATTTCCACAACATCTATTGTGACACTGATTTTCCACTTCAAAGAGTAGCTCTCTATTCTCTTTAAAAATGCCACCTGACCTAAAAGTAATCAGTTGAACTCTTTAGGATATTACTTACTAGACGTGAAAAGATGGTTCTGAGAATAAAATATAAGGCTTTCAAAAACTAAAGTATTAGACAATAACTAATACCTGGTAACGGACCTCTCAGACATCAAACATGAAGTGCTTTGGTATAGAAGACACAAAAAAACTGTTTTCACAGCAAGGTCGATGAACAGAGGACACAGCTCAAGGATAACTGGCAGAAGAAACAGAGGGAGCAATAAGGAGAGCTTTTTTAAACACTGATGGTTGAAATCAGGTACGCACTCTCGACAGTATGATGGGAGTGAACTCAGGAGTCACTTTCCAAAATGAGTTAGACGCACGCTTTGAAAGGAAGACAAAAGAAGTCACAATCTCTGGAATTATTCAACACAGAGCTTGACGATACAACGGCGGGGGGAATACCAAAAGTTGACTGTACGGTCCTCACCTAAGAAAACAGACAGTTGACATATGGACGTCCACAGGAGGACTGTGGCCATCCATTTCACCAAATGATTTGACCAATTTTCAAGCAGGCCTTTAAATGGATGCAGAGTACATCTGGCCAAAACAGGTGGGCGGCTGTTCAAAACAAAAACAGAGACCTGCATCCGTTGTCGGACTCAGATTGTAACTTCCAAAAAGAAACAAGGGTTCATGCACCATACACATGCTCATCCCACTTCCTCCTAGCGTTGAGAGACCAGACCTCTTCTGAGAACTTACCCTTGCCCTTTCTCCAACAATCTTCGGTGATCCCTGCGCTCCTCCAATTCTGGCCTCATGTGCATTGCTGATTCACACTGCGCCACTATTGGCTAGACGCTCAGCTCTCTCTTCTAAAATCTCTTCACCTCATAACCTCTATCTATCTCTTTGATTAAGCTTTTCCAATACCTCCTTGTGTCGAGTTTCTCGAGCCGGGGGTCAGTGCCTGAAAACCAGGGGTCACCCATCTAAAACAGAGCTTAGGCAAAGAATTTTCTCACTGAGGTTCGTGAGGCTTTGGGATTCTCTCCCTGAAAAGCTGGGGGAAGCAGACTCTGTGAATATTTTTAAGGCACAGGTAGATAGATTCTCCTTAAGCAAGGTGTGAAAGGTTATCGGGGTAGGCAGGAATGCAGATTTGAGGTTACAATCAAGTCAGCCACGATCATACTGAATGGTCCAGCAGGCCTGAGGGGCTGAATAGCCTACTTCTGCTCCTAAAGATGGACTGTTAATCCAGAGACCCAGGTAATGATCTAGTGACCCAGGTTCAAATCCCACCACAACAGATGACGGAATTTGAATTCAATTAAAATTGGGAATTAAGAGTCTAATGATGACCACAAACACATTGTAGGCTGTTAGAAAAACCCATCTGGTTCCCTTATATCCTTTAGGGAAGGAAACTGCCATCCTCATCTGGTCTGGGCTACATGTGACTCCAGAGCCACAGCAATGTGGTTGACTCTTACCTGGATTAGACTACTAGAACTAGACCACTGTTCTAGATACTCCACATAAGGAGGTATTAGAAACGCTCAATTAGGGATGGGCAATAAATGCTGGCTGAGCCACCATCAGCATTATCCCACAAAGGAATTAAAAAGAAAGTATTTGAGTCATTTAGTGTCAAATTCTTTTCTGTGAATCACCTTGAGATAGAGTCATAGAGTCATAGAGATGTACAGCATGGAAACAGACCCTTCCGTCCTACTTGTCCATGTCAACCAGATATCCTAAATTAATTTTGTCCCACCTGCCAGCATTTGGCCCACATATCTCCAGACCCTTCCCATTCATATACTTATCCAGATGCCTTTTATTCAGTGCCTCCACCACTTCCTCTGACAGTTCATTCCATACACGCACCACCCTCTGCATGAAAAAGTTGTCCCTTTGGTCCCTTTATATCTTTCTCCTCTCACCTTAAACCTATGCTCTCTAATTTTGAATTCCCCTACCCTGGGGAAAAGACCTTGGCTATTCAATTTATCCTAGATGCTCCTACATATTAAAAGTCCTGTATATCAATGCAAACAGCTCTTCTACACTTGCTGGAAGTATGCTCCTGAGAGTTAAGAATTAAGTGGGAATTTCTTTGCTCCCACTCAATGTCCATTCCTTTCCCAACAAACCTTTGTTACCAGTCGGCCATTGGCAGCTGTTGCTTCTGAATAAATGCACATGCTGGATTCCATGACTCGTCACAACAGCATTAGTAGCCCTCAGCTACTGGAACTCGCTTGGACCTCTTGCCACAGGCATTACCATCAAAACCCTGTCTGTTTGGTGCCCAAACAAAATATCTCCCTTCTCACACCACATATGCTGTAAAAGAGGAAATGGATGAGCTAAGTAGCCTCTCTCATCTGCAGAACATAAGAAAAGCTTACACTTCTGTACTGCCTTTCCTGACTTCAAGACAACCCAAAGCAGTTTACAGCCACAGAAATAACCCTGTTGCCGTGTAGGAAATGCTGTTACGGGAGTGTGCATAGCAAAATCCAAGCACAGACAGACTGTGATATCAATCTGTTTGGTGACGTTGGTTGAGGCACAAATATTGGCAAAGACACCATCAGTGGTATTTTTTCTATCCACATGAGAAGGAAAATGGGGTCTAGATTCAATGTTAATGCTATCTCCGTAACGTTCGAGTGTCTGAACGAGGACCTGAAGCCACCACCTGCCTGTTCAGAGACAGAAGTATGAGAGCTATCTCTGAGTTTTTTAGTATTACTCTTAAGATGTGACTTGGGCGTGTGTATGATGTACACAGGACTAATACTCATGCCATGTTTGGTGCCATTTAGACAGACTGTGTGGGTGATGTTCCTTGGCGATTCAGTTAGGATGTGAGCTTCTAATGTTCAGTTAATCTATTTACCACAACCCCCTCAAAACGAATAGAAACAGGATATCATTAAAGGAAATACAGAAGGTATCTTTTATAGCTTGCCTGATCACTGATGAAAAATATCCATTCCACAATAAAATGCTTTAAGGTCATAATGGTAGACGTTTAGCATATAAATTTAAAAAAAATAAGTAACAACACGAAACATATTTCATTTGAGTGAAATATTTTCTTGCTGTCACAGAACTGTGACAATGCTGTTCTCATATAGAAGAAACTTTGAGCTCTGGTAGGAGATACATCAAAGTGCAGAAGGTGTTTTATTACTTTGCAAAGTAAATTACATTGGCTTTGAGAGTTCTGGGTACATTTATTTCTCTAACTTGATGTACCTCATGCATTTACTATTGCCAGTCCTCATTTCAACTGAGTGTCATGCTGCAGTGTGATATGTTCCATCACATAATGTATGTGCTTTGTGCGAAGGATAACGATCACCGTAGATTATAAATATGTCCTGGTTTTATAATGAAGTCAAAGAGGTGACTGCAAATTACTTTCTGTGGAACATATTGCCCACCCTTGCAAGCTTTCAGGCTCTAAATGACTAAATTAATTCCTACATATCTCAGCATCTGTGCATGCTATTGCAGAGTACAATGATGAATTAAGGAGATTGTTCGAAAATATTAAAAAAAATCATGTGTTGTCAGAGAGCTTAATCTGATGCAAGGTTGTCTTAATTCTTCTTTCACTGTAGATCGGGAAACAATGTTTGGATCATAAAAACAGAAATCTCTCAGGATGATCGCTGACTGCAGCTTGTCCCCAAGGAAATTGCCTACGATATTCAGCAGCTGTTTCAGGAATCAAGCCTACTAGTAATCATATTTAATATGGATAAAATATGATAGCATACCAATCAAATAGGCCTGATGTTCTTGTCAGACAAAATTAGACTCATCTGAATTAAAAAAAAAAATCCTCCATTAAATCCTTGTGAGAGCCATTGATATTGATTTGCTAACTGGCTAAAACATATCAGACTGCTCCTGATTGAAAAATGTGGAATATCAGCTCCTTTCTTGCTTGCCATTATTTCCTCCCCTTGCATGGTGACTGGTTTTCTTGTTTAGGTCTTAATGCAACCAAGGCACTTGGTAACCTGCTTTGAAGCACGGTGAGCTCTTTCACATCTGGCACTGACTCTGCCTTCGAAATCTGTCAATAATCAACCTGCTGCTGTTTCTCTTCCCCCTCAGTTCATTTGGGGTGGGATGAAAGGTTAACATGTACCTTGTTCCAGGAAGTGTATTTAATATGCAACGAATGGTGCACACTGACTGTATTTTACCAACAATGAAGTGCTATTGCAGCAAAATATGTATTTCAAGAAAAAGTTATCTGAATGACAGGGCTTCTCACTCTCAGCCCAAAGCTCGTGCCTCCGTCGCAATCTCTTTCGCTTCTGACTGCTTTAGTGGTGCTACTAGAGTTGGCGTTCCTCTGATGTTGCTTGACAACCTTTGGGCTTCAATTGGTGCTGGTCAGGAGGGTCAAACTTGAATCCGAGATGGCGGTAGTGGGGTGGATATCTGCCCGGAGTCAGTCCGCCTGATTATCCACCTTTCCCACCAGCGTCATGGGAGTGGAATATTCCACCCAGTGTGTCCCAGGATTTTAAGACAATGAGAGAATGCTGTTGGCTACAAATCTCAGTCCAAATACTCTTCAGCACATTATCCAGGCTGACACACTCGGTACAGTACTGCAGAGGCAATGCTGCACTCTTTTAGATGAGGCATTAGACTGCAGTCCCAGCTGTGCTCTCAGGTAGATATACAAGATATGATGGCATTGTGTTGAAGAAAAGCCCAGGGAAAAGGGAAGGGGAGGTGTTCTCCCAGATGCCCTGGATGATGTTTACCTCTTAAGCAGCATCACTAAAACAGATTATTTGGTTATTTTTATATTTCTGTTGGTGGGAACTTGCTGTGTGTGCAAATTGGTCACCATATTTCCTACATTACAACCATAATTGTACTGCCAAAGTCCTCAATGGTAGCAAGTTCCTTAGTACATTCTGAATTTGTGGAAGGCATGATAATCTCTCCACCTTTCCTTCTTTCTCTCTTCGTCAACTGTTGGATTTTAAAAGTAAAGCTTTGTATCATTTAGTCGTGATTTCTTGATCTCTCTGCTTCATCGCGGCAAAAATAGTGGGCTTCCACCCTGAAACAATCGTAAAAATCTAAGAACAATGACAAGGCATGAGGCTGAGCTGTACAGCTAGAATATGTATATCCTGAAGTACAGCTTACACACCAGCCTAATTCAACATCTAATAACTCATTGACAGATTCCCATGCCCTATTGGACTTGGAGCGTTTATACCACAACAACTGCCCACTGCAGCAACTTCACAGTGTGAGCACTACCAGGTGGAAAGGATGAAGTAAAATGAGGGATTAATATGCACAGGCAGAGCTGAAATACAATGGAGAATAAGGATCAAGTGTTAATATTGATCAAGGCAGCTACTGTGCTGGATTAGCACTTTCTGCACAATAAGCAGGGAAACACAATAGATTCAGACAAAAATCCTGCAATTTTTCCCATTGACAAGGTCACCAGTACTAAATGGGAGGACATGCATTGTGGCGAAAAGGAACACTTGGGGTGAAGAGGTCCTTATAACTGCTGAATTGCATAATATTCCACTGTTCTTGAGTGTGGTTCAATCTCTACAATAAACAATCCCAATATCATTGCTATTCTACTATTCCTCCGTGCGGGGACTGTGAGCAGAGCTGATACTTGAGTGCTTGGTCTGACTTGTGTGAGGAATTGCTTATCCTTATACCTGGCTGTTATGTCAGCACTTTATATTTCACGAAGCCATCCAGCAGTATAAATAGCTTCAAGGACTATTCTCACTTAACTGAAAATCTGAACATGGCTGCTTTTGAAGCAAGGCAATCCCAGCAGGCATTGACAGGACAAGAAAAGCCCAGCTATTCTTGGGGGACCCCTGGCTACGAGGAGAAAGGTTACGGGACAAACTTAATTTCCCCTTAGATAGTGCACATTAAGCAGCAGGTAACGCAGAATATACTGGGATAGGCAGGGAGATTATGCACATTTGATTTTATTTTTCATTTTTGGAACGTGGCTGGTATTTTATGGCCGTCTCTCGATGCGCTGTGAAGGTAATATTGGGCCGATATCTTGAACTGCTGCAGGAGTCATTTGATACAACTGAATGATTTGCTAGGCCACTTCAGAGGGCAGTTTTAAGTCAACTATATTGTGGTGAGGATGGAATAAGACATAGGAAGAACAGCAGGTTTTCTTTCTTGAAGGGCATTCATGAACCAGCTGATTTTTCCTGACAATCTGACAGCATCACGGTCACTTTCCTACAAGCAACTCCTTACTTCTAAATTTTTTAAAAACTTAATTCAACTCCTCAAAATGCTATGTGCTAACAAAACTCACACCTATTGGATTATTAACCCAGGTCTCTGCATTACGAATCCAATTGTGTAATCTCTTCACTGCTGTGACCCCTTATAATTGTATGTTCATGCTATCCTGACATTGCAGTAAAGTACACTCTCACACATTTTCAGTGAACTGATGGTTGGGCCTGTTAAATGTTCTCATATAATCATAGAGCAACACAGTAACGAAGAAGCCCTTTGGCCAATCAAATCTGTATCACCAAAGCTGCCCTAAATCTACACTATTCCACATTTCCCACATTAGGCCCATAGCATTGAAAGTTATGACACTTTAAGTGCTCATCCAAGTACCTTGAGGTTACTCACCTCAACAACCCTCCCAGGCAGAGCATTCCAGACCCCCACCACCCTCTGGGTGAAAAAATCTTTCCTCAAATCCACTCTAAACCTCTTGCTTTCCTCTTCAAAATTATACCTCCTTGATCAGACCTATGGATTAAGGGGAACATCTGCTTTCTATCCACCCTGATAATGCCCCTCATAATCTTATGCACCTCTATCAGGTACCCCTGTCAACACTCTCTGCTCCAAAGAAAAGAACCTGAGCTTATCCAGCCTCTCTTCATAGCTAAAGTGCTCCATTCCAGGTAACCTCCTGAGGGATCTCCTCTGCACCCTCTCCAGTGCAATCACATCCTTTCTGTAGTGCAGAGGCCAAAATTGCACACAGTGCTCCAACTCCAACCAAAGTCCTGTGTTGCTCCAACGTAACCTTCCTACTCTTACAACCTGTGCCTCAATTGTTCTGTATGCTTTTTTAACTATCCTACTAGCCAACCCTGCCACCTTCAGGGATTTGTGGACAGGCACCCCCAAGATCCCTCTGTTCCCAATGTCCTGTCATTTATTGACTACTGCCTGTTTTGTTACTTCTTCCAAGGTGCATCACCTCACACTTACCAGGGCTAAATTCAAAATGATCTTCACATGTGACCAGTCCATTTTTATCCTCCTATAACCTAACAGCTTCTTCCTCACTGTCAACCACTGGCCAATCTTCGTGTCAAGATGTTCTCTTATTAATTTGGGGAATGTGTATCCTTAATGCAGACAAAAAGGTTCACTATCATCCAGCAATTCCTTCCAAAGCGCCCCAATGGCAGGCAGTAAGAATGACAGGGATCCTTGTCCATCCATGTGATGGAAAGAAAGTTGGAGCTTTTACCATCACTATCTATAATTCTGGACTGCAGCAGGCATGTTGCCACGGCAACTCAGACAGGGGCTGGTTGGCTCAGTTGGCTGGACAGCTGGTGTGGATCAGACTGGTGCTAACAGCACAGGGATCATTCCCTGTACCTGCCTCTTTTGTCCAACCCATGCTGCAGATCATGGTCAGACCTGACTTTGGGCACAGAACTGACGATGAATAGCTTGGAGGATGACAGATTTTAAGCCTTTTAAATTCTAAGTCTCTATTACAGCCCACTGTGAATGTCAATGCATGGCATTCCAAGGCTGCCATATTGCCAGGACGCACATGATGGGAATCACAAGATCACCTTTTCATTAGATTCTGATGACAATAGACTTGCCACGTTTGGGTAAACATATTTTCGGCATAATGTCACTTCTGGCAGGATTATTCCCTGTTTGAATTTTCTGTTCTGCCTGCTTGATTTAGAGAGTTACTGATTGTGGTGAAAACATGGCCCTAGGACTTTTCTGACGTAAACTGAATTTCACCTGAGGTACTTCTGCTAAATCTAAAATCCCGATAATCTCACTAAAGCTGTAAGTGCCTCATTACAGTTTAATAGTCATGGCCTATGGTGTCGACTTAACAGATCAATCCAGAACATGACAGGAAATTATTTTAGTTTTCCAGCTCCCACTTTACTGGAGCCATGTGGTGTTTGCATATTTTCCATGCTGACAAGGCACAGAGCTTCTTTAGAACCCTTCTCAATGTATTTGATAATGGCAGGAGTACAACACAATACACTTATATGATCTCTCTCACTTTGGTCTTATTACATCTTTTGTCACTGTTCTGCTAAAAAAACTCATTTTAAGATCTAGCATTGTCTTTGAAAAGCAGAGCTGTCACAATTTGTGCCACATCTCTTTTGTCAGTGTTAATCTCTCTCTATAATCTTCCCTCTCTTGATGATAGAATGCTGAGCATCTGCTTTATCCTTCCTCATCAAATTCCCAAAACTAAATTTTCCTGCGGCGATGCTTCCATTTGCTGGAATCCATTAGTAATATATGTACACTATATCAAGGCATAGGGTCTCAGATAAGCGAAAACATTACATTTCAAGTACCCCCTAAATTTCTAAAGTCAAAAAATTGAAACAGACAATCTTTCCTACTAACCATATTATACTTACTATAAATACAACAACCATTTCAATAAAAACTTATTTTACTTGTAAATCTTCTGCTCTTCAGGAAAATTCATTTTTAAGACACTCATATCCATAAGAGCCAAAATGTTCTTGTATTGCACAAAAATGGAACAAAATCAATGAAAGTATACAAAAAGATTTGCTTTTGAAATTAATCTACTGTCAAGAGAAAATCGGTCCTTTTAATGGTTGTATTGACGCTAGTGCTGTCATTGTTACTATGAATGATACCGAGATCTGTCAATGTTTGACAGACAGTTGTAGCAGAACCCCAGCAATAATTTTTAACCTTTTGGGCTCCACTTTGGTATCCAGTTGATGGAATTGTAGATAAAAGCTATTGGTACACATTGCACCCCCCTTTGTCCCTTGCAAGTGCTTTTGTCGCTAATTGTTGAGATCACCCTGTTAATCTAGTGGCCTACTTGTATTGTTATGTGGACAACCTTGCAAGAACTTTTCCAGATACAGTCAGTATATCCTAATGTAGGTGAATATACAGACAGCCTCCAGCATTAGCCAGAATCTGTGTTCAAATTCACACTGTTTATCATCTGGCTGGTGCCAATGACACAGCAACTGTTTGTCCTTTACCAATGATCGCCCATTGGAGTTGGAAACAGCTGCTCTATATGGCACCCATAACACAGTGAAATGTTCGGCAAGGGACATCCAGAGTTTCGATTTATAAAATGGCGAATAACCTTTACTGCCAATGGACCAAGAGGATAAGGACAACCATCAATGATGAGAACCACCAAGGAACATCTTTACCTTCAATAGATTGGACTTTTAATTCACACCCAGAGTAGTGGAAATCAGGAATTCCTATGACCAAAGGCAGTGGGTGCTTGGTTAATTGAAATTTACAAGACTAAGATTCATAGTTATTTGTTTGCTAAGGATACCAAGATGTTTTGAGAAAAGGCAGGGTAAGATACGGATCAGCCAGGATCAATGTGAATAGTGTAATTGGCTTGAGGTGACGAATGGCCATGAATGTAATTAAATTTTCTGATCAGTTGTGGGAAGCGTTCTTCTCTTTGCTGTCCTGAAAGGATTGTAGAAAATAATCTCATGGTTTTTGCTAATCAAGGACATTTGCATGTCAGAATATAATAGCTCGTTCAAAGAAGCCAGATATCCCATCTCCGAGCAATCATGCTGGCTCCTAATGAAGATGTTTAAAACTGTTATTTAAAAATGACGTGAAACCAGAGACCAAGCTTACATTTTTGTCACTGTGACATGCAGCTAGAATTTGGCGAACAATGTGCAGATAGGTAAACAAGTGGAAATGATATAATAACGGAGACTTGGAGAAAATGACTTGTCAAAATATGCCTCACATTTCTTTTGCTGCAATCCATAAGATGGCTGTTGCTATGGTTGTGGCTGAATAGAGGAAAGAGAGACTCATAGAAACTGCCATGCAGAACAGGGCTTACTTTAGGGCTATGCCAACTGCAGCTTCTCTCCACAGCATTTGTGCCAAGTATTATTACTTCAATCCGTTCATAAAGAAATTCATTAAGGCAGAAAAAGGTCTACTTCAGTGGGGAAAGTGATGAAGCAAAAACAGCGACAATAGCCTGTATTTAAACAGCACATTCTAAGATAGTGAAATATCTAAAGCTGCTTCCCCCCAACCCCTGTCGCAATTATCAATCAAGATATTGACAAAGTACAACATAAAGAGCACAGATACCCAAAAGCTTGGCTAAAGATGTTAGTTTTAAGGATTGACATAAAGGAGGGGCGAAGGAAGGAGGCAGTGAGGTTCCGGAAAACAATTCCAAAGGTTAGAGTCCAGGTAGCTGAAAGCGTAGTCATGAGTGCAAGGGAAAGTGAAGCGGGGAACGCAAAAGGTCAGATTTAGAGGGACACAGGGACTTCAGCAGCTTGTAGCATGGGGGGTGGTTACTGAAATAGAGAGGGGTCAGTTCCTGGATGAATGTGTAAGCAAGCAGAAGACTTTCAGAATTGAGGCAACATCGAGCTGGGAGTCAATGTGGGTGATTGAGCACAGTAACAGTGATAAATCAGTGAAGTTGATAAGTTAGAACACGGGGAGCAGAGTTCTAGGGTACAATAAACTTGGCAGAGGACAGGACAAAGGAGGCTGGCCAGGAGGGCAATGCATCAGTCAAGTCCAGGGCAATATAGGCCTGCACGAAGATTTTAGCTGTGACAGGGGTGCAGACAGGTGGTGTTGAGGAGATGGAAACAGGGAGGCTTTAGTGATAGAAAAGTTTTAAGGATGGAATAAGAACAGAAATTGCTCAGAACGTAAGGGTCACTGGACTCGAAATGTTGACTCTGATTTCTCTCCACAGATGGTTCCAGGCCTGCTGAGCTTTTCCAACAATTTCTGTTTGTATTTATGATTTCCAGTATCCACAGTTCTTTCGGTTTTATTTTCAGGGAAGTTGTGAAGGAGTTGATATAGTAGGGTGGTCCGTGAAACTGAGCAAGGCATTTATGCGACTGATTGATCCTAAAACTGTTGTCTCCAATGGAACAGCAGCATGTGCCAGCAGCAACACCAACACCATGTCCCCTGATCAACACCTTGGAGGTCATTAGAGGCTTAAGTGGACCAACCTCTTGACACTGTGACCACAAGAGCAGGAAGGGTGCCTTGAGATGCACTGAGTGGTGTTCCCACTTCGGACCCTCAAGCTCTGGGTACAAGTCACACTCCAGGAGGTTATAACCAATGAAAGTGCATTCATAACAAGGCCAAACAGTTTCATTACTCATCTCCAAATCTTCGCAATGCATCTACTGCAAGCGATGAGAGCGAGACAGTTTCCTGGTCAGCCAGAACCAAGTGATAGCTGCAGCACACCAGCCTCCCCATATTCTTGTCATGAGCTGTATCCACCTACAAATGCCCCCCTGACTTTGAGGGGCTGTTAGAAGAACAGCAAGAGGATACCTGGATATTCTGTAATGAGTGTCTCATTTCCCAATCACTGATAAACTCTCTCACCATCCCAAAGCAGCTCAGAAGAGATATCACTTGCCTGAGCAGGCAAAGTTGCAATGGCTGAGAATCCAGCACTCAGCTCTGAAAAAAGCATCCAGGCCATAGATGGCTTGTTTAATTGGCTACCTGGTCACTGGACTCAATATCAATCTTCCCCAGATCCAGAATACTGCAGCTGCCCGGTGCATGATCCAAGAGCACGCCACAGCAGATCTCAAACCTTAAGTCATCATCACCTCCCTGCCTTGCTACCTCCATAAGGAATAGGGGGAGGAAAAACTGAGGAACTCAATTCTGAGATAGCAAGAACTACAGATGCTGAAGTCAGAGATAACAAAGTGTGGAGCTGGAGGAACACAGCAGGCCAAGCAGCATCAGAGGAACAGGAAAGCTGATGTTTCGGGTCGGGGCCCTTCTTCGGAAATTCAATTCTCTCTAGATTCCTCTCTAACTCTTCCAATTTCTACAGTACATACTTCAAATGTTGCTTCAAGATCATTTTAAGTCTGAAATTGACAGATGACTGCTCACGAGGGGTATGAAGGGATAGAAACATAGAAAACAGGATCAGGAGTAGGCCATTCAGCCTTTTGAACCTGTTCCCCCATTCAGTATGATCATGGCTGATCATCCCCAACTAAATGCTCTGTTCCTGCTTTCTCCCCATACCCTTGATCCCTTCAGCTCTAAGAGCTATACCTAACTCCTTCTTGAAAATAATCAAAATTTTGGCCTCAGCCGCTCTCTCTACACAGGCTTGCCACTCTCTCAGTGAAAAAAATATTCTCCTCATCACAGTCCTAAATGGCCTATCCCGCATCCTTAGTATGTGACCCCCTGGTTCTGGACTCCCCAGTCATTTCGAACATCCTTCCTGCATTTACCCTGTCCAGTCCTGTTCAAATTTTATATGTTTCTGTGAGATGCCCCCTCATTTTTCTAAACTCCAATAAATATAAGCCCTAACTGAGGCAATCTCTCTTCATACGTCAGCCCTGCCATCCCAGGAATCAGTGGGGTATTGCCAAGATAGGTAAAGATCAGCCACAATCCAACTGAATTGTGGAAAAAAACTCGAGGTTGGATTGTCTACACCCTTTCTTCAGCTTCTGGTAGTAATTCCTTGGCTGTAAAAGGATATGGAACCTCTGGAGGTCATGAAAGGCAAAATACACCTTCATTATCGCTTTAGTGACATTCATTCTGAATTTTCACTCCTTCCTTCTCTGTCAATATCCTGGAATTCCCAACCAAATGGCATCAGTGAGTTACTCTCAGCACATGGACTAGAACCGTCGGAATGGGAGGCAGGTCATCGCTTTCTCAATGCATTTGGTGGGCACCATATGTGGCCTTACCAGCTGCGTGCATGTTTCAGCAACAACTATTTTTAAGGAAGTCTACAGAATGCTTCTCAAGTGCCTTTTTCTCTGACATTGCAAAGAGCTGGTTCCTAAAATACAAGAAGAAATCACACCGAGGAGAAACAAAATCAGCCTGAACCACATGCAATGAGAAATACGGAGGGCAAAGTATGACCTGCTACAAATATTACTAGACTGGCAACAATATTTGATACAGTAAGCAGGCCCTCTCTTTTCCCCAGCATTGCTGCCTCCTCCCCATTCCAGGCCCCTGTCCCACTTACAGAAAGTGGTGCCTAATTCAGATGATTTACGCACATACTGCCACAAGGCTGTGTCCTATTCATATGTCATTTTGCTCGTGTCAAGTTCTAACACATCTCTTTGGTTATGTGGACACAAAATATGATGCCTGCCTTCAAGATTTCTGCATAAACGTGTTTTAGATGTCCAAAACTTTGAGCTTACTTCATTTCTATTACTTGAGTTGGATAGTCCATTATCATCAGAAGTTATTACTTTTATGGTACACGCTTTCATGTGATATGGGGCAGGGAGCAAGGCAACTTGAATTGTGTGGACATTAATAGCAGAAGAGATATGCCATAAGAAATGAAATCGATCGTGATGTATAGTGGTATGGTACTTAAGCTGTCAGTGAGTAAATAACAGTTCTAAAGCTCCTGTCACTTAGATCTCCATAAAGTGGCAATTTGTAGATCAGTAAAGTTGAGTGAATACATGGAAAAATTTATTTCCATAAAGTGTATTTAAATTTAAATACACTGTGTATTACCTGAATCCCACTGTGGAGCTCAGGAAAAACATTCCAAACAGGTATGAAATGTCTAAAATTCTTGCATAATTTGTACAGGAAAATTAATTTGCAGACAATGTTTGTGGCACAATTGCAATGAAATAAGGCAAACCTATAATCAAAAGGATCTTCAAAATTTTTATGAGTAGATAGTGAATTGACTCTAATATATTGATGTACATTCTGGTCACGAGAACAGGCACAGGGATTGCAATGTGTCATTAACTCATGCCCAATGTTTCCTACGCAGACAGTACCTAAATGTTGCATTGCCTGGTCATTTAAATAATTGCTGCATGTAGCCAGTGTTAGTTGCGCTATCGAGTAGCTGCAGACCTAAACAGAGATGCAAACCATCAAAGGCTAGCACCACCTAAAATCAATTTGCTCCTCTTGATGGAGGGTAGTAATCTTGCTGAAAATGGTTGTGGAAGAAAGTATGTGCAAAGGAGCACTGAATTCTAGCTCAGAAAGAAAGAGAGCAGTCTCCAAATAATCTGGGGTTAAAATTGTTTCAGAGATAGTAGGAACGGCAGATGCTGGAGAATCTGAGATATCTGGCCTGCCGTGTTCATCCAGCTTTGCACCTTGTTATCTCCAAATGATCTGGCCCTGGTTGAGTGTGAGCAAATGAGAGAGATCATCTATCTGCAGAGGGGGCCAGGATCCTCCATGGACAAACTCTCAGAAAAATGCAGGGCCAGATACCTGCAGTTGTTATTTCTTGGATTCCAGCCCTGGCTTTTAAGCAGTGCTACAATAAGTTAATAACACAGGTAGTCAAAGTCAGCATCTTCAAAGGCCATTTCCAATCATTTCTCTCTTACCTGCCACATGACTCTTAATGCATCACACTGCCATCATTCATTGACCATCAGCCCCGAACAACCATAACTTATACCTGACATTCATATCTACACCTCAATCCTGATATACCTAGCAATGCTACAAGCCTCACCCTCACATTTCACACACTATACTCATCACCAACCATTCAAGCATGACAGCCACATCAATCAAACACATTACACAATACTCACTGATACATGTCTCTTCCCTTTTACAGTTATGCTCCACAACTGGCCACAGCAACATCTAACCAGTGGCATACAGACACAGCTGCAATTTTATGGAAGAGACAATGGTCACTATCATTTGAGTGACACTGACTGAAGCTGTAACCAAAGACAGGGCTGGAAACTCTGAACTTGATGGCACAATTATATTGAAACATTTGCTTCCCATATCTCAATCTCATTTCACTTCCAAGCTGTAATTGGTTTAAGGACGTACACTTCCTACTTTCCCCTCTCTCCCCTCATAATCCAAACCTTGCAGCCTTTTTCTTTCAGGTTTACAGGCAAGCAAACTTCCCAAGGCTGCTGTTGCAAAGGCGGAGATGGAAAACCAGACAGGCAGTAATTACAGAGAAACATTGTCTCACGTTCTCACACAAACTCAGATACAGACATTTGTCTAGTTCAGATGAGCGCCCCCAGTCAAAAGAAAGTCCTTCAGCGCATAGCGCAACAGTCCCTGTAAATTTTAGCAACTTTAAACAGCTCTAGAAACACCAAAGAAGTCTACAATCTCAGCAATAGCCAAATTAACAAACAACCTGGAAGTAGGTGATGACCTCTTTAAATTGTGCCAGTAACAGCGCTGAGGTTAAAAGCTGGAACATCAAGCTCCACAGTGGTGGTCCTGATTAATGTTACAGTCTGCCTACTCTGTACACTTCTAGCAGTGTACTTGCTAAAATACTCACCAAAATAGCTCATCCTCCCTGTCTGGGACTAACAACACCAGAACTGTGAGCGTGTGACACAAACACCATTTTGGAAACAAAATTGCACTTTCAGTGCCCAAATAACCTCCACTCTTCGTTTAGTTTCTCGTCACCTGCTCTGCGTCCAGGTGGACACAAAAACAAACTTCGTTGCAGCACTTTGTAGCTGGCCTCTAGCATGTAGGGAAAATCTCACGAACTAACTACATCCCTGTGTAGCCTCTCCTCATTGGGTATTCAGGCCTTGGGAATCATTACGAGATGGTCCTGTAGCTGTTCCCCTCAGACCAGCTTAGGTTCACAGCAATGCTCTCGGCAGTTGTGGTTCACCTCATGTACTAGCACACCCCTCAAGTGTGAAGAGATGGAAAGGCCAATGGAATCAGATCAGAGCGTTCTTTATGAAGCAGCAAATTTACCAACAACAACTTGAATTTACATTTCAGCTGACCTCAAGTTTGCAGAGCTGAACAATGACAACTGTCCAATGGTTTAATTATTTACATTATTTTAATGAAAAGGAATAAGTTCAACTTCTCAGATAGTCAGTTGTAGCTGGACTCAATGCTTTGTGCATTGAGCTCATGTAAAGAACAATCCTAGTCTTCTGGGGTTGCATCTCCCTGATTTAGATGGATTAATGAGCAGCTGAAACAACAGTTCTGTTTCATTTGTTACCTTGCTTTGTCAAAGAGATCTAACTCGCCTTGCAATCTGTGATAACATTGTTCGCTAATTAATTGCTTTGCCAGATAAATTATTTACAACAGTCTTCGCAAAGTACATGACTCTATTTGCATGAAGGAGTGACAGTAAACATTGACCTTAAACATCCAGGCCTCTCTAACATTACACAGCATAGCTCAGGAAAGGAATGACCACCTAAAATCTATTAAAGGAATATTTCCACCCCGTGTCTACGCTGAGTTAGTGGGCCTCAGTCAAAGCAGCAGCTGGACCTCTGTGCATGACCTGAAAGTGTTGAGACGAAGAGCAAGAATTAAAAGTGTTAGTTGCAGGGTGTGGCATGCCCACCTCTGAGTTAGAGGGTTTCAATTTAAATCAAACTCTAAAGGCATTAGTTCAATTGCAAGACTGACACTTCTGTGCAGTACTGAGGGAGCGTTGTCCTGTGGTGGTGTCATAGTTCAAATCAACGGAGTCCCTGTATGTAGAATCGCAGAATCCCTATTATGCATAAATAGTCCATTCGGCCCAACAGGTCTGCACTGACCCTCCGAACAGCATCCCACACTATGCCCATAACCCCCCATTTACCATGGTTAACCCACCTAGCCTGCACAACCCCAGACAGTACAGGGCAATTTAGCATGGCCAATCCACCTACCCAACAAATCTTTGGACTGTGGGAGGAAACCAGAGCACCCAGAGGAAAGCCACAGGGAGAATGTGCAAACTCCACACAGACAGTTATCCAAGGCTGGAATCAAACGTGGGTCCCTGGCAGAGTGAGACAGCAGTCCTAACCACTGTGCCGCTGTGCCACTGTGCTGCCTGTCATCTCAGGTGCACATAAAAGATCCCGTGTCCTATTTTGAAGAAGAGCAATACTTGACCCTGAAATTAAACATCATTAAAACAGGTTACCTGATCATATTGTTGTTTGTATGAGCTAGTTATGATCAAGGCCATTCACAATCCCTACATACCATTAATGATACTCAGTTGCAGCAGCGTGCACTATCTACAAAATGCACTGTCAAAATTCATCAAGGATCATTAGACAGCACCTTCCAACCCATGACCACTTCCATCTAGAAGGACAAAGGAAGCAGGTACAGAGGAACTACCACCTGCAAACTCCCCTCCAAGCCACTCACCAACCACGACTTGGAAATATGTCGCTGTTCCTTCAGCGTCGCTGGGTCAAAATGCTGGAACTCCCTCCCTACACAAATTCCAATGCGGGTCTAAGGTGGGCTGCATTTTTTGTTTGAGTTCTTTAGATGAGGCCACAAACAGAGTCCTTTGAGCATTCTGGTTGACAATCTTCTCTCAACCAAAACCATTAAAAGAAAAAGATAAACTGATCATTTATTTCAATGTTTTTTTAAAAATTCATTCATTGGATGAGGACGTCACCAGCTAGTTAACCATTTATTGCTTGTGCCTAAATGCCCAGAGGGCAGTTAAGAGTCAACCACATTGCTGTGGGTCTGGAGTCACATGTAGACCAGACCAGGTAAGAATGGCAGATTCCTTCCCTAAAGGATATTAATGAACCACATGGGTTTTTCCTGACAATCGACAATGGTTTCATGGTCAATAGATCCTTAATCCCAGATTTTTATTGAATTCCATCATCTGCTGTGACAGGAATCGAACATGCAAGCTGTTAGTACAAAGCACCTCACACAAAAATGATCGCAACCTCAACTGCTCACTAAGTGACAGCTCTGAAGAAAGATCAATGTCAACGCCTGTCCGGCTCAGATTGTTGCATGTTGACAAAGGTACAGTTTCGAGTGCCTGTCCCAGGGCGTGTGCTGTCAGTATTTGTGCACACGTCATGTAATTGTTTCCTACTCGTTCCACATGTCACTGTTTTCCACTGCCAGGTTGGATTTGGTGGGGACGAGCAGCTGGTGGAAGTGATCAGCTTGGCAAGGATTTCAGATGAGGTGGCCAACTGGGTTAAGTTGGGTTTTCCACTTCAGCAATCCTTTGATTTGACTGTGAACGACTAGATTTTCTATCTTTTATTCCCAGAATCCGACTACCCCCACCGCCACCACATACCACCCCATCCCGCCCTACTGCCTCACCTTGCCAATTGTGAATGTTCAGACAGTTTTGTCAGAGGATTGAAACAAAGATGATAGCCCTAACACTTTCACAACTTACTAGCAGGGGGACCTGAATGCCAGTGCAGACCATGGAGAGGCCTCTTTCTACACAGCTGTTTGACTAGATGATAAAATTCCTTGTGCAGACCAGAACATCACACATTCATGAAAACTACCTGGACTCCAAGCTACAATCAGGCAGATGGAGCTAACAGCAATTTCATGCAGGACTGTCAAGCTATTTGTAGCAATGACATTGAAAATGCCACAAGCTAACCCATTCAGCTGATTTGATTTGGTATATGATCCATACATCCGCATCAATAAATCTCAGTTTATGAATGTGAATTCTTAGCTGGATAAAATCCCGTTCCTGTCCCAGAGAGACCCAGAAAGAAGGCAAGTGACAAAGAACAACAAATGTACTTGTACAAGCATGGATAGCTATTTAGGAAGCACCATTCTGAACACTTGTACATTTAATCCTACGTTAGCCATCTACCTTTCTGTATATGCAAATGATCCTAGGAGTAGGTACTGACAAAGATTAATCAATTGTGAAGTTCGCTTCAAGGGAAGAGTAAATGACCATCTTCATTTCAAATGTGTGCCCTACCTAGCGCTCCTCAAGTGCCAGCTATGGTTCTGTAGGTAGCTCTCTCACCTCTGGGTCACATGGCAATGGGTTCTGATTCCTACGATCAGAGACTTGATCATCTCATTCAGCCTGACACATCTGCACAGTGCCACCAGACTGTTATATAACTTGGAGGTGCCATCGTTAGAATGGCATATCAAATCGATGCTCTGTCTATTCTCTCATTTGGAGGTAAAAGGAGATGACTGCAAAATGGTCAGCACCATTTACAGCTCCTCATATGACGAAGCAGTCCATGTTCAAATGGAGCAAGACCCAGATTATATCCAAGCTTGGACGAACAAGTGGCAAGTAACATAGCCAGGCAATAACCATCTCCAATAAGAGACAATCTAACACTAGACATAGAAAGAACCATAGAATCCCTACAGTGTGGAAACAGGCCCTTCGCCCCAACAAGTCCACACCGACCCATCCCCCTATAACCCACCTAAGCTCCACATCCCTGAATACTATGGGCAAGTTAGCATGGCCAATCCACCTAGTCTGCACATCTTTGGGCTGTGGGAGGAAACCGGAGCATCCGGAGGGAACCCACGCAGACACGGGGAGAAGGTGCAAACTCCACACAGACAGTCGCCCAAGGGTGGAATCGAACCCAGCTCCCTGGCGCTGTGAGGCAGCAGTGCTAACCACTGAGCCATCGTGCCACCCAATTCTAGTCCGAGAGTCCAGCTGCATTACCATCACTGAATCCCCCACTATCAACATTCTGGAGGTTACCATTGATCAGAAACACAACTGGATTCACCACATAATCACATTACCTACAAGAACGGGTCAGAAGCTAGGAGTACTGCAGCGGGTAACTCACATCCTGACTCCCTACAGCCTACCATCTTCAAGGCAGCAGTCAGGATGGAATAGTCCCCACTTGCCTGGATGTGTGCAACTCCAACAACACTCAAGATGCTTGACACCATCCAGGAGAAAGCAGCCCGCTTGATTGGCACCACATCCACAAGTATCCACTCCCTCCACCATTACTGCTCAGTAGCAGCAGTGTGTTCTATCCACAAGATGCACTGCAGAAATTCACCAAAACTCTTTAGATGGCACCTCCCAGGCCAATGCCCATTTCCATCTAGAAGAACAAAGGCAGCAGTTACATGGGAACACCACCACCAGTAAGTTTCCTTTCAGGCCACTCACCATCCTGATTTGGAAATATATCACCATTCCCACTGTTGCTGGGTCAAAATGCTCCATAAGGACATTGTGGGTCAACCTACAGCACACGGACTGCAGCATTTCAAGAAGGCAGCTTACCACCACCTTCTCAAGGGCTACTAGAGGCGGGCAAAAAGTGCTGGCCCAGCTGTGAGGCCCACGTCCCACTTATGAATGAGAAAAAAAATCCCAGGGTTCTATTTGAAAAGGAGCACACGAGTTTTCAGTGATTTGCTGTCAAAATTCATGGCTCAGACAAGACAGTTTCAATGAGTGGGTGAGTTGCTGTTTGTGGAGCTTGCTGTGAGGAAATTGACTGACACATTTCCCAAATTGCAGCAGAGTAACTATAATTCAACAAGTTCCTAATTTTCTCTCCAGTGCTTAAGAATGCCCTGTGGTAATGGACAACACTGTGCATAGATAAGTTTTTGCTTCCTCGCTTAACGCAAATGATTTGACAAATTCAATTTTCTAAGTCCCAAAGAGTGACATAGTTCTCAGGACGAGACTGTAGTCCTCAGAGCTTCTGAGAACAAATATCAAATATCTCAGCAACTTGGAGACTGCTGAGGCTGAACTGCTGCAGTGCCAGATGCTCAGATGATATCTCCACTGGGAAGCATCCCTGTGCCCTCAAGTAGCTGGACAACACACACGGAGAGCGGAATTTTCAATTCTAATGTGCAGAGTTGGATATGGCAAATAAGTTGGAAAAACACAACAAAAAACGATAAAATCAGAATCTCAATGAAATGATTCCAAATTTTCTCCTGGAGTGTTAAATGTCATGTTTTGAATCTCACAAATGAACAACAACCTTAGTTCCATGTACTTGTACACATTATTAGCTGAAGAGATTGCATTTCTACACGTCTCTCAATTCCCCTGCCCTTAGAAACTAGATGGAGCCAATTCCCAATATGAAAGTCACAGAATTTACCTGGAAGCAGTAAATCACTGCTTGTTTCTCCAGGCCTTCAGACAACTTTTGTTATCACTGCATCTCTGCACAGTCCAGTCATTCCACCCATTTCCATAGAATCCCTACAGTGTGGAAACAGGCCATTCGGCCCAACAAGTCCACGCCACCACACTGAAGACATCCCATCCCAACTCATTCCCCATGTCTAATCCACCTAACCTAAACATCCCCGGACACTATGGGCAGTTTAGCATGGCCAATCCACCTAACCTGCACATCTTTGGACTGTGGGAGGAAACCGGAGCACCCAGCGGAAACCCACGCAGATACAGGGAGAATGTGCAAACTCCACACAGACAGTCACCCAAGGATAGAATTGAACCTGGGTGCTGTGAGGCAGCAGTGCTAACCACTGAGCCACTGTGCCGGAAGATCATTCGCTGTCCATGAAAGATTACTCCAAATTATGGCCTCAAAACAACATTGCTTGCACTCACTGCCTCTTTGTCATGTCAGCTAAACAAACCTAATCAGATGTCAACTTCATTTGGATTTGCCTTTTCTGAATCACACTTCATACATTACACTGAAAGGAAGTGCTTTGGAGCTGCAAGAATCACACACTGAACTGTAAGTATGTAGGGATTTGGCCTGTGTTATGCAAGGGTGTTTTTCTTTTGAGAGGAGGTGTGGGCTATCATAGTGCCTTACTACCAGAATGTCACTCGCCAAATGTAGAATGAACACTTATCCAGATAAGGTTACCTACCACACAACTCTTTATTGAGGCATCACTTCTAGCACACGAATATGCAAGAAATGGAAGGATACAGATGACGGGCAGGCAGGAGGCATTAGTTCATGTTCGGCACAACACTGTGTGTCAGGGCAAATATGATCTATTACTGTGACTGAAGTGGGGGCTGTGAAATATCATCAATTAAAGGGTGCTCTCTTTCTGGTATTCTCCACGGGTTGTTTGCTCATGCACCTGACATGGTCATCACCAGTGCTACAGTGGTTCACCAGCACAGAAAGAAAGAGCCCATACAAGTTCATCAGCAAGCCCAGAAAAAAACCCAGCAAACTCTAGTGGGTGCCACACAGCCTCCAAAGAGGGAACATCCCCTAAGGAAATGGAGGTGAATAATGAGACCATGCATCTACAAATCTTGCTGCCTTTTTCTACGGCTCTTGGGAACCTAATGCGGATGCAGCCGAAGGTTGTCCTGACCCATCAATGTCAAATTGTGTCATCAACTACAGCAGGACTTGCACCCAGAAGGATTGAGTGACCATCTCATCCCAGTGTAGACATGGCTGACGGCCTTGAGTTTTTATTCTAGCAGTTAGCTTCAAGTCGCAACTGGGGAACTTGTGTGACATCTCCCAATCTTCAACCACAAATGCACCTGGATGTCATTATCTATAGATTTTAATCTCTTTATATCCTTTCCCTGTTTGAGGGGTGTCAAGTAGCCTGGGCAGTGAGATAATTCACCATCACTGGCTTCCCTCAAATACAAACTGCTATAGTCTACACCCACATTGCTTTGAGAATACTCTTTCACCAACCTGCAGAGTTTGTCAACAGAAGAGGCTTCTTGTGTTTTCTATGAAGTGATCCTGAGACATATCCCTGGTAGTGAGAGAGGCTTGAATCCTCAATTCTTCTGCTGATAAGGAAACAGATGCTCTCATGCGAAAATGTTGAGTCAAAGAAACATTATTGTATCCATTTAACATACAGGGGCAAGGTGCTCTGACAAATCTCACAAACTGAGAAAAAAATTTGATCAACTTTAATATAATAATCAGAGTTAGGGGAAGATGCAGCACACAGAGACCATCATGCCTGACGGACCAGTCAATCTCACTCTCTTTGCGAGAGTGCTGAAATTTTCTCCTCTTCCCAGTTGAAAGCTGTTGTTGAATCTACTTCCACCATCCTTTCATATTCCAGAAGACAACTACTGTGTCAAACAAAGTCTCCATAGCAATCATCTGGTTCATCTGTCAATTATCTTGAAGAAGCTTCTAAGCTGAAGCCACAGAATCTAGAGAGAAGCCCTGAGAATGATAGACAATGCTGGTGGAGAGTGGCATGATGCCTTAATCTGAAAACAATTTGACACACTGAAGCTGACAGTTCAGATTGGCACTGAAACCCTAAACAGGACCAATTACCAGGAACAGTGGAGACTGAAGTCTCTCCCAAACAGCAATCATGACTAAAATCAGGCAGTCCCACTCATTTTATTCAATTCCACATGCTCCATATACTTTTCTGTACTAGTTTGCCTGGAACTAATTGTTTAACATGCTTCTGTCACTGAGGAACCTTCACAATGTCTTGAGCACATAGCACTGATAAATTGCTATCATTAGACAGATCCTCTGTCCAGTAAATCTATGATGAAGTGCTCTGCTCCACACAAGGGCTGCTAGGAAAAGAAAGACCTTGAACTCTTTTGACTGAAGCCAGAAAAAGGACTTCAAACAACTTATTTTTCAAAACCACGATCAATCATTCAATGTCCCAGGTTGCTGCTGGATTGGTCGTCTGAAGCGGGCAGCCTCACCAATCCCGTTACGCAGAATTGTAGCACAAACGACCTGCATGCAACCACCCAAGCTACCCACCAAGGGGGAAGAATACACTCTGATAAACATTTGAAAGAGCAATTCCTGGGCAACAAATTCGTCATTGTTAAATAAATTCGAGAACAGCCTTTTCAGTGATCACCACCCAACAAAACAAAGGAGTCAATTAAACTGTCAGCACCGATTTGGTTAGCTCCTAGGGTCATGATGAATACAACACACTATAGAAAGAATCATAGCTCTGATCCTGTTATTACACTAATCCAATTCCCCTTTACTTTTTTTAATCTCTGCACTCTGTACCAATACTTTTGTGCATCACCTTCACTCCTTATAGTTTCTGATCCTTGTATATATCTGCTGTAGGCCTGGAAAGACTTCACTTACTCTTTATATTGCTCACCATCAAAGGTAATTCAATTTGATTGTGCAAAAATCATATACTGGTTCAGCCACTCATATAAATGCTGCTGTACGTACTAGTTTAAATAAGACAGTTTATTGTACAAATACAAATAACACTATTGACTACACTAAGGATGTTACCAGGAATGGAGGGTTTGAGTTACAAGGCGAAGTTGGATGGGCTGGGATATTTTTCTCTGGAGTATTGGAAGCTCAGGAGTGATCTTACAGAGGTTTGCAAAATCATGAGGGGCATGGATAGGATGAATAGTCAGACAGCATAGGTTTAAGGTGAGGGAGGAAAGATTTAAAAGAGACCTGAGGGGCAACTTTTTCACATAGTGACTGGTGTGCATGTGGGATGAATTGCCAGAGGGAGTTGTAGAGGCAGGTATAATTACAACATTTAAAAGACATTTGGACGGGTATACAAATAGGAAAAGTTTAGAGGGAGTCAATAAATGTGAAGCAGAAAAAGCACGGCAGATCAGACAGCATCCGAGGAGCAGGAGTGTTTTAGGCCGAAACCCTTCGTCAAGACTGGCTGTCTGACCTGCTATGATTTTCCAACTCCACATTTATTGACTCTAGCTTCCAGCACTCAGTCCTTACTCTGTCCAAGGTTTAGAGGCATATGGGCAAAATGCAGGCAAATGAGACTAGTTTAGGTTGGGAAACCTGGTGGACATGCATGAGTTGGACTGAAGGGTCTGTTTCTGTGCCGTATGACTCTATGATTCTAGGGCTCCAACATCTCTGTTTCCTAAATTAATTCTTTAATATCTCTGCTCCTGCTCTAACTCTTTAGTATCACTGTTCCCTGCTCTGAATATTTCATTTATCTGTCTCCTGCTCTGACTATTTCATATCTCTGTGCCCTGCTCCGACTATTAAATATTTCTGTTCCTGCTCTAATACTTCAATGTAATGTTCCCTCCTGTAACTCTTCGATATCTCTGTTCCCTGCTCCACCTCTTTTATATCTCCGTTCGTGCTCTAAACTTTCATATCTTTGTTCCCTGCTCTAAAATACTTTAACATCACTGTTCCCTGCTCTAACTCCTTAAAATCACTGTTTCTGCTCTAAAACTTTAATATCGCTGTTCCTGTTCTAAAGCTCTAATATCTCCATTCTCGACTCAAACTCTTTAATATCTCTGCTCCTGTTCTAATGCTTTAACATCTCTATTCCTGCTTCAGCTCTTCATTATCTCTGTTCCTGACACAAACCTTTTAATATATCTGCTTTCTGGTCTAACTCTTTAATATCTCTGTTCCCTGCTCTAAGTCTTTAAATCTCTGATTCTGTTCTAACTCTCTAATATCTCTGCTCCAGCTCTAATGCTTTAATATCTCTGTTCCTGCTCTAACTCTTTAATCTTACGTTCCCTGCTTTAACTCTTTAATATGTCTATTCCAGGTCTAACAGTTTAATATCTCTTTAATTTTTCTATTCCCACTCTAACTGCTTGATAGCTCTGTTCTTTGTATGCCTCTGAACCCTGCTTATGTTCTTTATTATCATTTTATCTTGCAGCAATCCTTTAGTTCTTCTGCCCAGTTTAATCACTAGGGATGAGTGTGACCGATGGACAAAAAGATCTGAATATTATTTCTGAGAAGATGTATGTATATGATATTGCCCAGCAGCAAATTCCTCCTGAAGTATGGAGGCACTACAAAGTTAAAGGACATTTTATGAAATGCAAATGTTTCTTGTCCACTTCCAATGTGTGAAAACAGTTATTTCTCCGCTGTTTCACTTGTATTGCCATCAAGATCATGGACCGATGCAACCAAAATAACTTCACCATTTCAGCATTTTAGCTTTTCATGCAGTTCACATTTAGTGTACAGGGACGAAGTCTATCCTAGAAGACGGCCTTGCTAGAGTGTGCATATCCTGGAGGCAGTTAAGCTTCTGGAAGGGGCCAGCTGCCCCATGCATTTGATATCTGACATGTCTTTGACCATTATCCATGAAGGCAGTGTGATTCTTTCGCAGTCTTTCAAAGCAGTTCACAAGAGGAGTTCAGGATATCTTCCATCAACTATGGATCCTAAATTCAATTCCCAATTTACAATAATAAATTAATGTCACATTCACTCAAATTCTTAACTATTTGACACAATGAAACAATAAGGCAGACATAAGCAGCAGTTAGGACCAGACCAAATGAATTCCTACATAATTGATTGCTTCTCTATTCATTTGTCATTGCCTCCCCACCCATTACCAACAATTTGCTTCCTTAAAAGTAGAAGTCAAGATCCTGAAGCTGCAGCAACCTATCCACCAGCCTCAAGTCAGGAAGATCTCAAATTAAGTTTTTTACATCTGTTGAACTCACTGATCTTGGCTGTTTCAGTGGAACTGTATCAATCAAGAATCACCACTTTCACAAGTGTAAGTTGGATGCAATGCTGTGGGAATGAGAATATATGCATTCCCTCTTAAAAATCAACCCTCGTACAATTTTAGATGTTGCCAGAACAATGCTTCCCAGCTGGCCCGTAGACTAAGTTTTTGTCACCCCCTCCCTCCTCTATTTTTCTTTGTCTGCCTCATCTCCACAGCCTGTCCGTGGACATCATATGGGTCAGACTGGTCGTTCAGCATCCAGTCAAATTGATCAGTGACAGTACTGTTCCTCGACCTCTAAGTACAGCCTCCTTCTCTGCTGCCCATGCTGCTCCTCTGATCTCTGGAGATGCAGCATGGGCAGAAGGGAGGAAACCTGGACTCGCTGGAGCTGGTGTAGTAAGCACTGAAAAGACAACCTGTAATTGGAGGACCTCACAGATTCTATCTCTTCCATACTTGCTGCTCCTCCAGGCACAACTCTGCCTAATTTCCTCTTCTCACTGATGTTTACACATTCTATTGCTCAGTGTGGTTTGAACTGTAGAAGGTAGAAATATGTTTCAAGTAGTGGAATTTGAAATAGCTCTTACTCTTCAATAGCTCTGTTCTCTGTTCTAAACCTTTAATATCACTTTTCCTCATTCTAAGTCCTCAATTTGCTGTTCCTTTTACAAATTCTTTTAATATCCCTCAACTAACTCTTTCATGTCTGTATGACTTGACCTGAACCTTTAATACCCTGCTCTCCACCCCAGCTCTTTATTACCTCTGTTCACTGCACTCACTATTCAATATCTCTGCTGTATTAACTCCTCACTATCTGTGCACCCTGCACTAATATTTCATTCCTGTGTCCTGCTGTCTTTGATATCTTGGTTCCCTGCACCCCATTCATATCAGTCAAGCCTGTAGGAACTCTTGAATATTTTCTTCCTTGCACGCTGAAGTGACACTTAATTATCTCTGCTCCAAATTATACATTTTTATTCCAGTTCCCTGACTTAACACTCCATATTTAGTTCCCTGCTCTCAGTAAACAATTCCTGTAATACCTCCTTACTATCTGCATTTGCTTCACTCTCTAAGTGGTCTCTTTTCTGCATGTAATACATATTTGAGTACTAATTCCAACTTCTCCATTCCCTGTGCTAATGTTCATGTTTCCTTAATAGTTCTGTTCTGTGCACTAACTCCTGAGTGTCTCTGTTCACTGATCCAAAAACTCTGTTCCCTGCATGACGATTAGGTGGTATTACATTTATGATCACAAACGTCTTAAGAATTCAACTCCTTTTATCAGCTATTGAATAACTTTGATTGCTGTGCTAACATTATCATATTGCTGCATTGTGTACTGCATTACTTTATTATAATCTTCCATGTATTACTGTGCCTTATTCTTACTAGTCAATAATTAATTTCATGTACTAACACTTCATATCTCTCTTCCCCATAACAACACTTTAATTTCGCTACTGCCAATTCAAAATCCTTAATATCTCATATACATTTACTAAGCTATAAAAATTATTGTTCTTTGTATGGCACTAATTATTTAATAACACCAATGCATGTACTAGCTATTTAGTATTTCTATTTCATGTAATAATTTGTTAATAATTCTATCCCATATACTAATTTAAATATCTCATTCCTTGCACCAACTTTAATATCCTGATCCTTATGCTAAATCTTCATTATTATTATTCCCGGCACTAATGATTTAATATCTATGTTCTCCGTAATAACTCTTCAATATCACTGTTCCCTGCAGAAATATTTTAATAACTCTTCCATCCAATAGCTCTTCAGTATCCTTGCACTCTTGAAGATCTCTGCTCTGGTCAATAAATCTCTGTTCCCTGCACTGGGGTTTAATATCATTCTTGTCTATGCTAACTCCTGTGCTTTGTTCTAAATTTTTAATATCCTGTTTTCCTGTGCTAATTCTCTGCTCCCACAAGCTCATTATTCATTATCTCAGTACCCTGTATAAATGATTGAAACCAGAATTGCATCAACTCTGTCTGACTGTACATGACATACTCACATCCTACCCCTGTTTCAGAAGTATATAATACACTCACATCAGACCCCTGTACCAGACAGCGTGTAACATACTCACAGCTTACCCGTATCGAACAGTATATAACATAACCGCATCCTACCCGTGTAAATCTTTGCCGTGTATTCAGACTGTTGTTAAAGTATAATTGGCTTGTTAGAAAAATACACAGAGCATGGTCCAATTCCTCTCAATCCTTGCCTGAACAGTGTCTTGCCCTGAATGATTCTGAGGGTGTTGCTTACCTTTGCAATCTGGACACACCAATTCAGAAGCAGCTGGGATCCTATATTATCCTTGTGTTCACGGACGTAGTCCAGGAGGCAGCCGTGGGGCATCAGCTGCGTGACCAACTGGATTGTGGGACTGAGGCATACACCCAAAAGTCGAACCAGATGTGGATGGTCCATACTGGCCATTATAAGGGCCTCCTGTGGGGGAGGAGAAAGAACAAACACATGAACCATTGCACAGGAGGATATGCGGTAAAACATCTTCTTCCCTCAATGTGTGTACACCGTTCGTTGGCAATTCTTACACTAATACAACCAGATGCACCATCACTGGTTCCCCTTTGTCTCCTACACCTATACAACTTCAGACAGAGTCCACCCAACCTGAACATGTCTGACCTAAGTGGCTCAGTCCAGAAGTTCACTGACTGCCAGCTCCAATCCAGTACCTGGATGCAAGAGGGAATCATCCAATTACCCAGAAGAGGGCACCAAGGTCAAAGGCTTAAAAACACAGGACCCGGAAGTGGCAATTCAGTTCATTAAAACTGCGTTCACATTCAGTCCAAGGGAGGAAAGGGATTGTCTGTTTTTTTTACATTGCACCAGACCTCTCAGTATTTTTTATGGCCCAATGAAGCACTTGATTTTTGAAGTCCAGTTGTACTATTCAAATGCAGCAGCCAGTCTGTACAAAGCCAGCTCCTACAAAGACCAGTGTGACGATGAGGACATATTCCATTCCATGTAATCCTGAATGAGGCATTAAAATTAGCCAGGATTGTTAACATCTGAATGGTCTGAATGAATGTCTGAAACCTAATGGAACAAGCAGATGGATTTTCTTTTTATTAATCTATTTTTCTAGTCAACCTGTTTCAGAGATCTATTTACACACCTCTGAAACAGGTGGGACATCAACCCATGTCTCTCAGTACAGGGATAGGGACACTACCACTGTGCCACAAGAGGGCCTTGAACACGCAGTCTTCTGATAACATGCAAAATTAACACCAAAGTCAGATGCTTATCCATTAGGTTATGTGACCAACTCAATAAGCAAATGAATATATTAATTAAGAGGTAATGAGGTGTCAATTAGTTGTGCAAATGTGGGGAACTAGTAACCAGTGGGGTGTGGGCTTTATGAAGTGTGCTAAATTGAAATAAAACCCTCACCAGAAATGTGGTCTTGGACTCTGTTTAAATACTGTTATCTTCAATATGCAACACTAGTAGAGGATGGTTAAGTCAAAATGCAAAGTTTCAAGTTACGATTCCCCCTGTTTTCTAAAAATGAGCCAGTGGAGAATGGAGTTACAGTGTGGACCTTGGTTATTTCTTTCCCAAAGACAAAAAATGGTATGGCCTTAGCATCTCATTACTAATTAGAAACAAGGTAAGAAGGACAGTTTTGGTTTGGAAGTGGAGTCTGCTAATTTAAACATGGAGGAGCATTTGGACCGATTGTTAACTTGCATCAATAGAATTTTTCAGAAAAAAAAAAGGATTAGCTGCTCATGAGGTGTGGTCAGATTTTGACAAATTTAAAAAGGCTGAGGTGAATACTATGGAAGAGTACATAATAGAATTCAGCAGGTTGTATGCAAGACTTTAAAATTTTAATTTGGAAACTTCTGAATCCATGCTTGCATTTAAGTCCTTGGACAGTGCCAAAGTATCATGTTTGCTAGATGATTAATTTTAATGGGAGTTGAATTTCTGGACATGCATACACTGCCAGAGCAAAGGATGGGAGCATGAAAACAAGTTCCCAGGAAAGCATTCCTTTCCAGTAGTGAAGAAGGCAATCAGTGGCATCACTGAAAATGAAGGGCACTGACTAAACAAAATGGCAGAGGCCACCCTGAATCAACTCACACGTGACAGTGCAAAAGGAGAATTGTGACTAAGAGAAATCAGGACAGAAATGTCATTAATCAATTTGAAAAGTGAAGAATTTGGGGTTACAAGAAGACGATGACCTCCAAAATGCCCAGGATGAAGTCAACTAATGTTTCATGGGTGATTCAAAGTATCATTTTGTGTGTCGGCTAATTCAGCTGGCTAGATGGTTGGTTTGCAATGTCGAGTGACGCCAGCAGCATGAGTTCAATTCCCAAACCGGCTGAGGTTACTATGGACTGTCCTTCTCAAACTTTGGCCTTACCTGAGGCATGGTGGACCTCAGGTTAAACCATTACCAGTCATCTCCCCCCAAGGGAGACAGCAGCTCTATGATCCTCTGAGACCATGGTAACTTCCCAAATGGTATAATGGAGTACTTGAAACTAAACATGAAACAGAAGATGCGCGGTACATTGATGGAGATGTGGACCAAATAAGGGAAATTCTATCAGTTGCAAGAAGATTCAGCACAGTGATGAATGTGTGTCAGAGTCTTTCACTTGTGCAGTAGTTAACAATGGATGCACATCTACTGCGTGTCAGATGAACTGGACGAAGTAGGAGCGAGAAACTCTGGGTAATAAGGATCAGACAAGTTAAGGAATTTGAGATTTAGGGATGATAACACATTAAAATCTTTTTAAAATATGGCCACTCCTCATAAAATGAGTAATTTTATTCTCCGGGATATAGGGCCTGGTGAAATACTATCACTGTTAACCGGGCCATTGATGAAGAAATCATCGGTAAAACAAGATGTAGAAAGCTATTGTATTTGGAAAATGTAACTTTGCAATTTACAAAATCAGGCCACTATTACACTTGTTTAATGGAACATAATGCCTCCGATAAAGAAATGAATGAAGTGTCCCTAACATTGAAAGAAGAAACTTAAAAGATAAAAAATCAAATATTTTAAAATAATGCAAACAATTTGCTCAAAAACAAAGTTGCTGGAAAAGCTCAGCAGGTCTGGCAGCATCTGTGAAGGAGAAAACAGAGTTAATGTTTCGGGTCCGGTAACCATTCCTCAAATAATTTGCTTATCTATATTCAAAAAGGTAAAATTTCAGTAAAGGATGCAAGAATGGGGGTGGGGATTATAATAAACGTATACAAGGAATAAGTGATAGATGGGAGATTTGTAAGAAATATCAAAGGACACCGTCATAGCCTATAGCAAGAATCTGGTAAAGGTGACAAAATAATTGAGATAATGAAAATGTGGACAAGGACTGAGCTTAAACACCTACAAAATTTCTCACAACAAAAGGGAGGAGAGTGAGGGTGGGGGAATTTTGCTAATGGTGAATTTAAAGATACAAGTGTGAATATTAACATAAGAATTAACATAAGGGCGGCACAGTGGCTCAGTGGTAAGCACTGCTGCCTCACAGCGCCAGGGACCCGGGTTCAATTCCACCCTCGGGTGACTGTCTGCGTGGAGTTTGCACATTCTCTCCGTGTCTGCGTGGGTTTCCTCCGGGTACTCCAGTTTCCTCCCACCGTCAAAGACTGCCTAGGAGGTAGGAATCCTAAATGTCTATCAATAACAAGTGATCAGCTCCCAGCTTGGGAGGGGACTACGATTAGTTCTACTCTTCAAAGCATGTGAATGCACTGCATGCAGGCAGAAGGGTTTTCATTAAAACCGGAGTCTCTGAAGGTATTTGACGATCCTTAAAACATAAGGTAACGCAATAAGAAACTAGGGAAATATGGTTTATTATAAAATAGCGGTGATTAAAGAATAAAGAGATCTGAGAAAAATTTCTGATCAGCATGTAAAAATATTCAGTGTACAGATGGAACCAGACTGTTCAGGTACACTCTTCAAGATTGCTTGGTATGGATGAAAAATTTTGCAGATAATGAAATTGATATTGAAAATGGTGAGGTCAAGTACCTTTCATATTCCAATGTTGCACAGCTTTGTGGATAAAACTGACAGTCTGGCTGATGGTGGCTAGGTCAGTTCAGTTGGTCAATGTGTCAAGGTAAAGTCACCATAGTCCTACAGGACCATAGGCTGCTCTCTCATTTGAGAGAGACAACTCATTGGGTTAACCTGAGGGTCACCACACCTCAGGTGAGGGGAGGGGTTGAGAAAGAGTCCTCATGGTAACCTCAGTCGGTGCGAGAGTTGCACCCAGGCTGTGGCAAACCAGCCATTCGGCCAATGGAGCTGACTGACTTCCTGATCAATGTAAGACCTTGGTCTCAAAAGACAACTGCCAAAAGTGGGTAACAAAGTCAATCCTCTGACTCAGGGAGGAATATGCTACAATTTGGACTATGAAATGCCTGTCCTAGATTACTGAAGCAAACTATCGAACCAGAAAAAAATAGAGACAAATCTCAGTAAAAAGTCTCCCATTGGACTGCATCATTGATCCTCCACTGCCTGATCCAGTATCAGAGCGGAAGCTCTCATAATTTACTGCGGAGCTTCCACAAAGCATGGAAAATACTCAACAGTAAATGCCCGATGTTGTACCCTGGTTTAGAAACACTATTGGAGCTTTCAGCGTACAATCTGGTCTCTTGTCAGGACTCGCATTCTCCCTGGCATGTTTCAGAACTTTAACGTGCTGCATAAATGCAAGTTGTTGTGTTTGTTGAGGGGTGGGGGGTTAAATTCAAGGACTTTACTCTGTAATCCCAACTCTACCAAGTCACCTTGCTTTCTAATAGAAAGCTGAAACAGAAGGCGCTTATTTTCTGAGAAGATGTTCCCATGTCATAAAACTAAAGCCCTTTAATCCATAATGCAAATCTGGAATTTCAGTTCGACACAAAGATTAAATCGCAACAATTTAGGAAAGTTTTCATACAATGATTCTGAAAGGATTGTTGCTAAATAATCTGACATCCCACTTAACACTCGACTGCATCTGTGTTTAATCTGAATAAACTGAACAGAACACAGACTGAAGATCTACATCACATTTAAGTGCAATGTATTCCCAAGTTCATTTATAATTAAAAGCTACTCTCCAGCGTACTCCTCAGCTGGACATCTGTGACACACTCAATATTATTCACCGTTGCATTCCTGCCACTGATCCTTGCTCTGATTAACTGTTTCACACTGCTTTTCTGTCTTCCATCCTAAATAACTGTTTCAATTCATGAGGTTGTCCAGTGTTGGCTGGAAGTATGTTTTTATGTGATTTTCTGCACGCGTGTTTATGTGTGGATGTGTGTGTGTGCATCAGTGCCTGTGCAAATTCTGTGAGCTTTATCTTGAGCTTGAAACCATTGCTTGTTGAAATACCAATCTGAAGGATTGCTGACTAGGTGTTTGCACATATGCTATCACACTGGTCTGGAGTCTTCCCTCTTCTGATGTCAGGGTCATTTAAATCGTATATAACAGGTGATATCAACTTCATTCTAAAAAAAAGTTAGGAATGCTTGTGTGAAAGTGTTTATATAACTTTAACTTTATATGTATGTGACTGTTTATACTGTGAAGACTGTCTTTTCTATTTTTGTGCTTTTTAAAATTGCAGACTGAAATGAGAAAACACTGTATCAATACAAGTGTTTCAAAGGATAGCTGTATGTTCTTAAAAAGCAAGTAACCAGACACTGATAGCAAATATTTAAATAGCTGTTTGAACAGACAATAATTGAACTGGAGCTGAAGAGTTCTGTATTCAGAGGGAGCTCTGGCTGGCAACCAAATGTTGCTTGGACTACGGACTAGAGACTAATTATTGATGACAAAGAGATAGTAGGAACTGCCGATGCTGGAGAATCTGAGATAACAAGGTGTACAGCTGGATGAACACAGCAGGCCAAGCAACATCAGAGGAGCAGGAAAGCTGACGCTTCGGGTATGGACCCTTCTTCAGAAGGGTCAGAAACATCAGCTTTCCTGCTCCTCTGATGCTGCTTGGCCTGCTGTGTTCATCCAGCTCTACACCTTGTTATTATTGATGACAGAGACCTTTTTGCCTGTTAACAACTGTGTGCTTTGGTTCTTGGGTAACTGAATAGCTTGGGGCTGGGTACAAGATACTGGGAATTGATTAGATCTCCACTAGCTTAGGAACTCTCTGCGCTGTGCAGTCAAAACCCACTTTAAACCTGAAGAAAACCAGTTTAGTTTTCTTTCAGCAGTAGCTGATAACTCTGACTTTTAATTTATAAATCAGAGACCTTTGATAAGCGAACCAGCCACTCTATCCTTCTTGCAAACCGGTGGCAGCTGTCGGAGAAAGGAAAGTTGAGGGAAAAGCCTTTGGATTAGAGGAACCAACTCAGCAGATCTTGTGATCAAAGACAACTGAACTACTATCCTGGTGTTCCCTGTGTCTGTGTGTGTAAGAGAGAAACAGAATGCATGTGGATACCTGTGTACGGATACAAGTGTAAGCGCTTTTATGTGTGGATAGGAGTGTGGATATAGGCATGTGCGTGTAGATGAGTGTGTGTATATGGATATAACCTCAGTGTTTGAGCATAAGAGTGCTTGTGCGTAGAGATTTAGGTGCTTTTATGTCTATAAGTGTGAGGTGAGAGCAGCATCAGTCTTGGCTGCTCTGCGCAGTTACAAGTAACTCTCAAGCTGGGATATTCAGTGCTCATGAAGAATGGCCTTATCCCACTTGGGGAAATTGAGTGCCCCAAGTGTCTCATTCTCCAAGCAATGACAGCTGGAGATCTCCATATTCCCTCCCACTAGGCTTGAGGCTGCTTCAAGTCAGCTCCTTCAGTGACAGAGAAATGGAGAGAATATTTCAGGCAGGTGAAGCTGAAGTGTGCATGTTGCTATTTCAATTGGCATATGTTTCTGAATTTATTATTTCATATTAAATGATTGGTTTGGATTTAGGTCTCTTAACCACAAAAGCACCATAAATCGCAGTTTATAAGTTGACCTTCAGAGCTTTGAAAATATCCTTCCAAGAACAGGGATTATCCAATAACCCAAGTACAAAATGTGAACTGCTCATGTTGGTACAAGAAGTCTCACTTGTGTTCATTGGTCACCACAGGCAGTCTGCTTTGTGTGATTGTGTCTTAAACCCTTGTGTGTCTTGGCAACTAGGCACAGAGTTACATTCATGATCCCTTGCTTCTGCTTAAAACTGAAGAAAAACTCTTAATAAAACTGAGCTGGGAAATCGGGAACAACTTAAAAATATTGTCATAAACATACATATGAGTTGAAAATGGGGGAGGGGCCGTCAACCTAAATGCTTGCTATAGTCCTAAGGGCTGCAAGGAGACTTGTCAGGGTAGATGTGGAGAGTTTGTTTGACCCTTGTGGGACAGTCTAGGACCAGTGGTCATAATCTCAGAATAATGCATTCAAGACAGAGATGAAGAGAAATATTACTGGACTTGCTAGAATGGGGTCATTTAAAACACACCACAAACTATTGTAACAAGAATAGGATGGTGGAGCAGTTGGATATGGGCATATAACTTCGTGGGATCATTTATGTTGTCATCAATTCAAGGTCTGAAGGACAATGGAATACAATTGTGATCAAGTCCATTAAGGGCAGCACAGTGGCACGAGGGCAACATTGTGGCATAAAGAGCAGCATAGTAACACAGTGACCAGCACTGCAGACTCACAATGCCAGGGACCCGGCTTTGATTTCAGTCTTAGATGACCATGTGGAGTTTGCAAGTTCTCCCCATGTCTGCGTGAGTTTCCACTGGGTGCTTTGGTTTCCTCCCACAGTCCAAAGATGTGCAGGTTAGGCGGATTGGCCATGCTAAATTGCCCTGTAGTGTCCACGGATGGGAAGGCTAGGTGGATTAGTCATGATTCATGCAGGGATGTTGGAGGTGGAGGGGGGATCTGTCTGGGATGCTCTTCAGTGGGTTGGTACAGACTTGATGTGCCGAATGGCCTCCACCTACGCTGTAGGGAATTCTAAGATTGCTGCAAAATTCTAAGACTCGTAAGGTGATAAATGGATCACCAGTTTTATCAATCAATAAAGAAATTCAACTATTCCTGTGCTGTCTTCTTTCCACATTAACTGAGCAATATCCCTTCCTTTTGCAGCTCTCCATGAAACGTACAGAATTTAGAGACCAGCTACACCAAAAAGTCTGCCCCATATTCAGGTTGAAAGAATGAGAGGTGACCTTTACATTGAAACAGACTCTGAAGGATTGTGACAGGGTGGATGTGGAGAGTTTATTTCCCCTTGTGGGCCAGTTTGGGACCAGAGGATATAATCTCAGAATAAGGCATTTAAAACAGAGATGACAAGGAATTTCTTGTCACAGAGGGTTGTGAATCTGTAGAATTCTTTACTGTAGAAAGCTGTTGAAGCCGGGTCGTTAAGTACATTTAAAGCTGAGAGAGACAGATTTTTAATCCGTAAAGGGATGAAGGATTCAAGTATGTGATGGAACCTCCAGGAATACATTCAAGAGAAGGTGGCAACTGCAAGAGGAAGCCAACTGAGGAAGAATGGTAGTAACAAAGTGATAGATGTTTAGAAAAGGAGAGAGAGAGAGAGAGAGATAGCAGATTGAGTCTTGGAATTATTAGCCTCAGACACGGATGGTCAATCATTCAGCACATTGAAAATGGAAGTCAAGTTAAATTCATGGACTCTAAGGGACAGATTTGGGATGATATTTGGCGACAGGGAGAAATCAAGGATTAGCCACGTTGCATTGAATGGCAGGCTCGATGGGCAGGCTAAGGCCTATTCCTACCCTTTAAATTCTTGTCGTATTAGAGTCTAAAATTTCAAAGGATGGCAGCTGTTGTCTGCCTTCCCACATTGCAGGCAGAGAATGGAGAAGGAACAAGGGCTGGATTTAAGGAAAACTAAAGAATGGACAGAATGAGAGAAGCTGGAGGCTGTGCATCACTAAAGCACTAGGCTGTTGCAAACTAGTTCCTGAACGTAACATCTTACATGAGATGCTGGTTTAGACAGAGGGGCGGGCTTTGGTTTGGCTGTTTCTTTTAAGGGAGTTTTGGGCTGTACTTGAATTTCTACCCACTCCACAGATATCCTCCTCCATCCTATCCCAAAATCTGCAGACAGGGATATTTTTACATTGCTCATGGGCAAAGCCACAGAAATGGGCACAGGAGGCGTGCTGGGAAGGGAAGGATTTATCTAAAGTGACCACCTACCATGTCCTGAACTGAATGCCCACATTCCTGAAAGAAGGGTCAAGCGTTCTCAGCAAACCAAACTCCACAACTTCTTATCCATGAAACAAATGACAACTTTCAATCTCCCTCGGACTGGTACGTGAAACACACACATGTTCTCCACTCAGCAGTCTTGGGCAGGAATGCCAGGATACACATTTCTACATTTGTGTGGCTCCATATTCACTTTTGTCTCCAAGTTAGTTGGGTTCAAGTTCCATTCCAGAAACTTGGGCACAAAATCTCAGCTGGCACACAGAAGGAAGAATGTCTTACTGCAGTTATACAGGGCTTTGGTGTGACCACATCTGGAGCAATGCACGCAGTTTTGGTCTCCCAACCTAAGATAGGGTATACTTGCCTCAGTGGAAGTGCAGCGAAGGTTCACTGGCCTGATACTGGGGATGGCAGGACTTTCCAATAAGGAGAAGTGAGCCTGTGTTCACCAGGATGAGAGGGGATCTGATTAAAACATAAGAGGGCTGGATAGACTAAATGCCGAGAGGATGTTTCCCCTGGTTGGGAAGTCTAGTACCAGGGGACACATTCTCAGGACATAGGGTAAACCACTTAGGACCGAAATGAGGATTTTTCTTTCCACTCAAAAGGTCGTGAACCTGAAGAATTCTCTGCCACAGAAAGCTGCAGAATCCAACTCACTGAATACATTCAAGAAAGAAATAGACACATCTTTAGATTTTAAATTCGGCATCAAGGGGCATGAAGAGGAAATGGGAATTAGATAGACGACGGGCCCACGATCATATTGAATGGCGCAGCGCACTGAAAGGGCTGAATGGCCTATTCCTACTCCCAGTTTCTATATTTCTACACCAGTGAAGTACTTCAATAGGTAGAAAAGATCCCACTGCAATATTGCATTTAGAGACAGGGACTGCTGCTTGGAGTCCTAGCCACGAACTGATTATCACAGTCCTGTTAACGTCTTGGGGCCAGTGACCCCTCTTTACAACTGATGTTCTGAAGAAGGGTCATTGGAACTGAAACAACGACCCTGCCTTCTCGCCAAAGACGCCGCCAGACCTGCTGAGTTTCTCTGGCGTTTTCTGTTTTTGTTTCAGATTTCCAGCATCTGCAGTTCTTTATTTATTTTTTCACAGTCCTGTTTATGGGAGTTTGTTCCCTGTAAATCTACTGCCACTAAGTGATGTTTTAAGGTGGTGCATGAGGTACCAATCTGGTGGGTTACTTTGTTTTGCATAGTACCATTTTTTTCAGTGCAATTGAAGCTGCTTTCAGTAACTAAATGAATAGTATTCCATCATTATCCTGACTTGTGCCTTGCGGATGATGAAAAAAGTTTGGGCAGTCTGGAGCCTAGTTACTCACTACACAGTGTCCAGGCCTATGTTTGACCTGGCACCTAATAGACTTCATGGAGCTCAGGGTCAAATTTAAGAGCATCTCATGGTCACTCCTGACTATTTACCACTATGTTGCCACCTCTGGTTTGCCTGTCTTGCCAGCAGGAATGTAATGACAGATGGTGAGGGAGATGCCTGTGACACTGGGTGGAAGTTATCATTTGGTGAGCAGGATTATATTAGGTTGTTGCTTGATCAGTCAGTGGGACAGCTCTCCCAATTTTGACAGGTGTCCAGATGTTAGTAAGAAATAATCTGCGAATCTGCCTTTTGTTATATCTAAATCTGGTGTTTAGGTTGATGCCAGGTGATCTGTCTAGTCTCGCTCTCATTATACTGTCATTGTGGAGGCTGTGACATAGTCATAATGTCTCTGGACTAGCAATCCAGAACCTTAGGCTAATGTTCTGGGACAACGGTTCAAATCTCACCATGGCAGATGATGAAATTTTGAATTGAATAAAACTCACAATTGTTGTAAAAATTCATCTGGTTCACTTATGTCCTTTTTAGAGAAGGAAATCTGTCACTTTTGCCTGGTCTGGCAAACATGTGACTCTAGATTCACAGCCATGTGGTTGACTCTTAACTATCATAGGATCCCTTCGGTGTGGAAGCAGGCCATTCAGCCCATTGAATTCACACCAACCCTCTGAAGAGCGTCCCACCCAGACCCACCCCCTATCTTATCCCCAGACAAGCCTGGACACTATGGGCAATTTAGCATGGCGAATCCACCTAATCTGCACATAGTGCTATAGATATGTAGAGCATGGAATCAGACCCTTCTGTCCAACTCGTCCATGCTGACCAGATACCTAAATTTGCCAGCATTTGGCCCATATCCCTCAAAACCCTTCTTATTTATGTAACAATCTAGATGCTTTAAATGTTGTAATTGTACCAGCCTCCACCACTTCCTCTGGCACTCATTCCATACACGCGCCACCTGATGTGTGGAAGAAATTGGCCCGTAGGTCCCTCTTAAATCTTTCTCCTCTCACCTTAAACCTACACTCTCTAGTTTTGGACTCCCCCCACCCCGGGGGAAAAGACCTTCTCTATTCACTAAGGTTTTGGAGTAGACCTGTAGCTCAGGTTGTGGGTGTTGAGGTTGGTTGGCTCGCCGAGCTGGTTTGTTGTTTTGCAGACGTTTCGTTACCATGCTTGGTAACATCCTCAGAATCTGAGGATGTTACCAACCAAGCATGGTAACGAAATGTCTGCAAAACAACAAACCAGCTCGGTGAGCCAACCAACCTCAACTTCTCTATTCACCCTATCCATGCCCCTCATGATTTTATAAACATCTCTCAGCCTCCAAAGCTTCAGGGAAAATAGCCCCAGTCTATTCAGCCTCTCCCTATAGCTCGAACCCTCCAACCCTGGTGACATCCTCGTAAATCTTTTCTGAACCCTTTCAAGTTTCACAACATCCTACCTATAGCAAGGAGACCAGAATTGCATGCAGTATTCCAAAAGTGGCCTGACCAACGCCCTGAAAACAACAAATGCTGGAGATCACAGAAAGTCAGGCAACATCCACGGCTGAAAGCAAGCTAATGTTTCAAGCCTACATGAGCTCTGATGAAGAGTCATGTAGACTTGAAACGTTAGCTTGCTGTCTCTACATAGATGCTGCCTGACCTGCTGTGATCTCCAGCATCTGCTGTCTTCGGTACAGATTGCACCATCTGCTCCTAACCAATGTCCTGTACAGCCACAACATGACCTCCGAACTCCTAAACTCAATGCACTGACCAACATCTTTGGACTGTGGGAAGACATGCATGCAGACAACTGGGAGAATGTGCAAACTCTGCACAGACATTTGCTCCAGGGTGGAATCGAATTCCGGTCCCAGGCACTGTGAGGCAATAGTGCTAATCACTGAGCCACCATACTGCGCTCAATCCTCAGGCATTCAGGGATGGGCAATAAATGCTTTCTGGCTAGTGATGCTTACATTCCATGAACAACTTTAAAAACGTTTCTGATTTGGTAGAACTGAACAGTTTATAGACCTGAATAAAACTGACAGTCAAACACATAGCTAAGTCTGCAGTCAAATGTATGACAGATCAGGTAAGGTGGCAGATTTCTTTTCCTAAAGGGAATTGATGAAGCAGATGGATTTTTATGGTTATATCATCACCAATACTAGTAGTAGCTTTTTATTCCAGACTTATTTAATTGAATTTAAATTCCCACTTTACCATCATCACATTTAAATCTGTCTCTCCAGGTCACAAATCCTGCCCTTTGCATTATTCCTCCACTCACATCACCATTTTGCTACTGTTCCCATGTAAAATCAGATCTTTCAGTCACTTTGAACGCCTCCATTCAATTTCTCTTTAATCCTTTATACTCAGGGGAATACAACTCTGACACTATGTAAGCTTTGCTCAAAACAAACCTTTCTGACACCATTCCTTTCTGATGGATCTATGATGCATACCCTTCGAAGCCAAAATAACCTGTCGAGGGTGCAGAGTCTCAAATGGAACATATTACACCAGACTGCAATTTATCGAAAATATGCCATTCTTTAAACTGAGGTGCAAGCTGTGAAGAATCTGACGTATTCTTTCAAAGGCAAGACAAAAAATAAATAAATAATGGCAAGAGGGACTGAACAGTTGCTTTCGATCAGCAGCCTCAAATAGTTTAATTCCTCCCAAGTTGGCATTTCCACCTTCTCAGCTGCTGACTATTATTAACACTGTTTCTTTTGATATTATTGTCATCAGCTGACCATAATCAGTCAGCCCCATGCAGCACAATAAGCATTTTGGAGCTCGGGGTATTTTAAACACTTTGACAAGTGGCTGACAAAGCTATTCCTGGAGCTGGGAGCACCTACTGGTCAGCAAAACAATTCCACTTAACCACCTGCTCACAGCAGTGCGCTATCACTCTGCACTCCCAACTGTTTGTCCTGCCTGTCAGTCCACTCTGATAAATCAGAATATTTAAGAGCAGAAGTAGACTATTCAGCCAATCGAGTCCATTCCACCATTCAAAAGACCATGGCTGATTGGGTAATCCTCAGCCTGTTGTGTCACACTTTGGCATCCTGACAACTGCTTCTGACCAAAGCAGCCCATCACTCTGCAAAAAAACTGGGCATGACATGAGCAGATGTTTAGTGCCAGGATACAGGCACCATCGCACTCATATGCGCACCCATCTCAGAGTTCTCCTACCTGAATTCAGACTCATTTGGGCTCTGTCCCCAGTGCCCTCCCTTCTGGCAAATCTATTGCTGTCTGTGGAGATATTTTCTTAAATGCTTTCTACAAATTCAGTGCAACATAATAAGGCATAATGGAAACTACTTGGGACCTAATTCTCCAAATGAACTCCAAGGATGTCGATCAGACAGGAACTACATCTTCTGAATCTATAGCTGTGATTCTGACCAAGTTATTGATGTGGTATTTTTCTTCAAGTTTGCATTTGATAATGGATGCAACTATTTTATACTGGGCAGAAGATTATTGGGTTCATTGCTGTCTGAATCCTCCTTTTTGAATATGGCACTCTGGGCTGTTTGCAATTAATTGGACCTCCCTAACATCCATGATATTTGTATAATGATTCTCAGTGCCTCATAATACACCTCCCCAACCCCCGCCACCCCACAACTGGTCCTCTTCAAAAATCTAGGATAGACACCATCTAACCGCGTGGATTTATTTGCTGTGAGTCATTTAGTTTAGTAAAGACTTTCACCTCAATTGTAAACAAATTCAATAATTTTATAATTCTGCTTCTGTTTTCTTTTGTGTCCATTGGGACTGAGTAGTCATAGAAACATATACAATAGGAGGAGGAGTAGGCCATTCAGCCTTCAAACCTTGTCTGCCATTCAGTATGATCAGGGCTGATCACCCAACTCGGTATTTTATTCACGCTTTCTCCCCTCGCCCTTTGATCCCATTAGCCCTAAGAACTATATCTATCTCCTTCATGAAAATATTCAACGATTTTGCCTCAACTGCCATTTAGCACAACAACTCCACACCAACTCTCTGAGCAACAAACCGGACTTACCCCTCCAAATCCTATCCCTGTAACCCTGCATTTCCTTTGGCTAATCCACTTAACCTACACATCCCTGGATACTATGGCAATACTATCACGGCCAATCCACCTAACCTGCACATCTTTTGACTGTGGGAGGAAACCGGAGCAAACCCACACAGACATGGGGTGAATGTGCAAACTCCACACAGACAGTCGCTCAAGGTTAGAATCGAGCCTGGATCCCTGGTACTGTGAGGCAGTAGTGCTAACTACTGAGCCATCGTGCCGCCCCAACTTATTAAAGATTGCAAGATTCTGAGAGGCCTGACAAAGGAGAGCCGGAAAGAACCAAAGTAAAATACTGCTGATGCTAGAAATAGAAAGAAAAACAAGAAATGCTGGAAAAACTCAGCAGGTCAGGTTGCATGTGTGCAGAGAAACAGCATTAACATTTCATGCCTTTTTATTTTTGTTTTAACCTTTCATCAGATGCTGAATGGTTGTTTCCTCTGGCTCAAGAATTTGGAGCAAGAAGAAACAGGCCTGAATTTTCAGAAAGTTAGAGAGGATCTCTGGTGAATGAGTCCTGATTTCAGAGATCCTGCTCCTAAACCTTTGTTTAGCGACTAAAGAGCCAGATCTGTTCAACTAAATTTCTAAACCCAGGATCTTTAACATTGCCCTGCAATTCTTCCCCTTTTAAACGTGTATCCTAATTGCCCTTGAAAACTATTAAAACTGATCCCACAACATTTTCAGGCGGTGCATTCTACATTATCGTAACTTACTGCATAACAAAAACAAGCTCTTCAGCTCCTCTCTAGATCAATTATTTTGAATCTGTGTCCTCTGGTTAACGACCCTCCTGTTACCTGCCATTTTTCAGTCAGTCAAATTTTCCATTGTTTTCACTAAACTGGTCAATGTGAACGACTGGTTAAGCAGAGGTCTCAGCTGGTGTTTTTCTTGCCTCTAAGTGGTAATTTTTTAAACTCAAGTCCCAGTCCAGGGCTTGAATGCATCGATTTTGGTTTGGCACCCCAGTGCAGCACTGAGACAGTACTACAGTGTTGGAGGTGCTGTCTTTTAGAAGAGACATTAAACTAAGGCTGCGTTTGCCCTCTCAGATGGATGTAAGAGATCCCATGGCACTTTTCTGAAGAACAGCACAGTAGTTATCCCTGGTGCCCTGGCCACTATATATATATCATTTAACCAGTAGCTTAGTTTAAGGGGAGGTGATGGCCTAGTGGTATTAATAGTAGACTATTAGTCTAGAAACTTGATTAATGTTCTGGAGACATAGGTTCAAATCCAGCCATAACAGAGGGTGGAATTTGAATTCAATAAAAAGGATCAGAGAAATTAGAGTCTAATGATGACTGTGAAACTGTTGCTGATTGTCAGGAAAACCTTCCAGTTCACTAATGCCTTTTAGGGAAGGAAATCTGTCTTCCTTACCTGGTCTGGCCTACTCCAGCTCCACAGAAATGCGGTTGACTCTGGGCAATAAGAGATGTGCGATGAATGCTGGGCAAGTCAGAGATGCCCACATCCCATGTGTAAAAAATTTTAAAAAAAGTTTCACAGAAAAAAATTATCCGGTCATTATCAGTTTGTGGGAGATTGCTGTGCAAATACAAACTGCTGTGTTCCCTATATCACTTTAAAAATACTTCACTGGTTGTAAAGCATTTTGACATGTCTGAAGGTTGTGAAAAGTGGTTTAAAGAAGTTTTTCTTTTTAAAATTTTTCCATGATTTGTTGCCATGATACACACAGCCACACTCTGCTGCTCATCTGTCTACATTAGCTTGCAACTAATGTACTACTATGGAGCTTATATAATACATCATGATGTATCATTAGGATATGTCCAATATATGCATTCACCTATACCATATAGGTCACTTGAAGCTTTCATTGCACTAGTAGAATCACTTATCACTGAAACATTAATTGATTTAGCGATGGTTTATCAAAGAATAAAACCACCTCCCTCATATACTGTATGGCCAAAAAAGACGCAGTATTGATTAAAACATTTACCCTTTCATGATAGAAAATTTGATGGAGCTAAAATTATAGCAAGGTAGTTACTACTAATTGAACATTTTGTAAATGGTGTTTGATTACATACACTGCCCAGATGTAATGCAATCGAGACGAGCTGAAGCATAGTGCTGTTTTTTCCCTCTCTTCTGTTGTACTGTAAATTCAGCTGGCGTCTTTGAATAGATTTCACATTGATGCGATGTTGTCGTGCTTAGCTTAATTACACCTTCACCATGATAACTGTGAAAACTGTATCATCTGATTATATTCATCAGTAATACATTATCCTTAGTTAGGAGCTGCTTCTACAATGATGCGACTGCTGCCTGTGTGTGGCAAGGCTCCGTTTGCTAGCATGGCACTTTAATCATTTTTAACTAGCAGCTAAATGAACCTCCAGCTAAGTACTCCAACTTCATTTGAAACACCTCATTCTTTAGTTTCATTGACACCTCCAGCAGAATCAATAACTGTCACCTCCCTCGTTTCCATGACTGTACTCACAAAATTAATCAGGAGCTACAAGCCATCGACTTACATCCATGAATTCTACATTCGCCTTGGGACCTGTTCTTTCACGGAGGATCTTAATGGCCACAGGAATCTTCACCGTCTCCCCCTCTGGGACCCAGATGCCCTGATGAAAACGGAAAACATCAGCTCAGAGAAATACTCGGCACAAACAAACTGCTCCCACAACAAATGGCTCTAGCTCGAGGAATGTCTCTTTTCCTCAGAATTTAGCAACAACGGGGAAAAATCCACGAGGGGAACTGAAGTAGACAGATCGGTGAACATTAAGAGGATATGGCTGTGTGCACGGTTCTTAGGTCTTAACTCATAATTTTAGGAGGCAGCTGAGGCGAAGGGAATAGCAAAAGTCTCAAGAGACTGTTAACACTAACAGACAGGAGTTAACGCTCTGAGTTATTATGACAAAACACTTCTGCACTACTCACTTTGTAAACCGTCCCAAATGCACCAGAACCCAGAATCTTGATTCTTTTCAATTCTGTCTCCTTGAGGATCCTAAGTTGTGCCTGATTAGGTGCAGCACCACTGGGGGTTAGAGGTTCCACCAACTGAAGATAAAAAGAAAAAGAGAACAGAAATTACTTGAAGGTGTCTGTACCACATTCAACAATATTGTCCTCTGGAATTTGAGTTCTAATCTTGCACAGATGAATGTGATTTGACTTTGACTTGTCTGAATTGCAATCTCAATTTAACTGTAGGAAACAGTGTTGATAAATGGCAGCTTTGTCTTTCCTAAGGCTGAATACTAGAGCGCTGCAGGCATAATTCCACACTGCATAATTTCCTGTATATTATGCCAATAATGCAAAATGCAAAAACAGAAAGCTTCCAAAATGTTGGAAAATAAATACATTGTAAGCTTGAAAAGGAGAACGCTCTTTGTCTTTAAAATAACAGCCATGTTTGCCTGGTCAGCTAACCATTTAAGCCAGTGGTGTGTTACATAACAATCATCACCCCAGTGCAGCTGAACATGTGGCCCCACTGGAACACATATCCTACATGCAATTGGTTCCTGGCTAATTAGTTTCCACTTCCTTACAAAAATACCACAGTGTATAACAGGAAGGTAGCAAAAAGCTTGCTCAGCAAGGTTTGTTTCAAGAATTCTCCAAAAAGGCAGGGATATAGCTGCAGAATCAAATAGTGAGGGAATGTCAGAGAGTGGGACAGGGTTGGGAGTTGGTGACAGTGGTGACCGAGGCAGTGCAGGCAGCCCAGTGTGACATCGAACAACCGAAGATATGGCTGTCAAATGTGGAGTGCAGGTAAGAAGAATGTTGAGAGCAACTGTGATGGGTTGTAATGTTGCAGGATAATAGAGACATGGAGGAGTAATTCAGGACAAGAGCAAATCTAAACTCATTTGAATTCAGCAACTCTGCGACAACATCACCTGAATACTCAATAACAAACACTGTCCAGATAGGATTGATGATGGGCACAAAACCAAAATACCATAGAACTGGGGCAAGAAGTCTGAAATAAAAACAAGAAATGCAGCATCTGTGGAGAGAGAAATAGAGTTAATAGTTCTGTGACCTTCCATCAGAATTGGCTGAAGTTCAAAATGTAGTAGGTTTTGAGCAAGTGGAAGAGGGGAGATAGAATGACAAATTGTTTGCTGATGCAAGGCCAAAGTGGATAGTAATAAAGGAATCAAAGAAAGTCGAGACGGTGTGAATGGTAGGATCATTGTAAAGTGGAAAAAAGTACATAACAAAGGAAAAAGGGACACTTTTTTTCAAAAAAACTGCAAATTTAAACAGAATAGAGTTACAACCTAAGATTGTTGAACCCCGCATTATGACCAGAAGATAGTAAAGTGCTAAGTTGAAAAAAAATGAGGTGCTCTTCCTCCAGCTTGCGCTGAGCTTCACTGAAACAGTGTGGGAGGCCCAAAGACACAAAGATCAGATTGGGAGCTAGGTAAAGAGTTAATATTGGACTGAACAAGAGGTGTTCGATACAATGACCATGCAACCAAAGTTTGGTCTCCCCACTATACAGGAGACTGAGTTGTGAACTGCGAATAAGAAACTAGACTGAAAGAAGTACAAGTAAATTGCTGTTTCACCTGCATGGAATGTTTGGGGCCTTGGACGTTGAGAAGGGAGGTACTGCTTGCATGAAAATATGCTGTATGGAATGGATTTTTTTTAGGGGTGATAGACAGGTGGTTCGGGGTGTCACGGAGGAACCAGTCATTTCAGAATCTTGATACAGGAATGGAGGAAAGAACGTTTTTAGTGATGGTGGAAAGGCAGAACACAAGCTGTTGATGAGCTGGTAAGTGAAGACAAGGGAAATAGTATTCTGGTTCTGGTAGGGACAAGAACATATGGTAGCAGAGTGCGTGAGATAAAATGGACACAGTTGAGAGTCCTTCAAAAAAGGTATGTGTGGGTGGGGTAGAGTCTTTGTCTGAGGAAAAAGGAAAGCCTATTGCAAACGCATGGAAGGTTGAATTAACAGAACAGATGCGAAGGAGTTGGAGAAACCAATGAATGAAGTACAGCCACTACATAAAGTGGGATGTAAGGATGTTTAGTCAAAGCAAGCTTAAACAGTCTTTTACTTAACAATGCTTGATTGCCCATCCCCAGGAATGGAAACAAATAAGTCATGGAAGAGATGGGATGGGAAGAGTTGGAAATGGACTTTTGAAGGTAATTTGATGAAATTTTCAGTGTGACAGCGGGAAACAGTCCTGGTACTGTCACTGGAAAAAGAGGTGAGGGAGGATGCCTGAGCAGGACTGGAGAAAAATGTGTTCCACACATCTCATGAGGGTAGCCATAACAGTACCTTCATTTGTAGGATGTGCTTGGAGTTAATTCAGAAGTTATTCAATGTAGAATAAGTTCAGTCCAGCAGAGCAGAATGATGCTGGAAGGAGACTGAATGGATCTCTCTTTATGGATGAAGTACAGGTGTGTGGACATGGGACATCATGATGAAGACAGGAATGTTCGGGGCAACAAAATAGAAACTGTTAAAAAGACAGAGGGTTTTGGGACTGAACAGATATAGATGGGAAAAGACTGTCTGTACAAAGTAGATTAATAGCTGTTATTTGTGGTCTTAGCATTTACACTACTATAGTAAAATAATACTATATGGTTAGACTACTATAATCCGTCTTTCTGAATAGGTGTAGTCTCCTGCTCACACTACCTACACTCACTAAGGAAGCCATGATACGCTGTTGTGTCCTGATTGGGATGACAAAGACAATGTTTAAAATGAATTCCTTGTTGGTTTACATGCTTACATTGAGGTATGAGTAATCTGGATAGGTACTGAGGGCAGCTGGTTCTTGGGTAAGTGTGCCAATTTCTGAATCCGGAATGGACATGAGAAGGATGTGCTGTTGTTTCCCTCCAACGCTCGTGCTCTACATTATCAAGCTAGCCTTGGGGGGAATGGGATCCCTTCATGTTCCAAACAACCAGTGAGCAAGGAACCTTACTGTTCCTTAATTATCCGACAGGCACATAGCTGCTCACAAAGAATCTACTTCAAATTTGAGGTTTATAAATTCCAAGGATCTGGGGTTTTGACTGCTAGTTGATCGGAAAATCAACTGCACACCTCATTCCAAATTCAGAGTCTGCTGAATAACCCACAAACCGAGCACAGCAATTGTGGCTGAACATTAAGGGGCAGAATGAAAGATGTGGTGGATGAGAAACCAAAGTGAACATTTCAATTGTCAAAACCGATGCAATGGTTTCCATTGGCCCTGGTAAAACTCTGTTTACGGATGAAATAGAAGTGTAAAGACATGGGGCATCACAATGAAGACATGAACATTCAGGATTTCATTATCTATCATTGCCATTAGGTTTTGGCTGCGTTTTGAGCATTTACAGTTTCCACTTTTAAAACAAAATAAACTCGAGCCTAATTGATCCTTGTGCTCCTCTTTTTCTTTTTACCTCAGTTTCCAAAAACCGGCGCATGGCTCGTTTCTTCTTGATGCGTTTCCTCCTCACGTACACGGCAAACACCAGAGCCAGAATGACCACGATGAAGAGCCCACCGATTACACCAGCCGCAATCAGAGGAGTCCTGCCAATCCAAACGACAGAATGGGGGAACAGCAAGGGTCAGCAGGGGCGCGCAGTAACGGTGAGTGGAAACACGCGTTCGAAATTTTCCCCGGAAAAAAAGGCGCGTCCAGTCACCCTCAACCAGTCATACCCAGCCAACTACAGAGAACAAACTGCGTTAAGGAGCGTGGCGGAATTGGACGGAAACATCCTGAGGGACTCCATGATCAATGCTGTGCATAGCCATTGGGTAGCATTAAACTTCCCAGCACACATTTTCATCTGGGATGTGAGAATTAGCTTGTTAATGCGCTTTGACCATGTTAAAAATCTAGCAAATGCCACCTGGTGCATTCTAATTCCATTTATCTGTCATAAAAGATACTGCAGAGCTTTACTTGTCAATCTTTGATCACACTCCCACTTCTTTGCTGAATCCTATTGTTCCATCGAAAGGCTAATTTACACACACACACAGACAGTTAGTACTTAAGGCAGCTAAACTTTGATTGTCAAGGTTGTCGGTTAGTGGGACTGGAGAGAAATGATGGATTTGTGGCAAGATTTAAAATCCTTTTCTTTTGCATTTATGGCTGAGCAGGGTTTTTAAGGATTGCCAAAGGAAGAGAAAGAGAAAGCAGCACAGAGCATATTCCTGCCTTAACAAATGAACGGTAATTATAATGAATGCTTGAACTCTTTCTGAAGCATCTTCCTTTGATCTAAGAAACCCCTTGAGGAATCTAGTTGAGGTAGACGACGCACGGCTGGTGTGATACGGTGCTGTGAAGGAATGCACCACCTCCAGTCATGCAAATCCCACTTGCTCAGCAAGACAAGTTCATCAGATTCTGCTTTTAATTAGAAATATCCATCATTGTAATCCACTTTTATTATGAGAGGGGACCAAAAGGCATGGATCCAAACTCAGAGAACAGGGCCAATAGCTGAAGCAATGACCAAAGGCACCTCCTACAAATAGCGTGTCAACAAAGAGAAGTTTAAAAGAATTAGCTTAGAAATCAAAATCGCATTAATACCTTATTTCACATTTCAGACTACATTTATTGACAACATTGAGGAAATTTCCTTCAGATTTGACGCCTTTTTTTACAATGCAGTGATAGACCAAAGCACAGAGGCGAGAAAGATTTCTGATCCTCATTTGGCTCCCACGTAGGAAGATGGAACAGGAAGCAGCTTGCTTTGTTACTGTTACAGTCAGAGACTGAGGTCAGGACCAAGGATGGCTGCCATCTACAAGTGCAGCATCACAGGAAGTCCATTTTTAATACCTTATGGTGCTAGCCAACAACAAACCAACATGCAATAGAAAAGATAATTACACAATTATCTGAACTTTTGCGTGGTTCATATTTCTCAGGTAAACATATGCCTTCGACCATTTATGCTTGGGCAGGTGAGCAGAGTAAAAATATCTTAGACACACACAGAATATATTATAGGGAGGATCTTGAAGAGGATTGTCACTGGTCTGGTGTGTCTGATCAGAGGATCAATAAAAGACTGGTCTGTCTGGACACAGAATCAATAATAGACTGGTCCATCTGGACAGAAGGTCAATAATAACTTGGTCTATCTAGACAGAGATTAATAACAAACTGGTCTGTCGAGACAGACGGTCAATAATAAACTGGTCTGTCCAGACAGAGAGTGAATAATAACCTGGTCTGAGTGAACAGAGGGTCAATGGTAGACTGTCCGTTTAGACAGTGGCTCAGTAATAGACTGGTCTGTCCAAACAAAGCATCAGTAATAAATTGGTGGGTGTTGCCGAAAAGGACACTTTCTGTCAAAGCATTTTTGTTTACGCTCGTCAGGGCCAATTAGCAAGAAATCCATAGCAAGAGGGAAATCATCATTTCTATCTCGTGAGGAGAGTGCTCATTGCTTGGCAAGTGAGATTGATTGGTCATAGTGTTGCCATGGAGAATACACTCAAAGATGCTGATTGGCAGTTAACTGCTGAGCATTGTTTAAATTTTAAACTAGGTAGATTGACTCTGCTGAATCAAGGCATTGCAACGCACCAGCAAACGGCTGTCACCTATGTTGAGAGTTGAAACATGACCAGTGTATCAATGTGGATTTCACAAGTTTCAAAATCTCCCCTCCCCCCACCGCATCCCAAAACCAGTCCAGCTCGTCCCTGCCTCCCTAACCTGTTCTTCCTCCCACCTATCCCCTCCTCCCACCTCAAGCCGCACCTCCATCTCCTACCGACCAACCTCATCCCGCCCCCTTGACCTGTCCGTCCTCCCTGGACTGACCTATCCCCTTCCTAACTCCCCACCTACACTCACCTTCCCTGGCCCCATCCCCGCCTCTTCGACCTGTTTGTTTCCTCTCCACCTATCCTCTCCTCTATCCCTCTTCTATCCGCCTCCCACTCTCTCCCTATTTATTTCAAAACCCCCTTCCCCTCCCCCTTTTCTGATGAAGGGTCTAGGCCCGAAACGTCAGCCTCTCTGCTCCTATGATGCTGCCTGGCCTGCTGTGTTCATCCAGCCCTGCACCTTGTTGTCTCGGATTCTCCAGCGTCTGCAGTTCCTACTATCAGTGTATGTATGTGTTCTCTCTGTCTGTAAACAGCAGGCCCCAGGGTATTAATTTGTGTATCTTCCACGACTCTACGAGTCTGACAATTCTAAACTGGTTGTCAGTGTAATGCTTCACTCACTCAGGATGATCCAGCAAATGTTTCAGAATCACATAATGTTGGGCACTTATGTAATAAGGTTTGCAAGCTTGGTCTGGTTGGTACAGTTAATACCTTGCTTGTTGCAAACAATCAAAGGGATATTCTGTTCTGAGGTAGGGACACTCAATCTGAAACGTTAACTCTGATTTGTCTCCACCGATACTGCCAGACCTGATGAGCTTTTCCAACTTTTCTGTTTTTGGTGCAAAAGGATATTCTGTTGATACAGTCTGTCAGACTGTGAGGCATCTGGCCTACATACCTGGCACCACATAGGAACTGACATTCATATAACATATAACTCATCAGTGACAGCTAGATATGTTGGTTCATAGGCAATAGTGACAAACATCAATAGTGACATCAAAGAGACCAAGTGGAGGCTCGGAGACCGCTTTGTAGAGCACCTGCGCTCTGTACACGACAAACGACAACACCTTCCAGTTGCGAACCACTTCAACTCCCCTCCCACTCCCTGGATGACATGTCCATCCTGGGCCTCCTCCAGCATCACAATGATGCCACAACTCATGGTCTCAATGTGGCCTTACTAGCTTCAAAATCTCCCCACTCCCCACCTCATCCCATGACTAACCCTCCCTCTCAACCCGCCTCCTTGACCTGTCCGTCTTCTCTCCCACCTATCCGCTCCTCCCACCTTACTGGCCAATCCTCACCACTATCTACCTGCACTCACCTATCACCATCCCACCTACCTTCCCCAGCCCCACCACCCCCCTCTATTTATTTCAGTCACCTTCCCCTCCCCATTTCTGAAGAAGGGTCCCGACCCAAAACATCAACTTTCCTGCTCTTCTGATGCTGCTTGGCCTGCTGTGTTCCTCCAGCTCCACACTGTGTTATCTCAGACTCCAGCCTCGGCAGTTCTTACTATCTCTGAGTGACAAACACCAGTTGTGTTGCTTCTGCATTGCATCTAGCTTCAACTGCTGCTCAAACCTCTGAAATACCTTTCATCTGACATTGTCTGGGCACTTTTCAGGAAAGCAGTGATCACCAGATGATCTTTCTGAGCTCGGTAGCCATGATTCAACAGGATGGCTTTTACAAGTACCCTATTTGAGCATTAAGCTTACACGGTGAAGAAGTGATACAGCCCCTATCTACCTGGTAACTGCTAAGACCAATCATAAGGCAAGTGGAACGATAATTATTCTGACCTGTGTTCTGACCAGTGATGGTAGGTTTTTCAGTAGACGATAGAAGACCAAGCCTTGTCCAATATCTCACTGAAGTAAAGGGTAACAAAGCCTCCTTCCTGATCAATGACTACCCTGATCAGATTATTACTTGCTGTGCATCGTGCCAACTTAACAAAAGCCCTAAAGCAGTCACTTTGCATCCTACTTTCAGTAATACTCAGCTTCTATTTGTAGACTGGCTTTTCTGGAAGAGGATTGCCTGTCTAGACAGAGGGTCAACAATAGACTGATCTATGTGGACAGAGGATCAATAATAGACTGGTCTGTCTAGACACAGGATCGATAATAGACTGGTCTGTCTCCACAGAGGATCAGTAACATACTGGCCTGTCTAGACAGGGGATTGTTGATTGCAATGATTTCTCCAGGAGGATCTGCACTGACAGATTGGCCCATTGAGTGCAAAGTCAGTCAGAAGTCTCAATAATAGTGTTCTCCAGACAGCTTGTTCCTAACGGTTGGGATTCTCCAACAGAATGCCTGTTATCACTGATTTCACAGCAACTGTAAGTGACAGTGCACATTACCGTGTCATATTTCCTGGCACATAGCTGCAATTACTGTGACAAATATTTGATGTTTTAATGAGCCTCCACTAAAGAGGTTTACGATTAATCTGGTAAACTGTGTGCATTTCCATGCTTGTCACAGCGACATGCTTGTTACTAGTTTATTATTTGGATAATTATGAACATCTTTCTAATGCCTCGCTTCTCTTCTGGTGTCACTGGGGCTCAGTTCTCCAACCCCAGGTCCAGGTGGCTGGTGTTTATATTCCCATATTTTCACACAGCCACTGACTAGGTACCAGGAGTTGGATGAGACATGCTAATTCTACGGGATTGCCTGCAGTCCCCAGGTATTAATGATCATGGATTAGATCATTGCTCAGGGAAACCCTTGAGCAAAGAAAAGGCACAGGAGAATTCTAAAAGAAATATATGGCATTTCTTTATGAACTTTGAACTTTTTTTTCCCATAGTTATAAAAATATTGGTCATGGGAAAATGGAAGATTTGCCTCATTCACCAAAAATTATCCATGTGCATCGTAAAGAGTCTGTCCATTTCCAATTGGCCGTCATATACGATGGGCAATCAATGGCAAGAGCTTGGAAGTGTGTCACTGCAGGTAACAAATTGTGAATGGATTCAAACAGAGTTCAACTCAGTAACTTGGAAGTAAGGGATATATTTGAAGAGTGAGTTTTGGTGAGATAGGCAAAATCATATCCTGAATGTTATAACTCTGAGGCTTATAGGGTTGTTAGGTCAGAAATCTGCCTGTGAATGAGCCTGGGTTGATTGTTAGATATTAAAGAGGATGTCAGATTTTTTTTTACTGGGAAGAAAGTGCAAGAGGGTTACATTTGTAGATAATTGCAACAGCCTGCGTAAGTCACCACAGTCCCAGCAATGTGTTGACAATGTTAGTTGTAAACAACTTTAAAAGTCCCATGACACCAAAAATAATAAAAGTTGACGCCTCAAGGACATTTACCTGCATAGAAGGTCTATATGATTCACATTTCCATGGAGTTGCAAATCTTTCCCCTTTCGAAGTCTAAGATGCCCATGGAAAGTCACAGGTATAGACAGTCTTCTGGTACTCAGGACAGAAAGAGCAGCTAGAGGCCAGAAGTTTCTATTAGTTCACCATGCAGGAATATGCTCGGATTGGAGGGACCAACAGTGTGAGGAGGTAAAATGTGTTTGGGCAATTTGCCTAGCTTGAGCTAAAGAAGAATCTCCAGACAGCCTGCATGGAGGATGGAGTGGGAAGCTACAAAGGATATGGAACAATTTTAAACTAGCCAACAAAGGCAGTCTAGTCTAAGCCAGGAACACATGTAACCACTGAGGTAAAGAATTTCTTGCAGATGATTGTGGGATTCCAGCTAAAGGCAGTATACATTTAGGAGCTGCAATATAGGGAAAAATATGTAATGGATGTTACTGTAATGAACAACATGCAAAACATTTTGATTTAAATTTGGGATTGAGATCTGAGGTGCAATAAAAAGTATAGTAGCTGCCAGGTTGAAGCCATCAGCTTTATGCATGTACAATGAAAAAGCTTTACCAAACACAGTGGTGAACTCAGCAATCTGTGGAAATTATACTTAGGGTGGTGCCTTTTTGTGTGGAGAAGTTTGTGCCAGTTATTTTGAAAAACAAGTTGTTGCTAACTTACATCTGTTGTCTTGTGCCAATTCAGATACGTGGTGTCAAGGAAATGAAATCTCTCCTTGTATTTTTTGTGGCTTTAGCTTAATGGAAGATAGATAATTTTTGAGCACATTAATCAGGTCTTCTTATAATGGTTTTGTGAGTCCAAACACTACGTAAGTCAACACAAAAATATGAAAAGTGTTATTGCTACGTGACTGCATCACCTAACAAATGAGTTAGTGAAATGAAAAATGTAGCCCCCAAAAATCAAAAGGTAGCTTTCAAGAAAATCTCAAGAAGACCCCTCAAAGAAAAAAAGAATTGATCCAAACTGCAGATTGTGATTTTGTTGATGTTTGAAGAAAAACATGAAATGGTCCTTTTTCATAGTTTAAAATATACTTTTCAGACAAAAGTGTTTTTGGTCTTTTGTTTGTCTCAAAAAGTGAAATCTTGTGTCATCCTTTAAACTATTTACCGGAGTTTTGATTATTTTTGACAAGTCGTTGGTCTCTATGGAGATTACAACAAAGGTTTGAGACAGAAACTTGGCACGGAGAAACGGTGACGGAAGTTTGCCTTTAGTAAGTTCTCCATTAGCTTCTGGGTGAGCAGAGTGCACAGCACTGGAATCTTGCACAGTCAAATGAAAGGTGGTAAGTCTGTACTCGTCTCTGCACAGGAAGAGAATGATATTTGTACAACTTTGCATCCTGTAGAAATGTCTCTTGGCACTTTACAGAGAATGAGTTATTTCTGATCAACTGTTATTGATCATAATACAAGTAATGCTTTCTGTTTTCATTTTGCTGCTGAACACAGTAATCAGGCAGAGGCCATTCAGTCCATTGTGGTTACACTACTTCTTCTCACATCCCAGCTCTTTTCCCAGAGCATCTTTTATTCCTTTTCAAATATGTATCCAATTCCCGTTTGAAAGTTGCTACTCAACCTGTTTTCATCACCCTTTTAGCTGGATGGCTTCAACCTAGCAGCTACTATACTTTTTATTGCACCTCAGATCTCAATCCCAAATTTAACCTAAAACTCATGACACAAGATGCTTCTCCCCATCTGCCCTCTGATCCTTCTGCCAGTTATTTTAAATAAGACCATAAGGCAATAGATATAGGAACAGAATTAGGCCATTCAGCCCATCAAGTCTTATCTGCCATTCAATCATGGATGATGTGCTTCTCAACCCCATTCTCCTGCCTTCTCCCTATAACCCTTGACTCCCTTACTAATCAAGAATCTATCTGTCTCTGTCTTAAATACACTAACGACCTGTTCTCCACAGCCCTCTGTGGCATGAGTCCGACAAATTAACCACTTTCTGGCTGAAGAAATTCCTCCTCATCTCAATTCTAAAGGGTAGTGGCAAGTAGGGAGGTGACAGCTGAGTGGTATTATTGCTGGACTATTAATCGAGAGATCCAGGTAATTTCTGGCAGGTGGTGGAATTTGAATTCAATAAAAGTCTGAAAGTAAGAACATAAAACCATTGCGATTGTCAGGAAAACCTATCTTGTCCACTAATGTCCTTTAGGGGAATGAAATTGGCCATCCTTACCTAGTTTGTCCTACATGTGACTCCATACCCACAGTAATGTGGTTGACACTTAACAGTTAAAAATCGGCAATAAATGCAGGCCTAGCCACATCCTTTGATTATTTTTTTAAATAGCCTGTTCAAATAGGGTGACACAGTGTTATGTGCCATGGACCTGGGTTCAATTCCAGCCTTGGGGTGACTGTGTGGAGTTTGCACATTCTCCTTATGTCCGTATGGGTTTCCATCAGTTATTCCGGTCTCCTCCAAAAGTCCAAAGATGTGCAGGTTAGGTGGACTGGCCATGGTATGTTGCACCATAGTGTCTGTGGATGTTAGGCTAGTTAGGTTATCTGTGGGATACGTTGGGTTATGAGGTTAGGGTGGGAATGTGGTTCTGGTTGGGATGCTCTTCAGAGGGTTAGTGCAGACTTGATTGATCCTTTGCCTTATTCCATATTGTAACGATCCCTTCACTTGGTTGCTGTGTTCATGTGTCCTTGTCTCTCCTAATAGTACTTCTCCACATCCGCTCTGTCCATGCTTCTCAGTAAGTTTCAATGAGACTCCCCCCTCATCCTTCAAAGCTCCATAGAGCACAGACCCAGAGTCCTCAATTGCTCCTCCTACGACAAGTCCTTCATTCCCTGGGATCGTTCTTGTAAACCTCAAGGCAGCAGGGTAAGTCGCTCCAATCGGAGTTCCACTCTGCTCGCCAGTTCTCTTTCTCTTTCTTTTCTTTTCTCTTTCCAGAAAGCCCAGTGCGGGACTGCGGCAGTGGAAAGGAAAGTTGGACTCTCTTAATTTTTTTTTTGTTTCTTATCTTATTCTAAGTTAATGTGAATGGTGCCATATATGTATGGCAAAGGTATATACTTTTCCCTGTATTTTTGCATTGAATACTCGTGACAATAAATGATTCGATTCAATTCATCTAGACTCTCTCCAATTCCAGCCTATCTTTCTTTACATAGGGGGCCCAAAACCACTGACAATTTTGCAAGTGTGGTCTGACCAGAGCCTTACACAGACTCAACAGTACATCTCTGCTCTAGTATTCTATTCCTCTTGAAACAAATGCAAACATTGCATTTGCCTTCCTAACTGCCAAATGAACCTGCATGTTAACCTTCAGAAAATCCTGAGCGAAGACTCCCAAATCCCTTTGTGCTTCAGATTTCCAAAGTCTTTCCTTCTTCAGAAAATAATCTGTGCCTCTATTCTTCCGACTAAAGTGCATAACCCGCCCTTCACTTTCCCATATCGCATTCCATCTGCCACTTCCTTGTCCTCTTTCCTAGCCTGTCCAAGTCTTTTTGCAGCCTCCTCACTTCCTCAACACTACCTGTCCCTCCACCTATCTTTGTGTCATCTAAAACTTAGTGCCAATGTCTTCAGTTCCTTCATCCAGATCATTAATATATAACATGAATAGTTTTGGTTCCAACTCTGACCCCTAAGGAACTCCATTAGTCACTGGCTGCCATCCTGAAAAAGACCTCTTTATCACTACGCTCAGCCTTCTGCCAGTCAGCCAATTCTCTCTCCATGCCATTCCTTGCCCGCAACACCATAGGCTCATATGGTGTTCAACAACCTCCTATGTGACACCTTGTCATAGGCCTTCTGTAAAACCAAACACATCATTCCAACAGAGATAATAAGAACTGCTGATGCTGGAGTCTGAGATAACACAGTGTGGAGCTGGATGAACACAGCAGGCCAGGCAGCATCAGAGGAGCAGGAAAGTTGATGTTTCAGGTCGGGACCCTTCTTCAGAAATGGGGGAGGGGGAGGGGAGCTCCGAAATAAATAGAGAGAGGAGGGGTGGGGCTGGGGAAGGTAAGGGATGGTGATGGTGATAGGTGAGTGCAGGTAGGCAGTGGTGGGGATTGGTCAGTGGGATGGGTGGGCGGATAGATGGGAGAGAAGGTAGACAGATTGTGTCAGGTCAAGGAGGTGGGGTTGAGAGGGAGGGTTGGTCATGGGATGAGACCGGGGCAGGGCTGGGGAGATTTTGAAACTGGTAAAACCCAACCACCCGCGGCATCTTTCCCTGCAACCACAGGAAATGCAACATCTGCCCCGACACCTCCTCCCTCAACTCCATTCAAGGCACAAAACAAATCTTCCACATCAGACAGGGGTTCACCTGCACATCCGTCAACGTGGTCTACTGTTTCCGCTGCTCCTGATGTGTCCTCCTCTACATTGATGAGACCAAGCGGCGGCTCGGAGACTGTTTTGTAGAGCATCTGCGCTCTGTTTGCGACAAACGACAACACCTTCTGGTCACGAACCATTTTAACTCCCCCTCCACTCCCTGGGTGACATGTCCATCCTGGGCCTCCTCCAGTGTCACAACGATGCTACCCGGAAACACCTCATATTCCACATTGGGAGCCTGCAGCCCAATGGCCTAAACGTGGATTTTACTAGTTTCAAAATTTCCCCATCATCGGCCTTAGCCCATGACCAACCCTCCCTCTCATCCCTGCCTCCTTGGCCTGACACGACTTGTCCATCTTCTCTCTCACCTCACTGTTCTCTAGTTGGATCTACCACAGGTTGCTCCAAAAGGCCATCTCGTAGACACTCCATGAATTTTTTTCTGGCGATCTGGCTACCAACTTGATTTTCCGAGTCTACTTGCATATTAAAGTCCCCTATGATTATTGTAACAGTGTCTTTCTTTCATAGTTTTTCTATCTCCTGATTGATTTCCTTCCCCACATCCTGACTACTGCCAGGAGGCCTGTACACAACTCCCATCAGAGTCTTTTTCCCTTTGAGGTTCCTCAACTCTACTCACTTAGATTCTGCGCCATCTGACTTCTTGCTATTGATTTAACTTCATTTTTTATGAACAAGGAAATCCTGTCCCCCTGCTCATTTGCCTGTCCTTTAACCAGGACATATATTCTTGGATATTTAGTTCCTCGCCTTGATTCCCCAAGCAGCCACATCCCTGTGTAGCAGGTAAAACATCGTACCTGCCAATTTCAATCTGCACTACATGCTCCTTTACCTTGTTTCATATACTCAGTGCATTTAAGTACAACAGTGTCAGTCCTGCATTGACTGCCCCCTTCTTACAATTGTCCCCTTACCTGCTGTGCCTGAAATTAAATTCCTGACCCTTTTCACACTCTCTGTCCTACTATTTGTTCTGGAAATTTTAATAACCGCTGCTGAGCTCTTCGCCACCACCCCTTTTAATTGTTTCCATCATTTTCCATGTAACCGAACCCACCCCTGACTATTTTGTTTAAGGCCCTATTCCCCCTGGTTATGAGATTCACCAGGAGTCTAGTCCCAGTATGATTCAGGTGGAGCCCAGCCCGTCAGAACAGCTCCCACCTTCCCCAGTACTGGTGCTAATGTCCCATGAATTCAAACCTATTTCTCCCACAACAATCTTTGAGCCATGTGTTTACATCTTCAATCTTATTGGTCTTGTGCCAATTTGGTCATGGCTCAGGTAGTAATCCAGATATTATTCACTTTTTGGTTCTGCTTTTAAATTTTGTCCCTAGCTGCTCAGATTCCCTCAGCAGAACCTTTTTCTACCCATATTGTTGGTCCCTAGGTGGACCATGACAACTGGATCTTTCCCTTCCCACTCCAAGTTCCTCTGCAGCCCAAATGAGATACACTGAACCTGGATACCAGGCAGGCAACACAGCCTTTGAGACTCTCGATCCTGGCCACCGAGAACAGTATTTTTCCCCCAACTATTCTATCCCTGAATAACTACATTTCTCTTCCCTCCTCTCTCTTGAATGGCTCCCTGTACCACGGTGCTATGGTCAGTTTGCTCATCCTCCCTTCAGCCCTCACTCTCAACCAAACACAGAATCTTAAACCTGTTAGACAACCTCAAGGGCCGAGGCTCCTCCAGCACTACCTCTTCGATTTGTCTAAGCGCCTCACTCATAATCACACCCTCCTGTCCCTGACCACTGACTGAATTTGAGATAGTCAATCTAAGGGTGTGCCTGCCTCCTGAAACACAGTGTCCAGGTACTCTCCACACCCAATGTGTTGCAATGTTTGAAGCTCAGACTTTAGCTAATCAATTCTGAGCCAGAGTTCCTTAAGCAACCATCACTTGCTACAGAGGTTGTTAATATGAACCACAATGGAATCTACCAGCTCCTACATCATGCAGTTACTATACATTGCCTGGCTTGGCATCTCTTGTTTTAATTATTCAGTTCTTAATTTGATCTTTAAAAAATTCATACTAGTCTTTTAATTTGTAACCTGTATGTATTTCCCCTATCTACCTTCAATCTGAAGGTAACCTATGATAGTCAAATTAGTAGTTATCACCAACCAATGAACTGACAGTTTATCTATGATCTCACTATTTTGTGCTGGGCCCTGGATCCTGGGCTTCAATTTATCCTTTTTAAAAAAAATACTTATGAACTATAAGCCAAAGAAAGCAAGCAAAAAGCACCCCTTCCCCTCTGCACTGAATTTGTACATTGCCTGCAAATTCCCTGAGGTATATACTCACTCGGGCCATGTCTCACTCTAGATGAGATCTCTCCTTCCTGATCAGGAGAAGCTTACTGACTGTGCGCCGCTCTTAAAATCTGCCTGTCCTCTGGTTAGCGACCCTCCTGCTGGTGGACAATTTCTCTCCTTGCTGGCTTAGATCAAGACTTCTCACTGTCAACCGAAGGCAAAACTTCAAAACTGCGAATTTTTATTGATGTGAATGGGAAAGACAGGGAAGTGAGGATTGAAAAAGGATTTTGTACATATACACATACCAGGTAAAATAAGAGGCAATTAGAATTATAGAGGGTTAGCAGAGAGCTATGAGGTAATAATCAGAGCATTTAAAAATGTTTCAAATAGAAGAATACGATTCAAGCAAGAGGAGAAGCCCAAAAATGAACTGTTTCCTTGTAACTAATTGTCAGTTTTAACAACTATGTTTAACTATTAAAGTTAATTTGTTGGATGTTCCTACTGTCTTAACACGGTTGAAAAAGCATCACGTAGCTGTAAATCTATCAGAACTGACTGTGATGTATGAGCTGACGGGTTCTGGACCATGTGATAGATCAATTTGGATGGGGTACAGGAATCAGATGTGCAAAATATGGTACAAACGTTTTAAATATTGCTCACAAAGATCTCCTCAGCATCAGTGAAGAAAGTTCCAAGACAGAGGTACAAGAGAGGGATTGGGATCTAATTCCTTTCTGATTGTATTCAGCACCAGGAAAGCTGTAAAACTGCTTTAGAATCTATTGTCTTTGTCAGAATTGCATCAGTGTGAGAAAAATCCTTTCTTCAGCACAATTGCGAGCATGCAGAGCAATCACTCATATCTGCTCCCCGCTTATCACTGCAGGACTGTTGACCCAGTATATATGAAGATAGTCTTGAATCTGTCTCAGATGCTTTAATTCCCTTGCAATGACACAAGTGTTAATTCAATCGTGGAATTTGCATGGGACGGGGAGAGGGAAAGGTCAGTAAGCTGGGTGAGATACTGGAGTGCAGCAGAGGTAATTAAAGCAAACTGTGATTGCCAAGGAGCTAGCTCAATCTCCCCAGCAGAAATGTCACCCCGCAAATATCAGATCCCCGGTTTTCATTTAACCAGACGTGTGCAAGCAAGTCTCAGACTCGAGGCCAAGAAGCCAAGCCTGAGCAGTTAACCCCAAGCAATTAGTGATACACTTCAGATTCTATTAATGCAGCAATCCAGACTGATAAAGAAATGCTCACAGAGTAAAAATAGCGCAAACAGGCAGAGACCTCGTCCATCCCATTGATTACGCCTCATCAAAATCTCATTCCTGTGACAGGGTGATTAGTAGGTTAATTTGATGATTTAAAAGGAATCGTTGCTGAAAGGCTTTAATTTTCATTATTTATTCATCACTTCATTTAATAATCCTATGAGACACAAAACGAGGGGCTGGGGAGGGTATGAGATGAAAATATGGTGGATGTTACCTAGCATGTCGTGGAAAGGTGGAATGAGCTATCCAGCAGCACTGTCATGGAGAGTAAGGCCTGTACACCTGGGTACAATTACAGCACAATACCATCCCCCTTTCAGCAAACATTCGCACAGCACAGCATGCCGCAGACAGCGCACAATAGGTACCTATCCATCATCTCGATGCAGTCCTTAATACGAGGGCCTGTGCACCTGCAGCACAGCAAGGTTGAAGTCCGTTATTCAGAGCAGGGTGGGGGGGAGGAACAAAAAAACCGTCATGTTAACAGAGTAATTACAACCTTCACAATGTTACAGTAACACAGTCACAATAGTTAAATTACAACCTTGGGCCGCATGGCACTTCAGCTTCATGGGAATCTGCCAGAGCACTGGGAACACCCCCAGACTGCCACGCCTCCAGCTGCCCCCAACCCACCACCACTGCTTCCTCCCTCCAGCCCCTCAATCTTGCGGGTCCAATGAAAATGACAGACTTAACAAAAAGCTTTTGTTTTGTTGGCAGCATACTAAAGCAGGGACAATGATAATGTGATCTGTATGGAATGAACTGATGATTAGGAAGAATGGATGCCACTTATGATTTGAATGGTAACCAGCACCCATGTTATAAACCAGTCTCTGGGAATTTGTCTTTTACTCAAATGTAACAGAGGTTGGCTTGTAATAACATCTGCAGGGAGCTCTCTACCTCCTGGAATGTGTCTGAAAACAAAACCAAGCAACTAAATAAAGACACAGGCACTGATAATATATCTCTAAATCGCATTTTCCCTGAAGGACATCACTGGCAAAACTAAAGGATTTGCCCTCCCAAAGAGCTCCAGATGTATTCAGGTTGTATATTAAAAAAAAACACAGACACCTCAGAATTGGGAAGTCAGTAAAGTGCCAGAGGTTGCCTCTCTAACTTTATGACATTGTGGTAACCCCTTTAATATGTTGCTGTCAGTTTCAACGCAGCCTGTCACTTATATTAATATTTAATAAACTGTAGGATATCTTCATGTCTCAACTCATTAACCTGTATCTGATTTTTGCTCCACTAGGTGGCTCTGAATCCAACACATTCCTGGGCAGTCAGAATGGAAGCCTTTCAGTTTTTGCACACAGCTTTAAGACCTGGAGCGTCTGGCTTTTAGTCCACACAGCGAGGCTGGCAGTGCTTTGTTTCTGATCATTTCTTTATCATTCCATCACAGGATGTGCATTTCATTGGTTGAGCCAGCATTTGTTGCTCGTTCCTAATCACCCTAGAGAAGGTGCTGCTGGTGAGCTGCCTTCTTGAACCGTTGCAGTCCCTTTGGTGCTGGTACACCGTCGGTGTTGTTAGGGAGGGAGTTTCAGGATTTTGACCCAGTGATAGTTAACAACAGTGATATATTTCCAATTCGGGATGGTATGTGGCTTGAAATGGAATTTTCAGGTGGAGGTGTTCCAATATGCCTGATATTCTTATCCTTCTAGATGGTAGAGGTCACAGGTTTGAAAGATTCTGTCAAAACAACCTTGTTGATTTGCTACTGTTCACCCTGCTGCCACAGTGCACTGGTCTTGCAGGGAGTGAATATTCAATGTGGTGAATGTGGTGCCAATCAAGTAGACTCCATCATTTGGATGGTGTCAAGCTATGAGCGTTGTCAGAGCTGTGAATGTCCAGGGAATTGGTGAGTCTTCCATCACACTCCTGACTTGTGGTTTGTACATGGAGGACAGACTTTGAGGAGTTAGGAGATGGGCCAGTTACTGCAAAACACTCAGCCTCTGACCTGCTATTGTTATCACTGCATTTATATGGCTGGTGCAGTTCAGTTTCTGGTCAACGGCTACTCTGAGGCTGTTGTCAATTCTGATTCAGGTGATAGTCAATGAGAGATGGACAGATTCTCTCTTATGACATTTTCTGGCACTAACATGGCACATGTTACTTGCTACTTATTGGCCCACATTGGAATGTTATCCAAGTCTTATTGCATTGACTGCTTCAGTATCTAAGGTGTCGCGAATGGTGCTGAACATCGTATAAGCACCGACGAATATATTCACTTCTGATCTTTTGATGGAGGGAAGGTCATTAATGAAGCAGCTGAAGATAGTTGGGCCTAGGACACTACCCTGAGGAACTCGTGCAGAGATGTCCCGGAGATGAGATGACTGACCTTCAACAACCACAACTATCCTCTTATGTACCAGTTACGGGTTCCATCCAGCAGAGAGTTTTCCTCGATCTCCTGAGTTCCATCTTCCTAACAATCACACTTAGCAAAATGCTGCTTTCAGGCTAATTAACTGCCTCTTGATAGTACTATCAAAGATACTTTCTATCACTGCTGATGAGAGAGAATCCGCTGATAGAGTCATGATTACCCAGCTTGTTTCCAGTATTGCGTGTTCATTACATACCTGGGCAGTCTTCCACAGTTCTGGGTGATGCGGTGTTGCAGCTCCTGGAATACCTGTCTAGGGGCACATGTCTTCAGCACTACAGTCGGAATGTTGCAGTAGCCCATTTGCCTTTTAAACTCTCAGTTCATCCAGCTATTTCTTCCTATGACATGGAGTGAATTGAATTGTCTGGAGATCAGCATCCATAATGCTGAGAACCGAGGGAACAGGATCATCCACTCGACACTTCAAGCTGAAGATCAATGCAAATGATTCAGCCTTGCCATCAGTACACATGCTGAGTGCTATCATTGAGGAAGACCTCCCCATAAAGTCTCCTCCTCTGGTTGGTTGTTTAAGTTGTGAATTACCACCGCCAACCGAGTATGGTGGCATCACAAAGCTTTGAGCTGGTCAGTGAATAAAGATTGGGAGTCTGTGTGTTCTGGTCTCCATGTACTGAGGCGGGACATGTTTGAGGTTTACTGAATTTAGCAAAGAAATTATGCAAGCTTGTTTGTCCTGGTGTTTAAATCTCAATGATCATTTGGTGCACATGCTGTTGGCTTTGCCAGGCAGGCGATGGAAATTACAGTTAGTTAGGGTGAAGGAGCACAACATGTCAGGACTGAAGCAGAGAGGTGTAGGCAGAACTATGATAGAGCAATCTCAAAGGGCTTAAAGACCTAATGCTGCTCTAAAGTCTCATGTCCCTATTCTTATGTGATAAGGTAGAGGAAAAGGGCAACTGAAACATGGAAAAAACAACCTAAAAGAACTGCAGATGCTGTAAATCAGAGACAAAAATAGAAATTGCTGGAAAAGCTCAGCGGGTCTGGCAACATCTGTGGAGAGAAATCAGAGTTAACAGTTCGGATCGAGTGACTCTCAGAACAGGAGGGTCACTTGAAAAACATTAACTCTGATTTCTCTTCACAGATGTTGCCAGACCCGCTGAGCTTTTCCAGCAATTTCTATTTTTGTAACTGAAACAGAGAGACAGGAGAGTGATGAAGGAACTGGAGATCAGTGCAAATAGTTAGGCACCAAAATCCACAGCAGCCGAGCAAGACTGGATAAAGCATGATGTAAGTCTATGTTACTGGGTAGTCCCAGTGCAGTGCAGTTTGTGATAATGACATAGAACGGTTCAGCTGACCTCATTAACTGAGGCCTTTACTAATATTTAGACCTGGAGATGTGTTTCTGCCTCGGTTTGTACTGCAGAATGTGTTATTTATACTAAACAGAGTTATAGCGGTGATTCCCTTCATTACCCATTCCATTGCTCATGACTTCTGACTTAATTACAAAAATTAATGTTGCTATTCCATCCACTGAGGACTATCACAGCTTTTGTACACTGGATGAAATCTGAGTTGAAAGAAACATCTTCGGTTTGCAGGCAAAACAGAATACAAAAAGAAACACAAGGCAACAAGCTGGAGACAACCCTTTTAATAAAAAGTAGGAAAGTGCCTACTGCTCCCTATTTTTGATATTCTACCAATGAGATGACACATGGGGGATATGTTAAGTGTCTGAGGATGAATTTCTAGTTTGCTAGTTATGGAAACTATCAGGCATTCTCCTACAGTGTCCGCAGTGATCCCCAGGTTGCTCATACAGAAGCGTATTTAAAACACGAGAAGCAGATACTGGAAGATGACATTCTCGGTAAACATTCGATTGTGGTAGCAATTAATGGGGAGATAGTTAAACTTTCGCACTTCTGTTCATGGGTCTGACTTTTAGGCTGTTGAACTGCAGCTGATTTATGTATAGAAAGCATAATTCCTCTGTCTGGCTTTACATTTTAAGTTTTAATTGGAGCCCAATTGCAAGTCCTGTTGAATGCAAGCAGGGTTTATATATATGATAAAGAACAGTGTGGGCATACAAATGCTCTGCCTCTACAGGTTCTGTAAAGGATTTGAGAGAATGTTTCAGTTTTATAATCTTAGAAATGAGTGTAAATTTTTGTGGAGTGAACAGAACATTGCTTTATCTTTTCAGGAGTTATTAGCAGGCTAGTTAACCCCACCCCGCCATCAACCCTCATTTTTATTATTTCCTAGGGTGAACGGTGTGTTTTAACACCTGCACAGCAGTAAAGCATCAGCGTTCATAACCCAGACTGTCATCTGTGAACTACCATAATGAGATGAAATCGTGCTGGGAACATTTAGGCAGCAGTTTAGCATAACAGAAGTCCTGAAGAACAAAGCAGGATTGCAGACAGAGTTTGACTCGGTACAGGAAGCAGAACAGGTAGGGAGTACTTGGGAAGAAGAAAATGCTTACTTCAAGTATTGGGGGCTGTCAGTGATGATTAAATGTCCTACAGCTAGAGAAATTGGCAAGATGTTAGATAATAATTATACATCACACATTCTACTAAGCAGAGCCAACATCACTGGGCATTTGGGCATATGTCACAAGTAGACAAGTCAACATTTGAATTATCCTATTGTTGGACAATACCCTGAGTGGTAAAGTAATGTTACCCAGTTTGGTACATGTGTAGGAGAACCAGGAATAGAACACACTGTCTCAGTGGAGAATGAGGTTGTTATTATTAGGAAGTGGAAACAGGAAAATGGCACGGCAATTGTCTTTAAAGACTCATCACTCAGGAGTGTTTGATGTATGACATTGTATTCGGTTCCTGATGCATTCAATGTCTCTCCAAACCTCTTCCACATTGATGAGCAAAGTAGTTGCTGCCAGCCTTAACAGGACCTGGTTCTAACCGATTTAAACCACTGACCCCTTTCAAGAAAATCACTCTGAAATTTAGACTATTGGAGATGATTTAGCCTAGTGAAGTCGGAGGCTTTGTCATTAGTTCATGGCTCATTGTGAAGTGGCTTGTGATTGAAATACTGATCTAGTCAATGATGGGTTTACAGACATACTCTCAAACTGAGTCTCATGCATTGAGAGCAGTTCAATTTGTGGACCATTTTGTTCACTCTCCTCCTGTTGAAATGGAAGAACTGTGAGCCAGACAGGGAGTGATTCCAACTCTGTGACACAATCAACATCATCCAAAGTAGCGAGCAGTGAGGCTGAGGAGGAAACATGACAGTTTCGTATATAGCGCCTAATTGAAGAGGGCCAAGTGGAAGTGACTGCTTTCAGTAGTGATCTTCTCTCTTCTGCTCACTCAGTGACAAGGCTTCCCAGGTTCAGCAGCCTGATGAAGACTGATATCTGAGTGTGGTTTTTAATCTGAGTCACCAAGTTCTGATGAAGAGTCTGACATTTGAACTGTACAGTGACATGTTATTGATTGTTCAGAACATGACAACCTCAATGTGTGCTATGCAGTCTTGAATGGTGTACGTCCAAAGGACTGGATTTCCCATGCAATCAAACAGTTTGGGCACAAATCTTAAAGGTATTCTATTTGATGCTTTCAACTTGATTGGAATTTATAACTCAGGGTTAAGTCAGGGTTCACAGATCTTACAGAGAACGTCCACATTCCCTCAACGGACACCTTGATGGAAAGCCCAATGATTACAGTATTGACTGTGGTTGTCACAAATGAATGGCCTGGCACTTGAGGCATTGCAACAGTGAGGCCATGCATTGCTGAAATGGTGATGGTGGGAGGTGCCTAAAAAACAGACTTGACCAGCCAATCTCCTGGCTAATGAGGTGCAGAATCTTTGTAATGTACATCACCCTCGGGGCCATCAGAGAATCAGCTCCGTTCACAAGGGCTGCACCGGAACGCTAATTAGAAACCAAGTACACAGTTTTGTAACACATCACAGTGATAATGAACAGGTTGACACACATGCAAAGAACATGGATTGAACATTGTCCTGTATTTATCCTATTTGTCATTAATTAGAATGAAGCATGCACCCATCATATTGTATAATTCAGTCAGCATCCAAGGAACTGCAAAGTATTGGAGAATGTGATTTCAAACGGATTATCTTCCTGAGGTGGTTTGCAGCTTAAAGCAGTGACTTGATCATGGCACTCAATGGAAGATGGCCTCAGCTACCTCCCCAATGTCTTGATGGCTCTATTTTTTCAGAAGGGCTTGGCCACCTCATCATTTGATCTCCATGTTGCCTGTCTCAAATGAATGGCGCAGAACTCAATGCACTGCAACATTGTGGCCGAACAGCTCAAACATGTTGATGGATGGTGCAGGTGTCTAAAGAACAGACTGGATTGGATATTATCGAGCTCCAGAATGCTTGAAACATCCTGATCATTCTGATTGCAGCAGCAATCTTTGCTTGAGCTGTACTTTACAAGGTTGCCAGCAGCCATGGGTGCAGGGACCGATCTTCTATCCTCTTTAATGATACAACATGGAGGTTAATCTTAAAATGAGTGTACGTCAGTAACTTGTGGGGAAGCAGTGTATTAACTTGCTCCATTCTGTGCCTGGCATGAAGTGAACAAAAACCACTTGGATTTGAGACTGAAGCAAGCAAGTTGTCTTATATGGAAGGGGCAGGGAGGCTAGACATGTATCCACCAGAGTTCAGGAGAAGGAAATGAAATTGATTAAAATATTCAATTTCCTGAGGGGGTCTTCACCAGATTGATGTGAAAGGTATGTTTCCTCTTGTGGGGCTATCTAGAACTGGGGTTGAGGGGTCACCCATTTAAGACAGAAGGAGGGTTCCATATCTTTGGAACCCTCCTACTCAAAAGACCATGGAAGCAGAGTTTCTAAATACACTCCAGGCAGGCATAGATAAATTCTTGATAAGCAAGGCAGTGTAAGGTTATCGGGGAAGGCAGAAATGTAGAGCAGTCAGATCAGCCATGATCTTATGGAATGTAGGAACAGGTTCAACAGACTGAATGGCCTATTCCAGACCCTGATTTGTAAGTGAGGGTGGAGAACACTTTAAGGTGAAGAGGAGGCACCCCTGAGGTTGGGTGGGAAGCTTCTGAGGGAAGAAAATGGTCTCTGAGGTGGGAGGGAAGAGCCAGCAACGAGAGGGAAGGTTTCTCTGAGGTGAGTGGGAAGACTTTTCTGAGGTGACCATCACTCTTGGGGCCTCCGGACGGTGGATGTGGTAAAACTTGGAACTCGTAACAGGAGTGACAAAAGCCGGCACCATGTTCTCACCGGGTGAGCTTACTTCGCACAGAATTAATACCCTGATGATGTTATTGAGAGTTTTAGTATCAGGTCAAACAGCAACTCTAAGTTCACCATCATCTCAGGGAAAGACCTCAAAAAGCCTCTCTCTCCCTGGGCCTGCACGGACACCCATCTCTCTCCCTGGGCCTTCACAGTCCCCTCTCTGTTCTTGAGCCTGCACAGACCCCTCTCTCTCCTTGGGCCTGTACAGATCCCCCTCTTCCTGGGCCTGCATGGGCCCATCTCTCTCTCTGGGCCTGCACAGACCCCTGTGTCCCTGAGTCTGCACTGACCACTCTCTCCCTGGGCATGCACAGACCTCTCTCACTCATCCACTGAAGAGGAGACTTGTAAACCGAGTAACAGGTAATCCAGCTCTTAACATTTTCCTCCCACATACGTTTCGTCCCATACAGCACATCAAGAACAAAGGTCATGTCTGCTTGCTCACCACACTTAAGTGATCACTGAGTGATCAAAATTCATCGTCAAAGACATCATACACTGTTTGGGCTACAATTATGACACTTCCAATTGGGGTTTTTCTTCTGCTCTGATGTGGTCATTTTTTTTTCTCTCTGTTGTCCTGCCTTTTGCTTGGATTAGCTTCCTGGACTTTACCTGAGGCGTCTGTCTTTCTTGGAGAGATGGCTATTTCGCCACACGAGAGACAGTGTCACCCAATCTCATCCTAATCTGACATCTGCCAGTCCGGTTTCACTGGGCAGCTGCCAGGAGCAGCAGTTTCAGCTTGTTATTTTTCCCGGATGCCCTGTTCCAGGAGGTGCTGGTGCCAGTTCGAGAGTCCGACGTACAGGAACTGAATCCAGACATTTCAGCACCTGAAGCTAGGCCTGCGAATCCCTCCCAGTTTCAGATATCATCCTTTTGGAATGTTTCAGATTGTGAAGGATTTCTTTTCCCCACCCTTTCTGCTGGATTTCTGAAAGCGCCTTTTGCTGTACTCCTCTCCGTCCTCTCCTACAGTTCGTGACAACAATTGCTTTCCCTGATATCCCCCAATTCCCTTTAGAATGTGACTATTGAAACTGCTTCCACTGCCCTTTCCTGCAGCACATCCAGATGAGAACAACTCGCTGTGCACTGTTACCTGCTCTTTTCCCTCTCTGGAGTGCATCAGATGGGAATGTTGGACTGAAACAGCACAAAAAAGGCTAAAGCATCAGGCACACTCTACCAGAAAATATCTAATCAATCATTGGAGCTGAAAACTGGCCAGTTCAAATGCCAGAGCACTACTACTTGGCAACAGCTTCATTTAAATTTCAGTCATAACCAAAGGTGATACTTTACTTCCATTATCGTTTAATAAAAGGAAAATAGTTTATTGGTCCCAATCTTGGCTCACAACAGTGAGAGAAAGGATAAATCTGTTTTGATCCCACTGGCACAATGACATTTTCTGTCATTTCCCTCATGCCTCTATTGTAATTAAATTCACCAAGAGAAAGAACTATTTTCCAATGCTTGACATTAACCGTAAAGTTAAGCAACACATTTAATTATTTATTGATTTAAATTTACTCATAGACTACGGGGCAGCTGCTGCAGGATCCCTACTCGATACTGAAGCCTTGCGTGTTATTTCCGGTTTCAAAGAAAACGTAAACAGAGTGGATTTCCTAATGTAGAAAAGTCAGTTTTGAATGTTCTATAATTACTTATCAAGATGCAAACATCTCAACTGTAGCTGTCAAAAGGGGAAAGAGCTAACCCACCACTGAAACAGGCTTCTCCAGCAGCAGGAAGATAGAAATGTTTTGAAATTACAAGCAGGGAATTCAGCCAAAGAGACACGTCGAGTTCTAAGCTCCTTCTTCGTCTAACCTTATCAGCAAATTTTCGTCCTCCTTCAGGTACCTGCCCAACATCCCCTCAAAAAGCATGGAGATTACAAACCTCATTTTCAAGTTTCCTCCCCCTGTGCAGACTCTGCTTTCCACGTATTGTCCAGCACGCTTGAGAGAATCACACAGGGTGGTGACAGTTCTGTGCCCCCCATGACACTTACCCCTGGGTGCAGTTGGCATGGCAAGGATGGCACTCGTGGTTGGAGTCAGCATACTTGAAGATGAAGCCCTTGGCGCCATGAAGTCCATCGGGACACTTCTCCACACAGTTGGGCCCATCCTTGAAGTGGGAGCACTTGGTGCAATGGTCAGGGCCCTGGCAAGCCACAAGCAAACAAACAGCTTACACTTCTTGCCTGAACCGACAGAAAATGGATGAGCACCACTTGTAAAAAGTGAACAAACTACCAGAGGATTGTTTATGCATGTTCCCTGCATTTTATCACTATCGCCAAGGACAGAAAGAGCCCTTGTCTCGAGCTATATAACTAGCAAATGGTTAGAAGACCCACAACAAAAACTGTTTCAACATAAGGATTCTGAGTAATCCAAGATGGAGACGGGAAAAAAAAATTGTGGCCGAAAGAGTTGCTCCTTTTTTGAGGTATTTTCAATGTTGGAGCTGATTTCCTCGAATTCTAGGAGCAGAGCAGTAATCATTGTTTTATAAGCTGTTGCATTGTTTTGCAACTTTGGGGGAAAAGACATCAAAACAAAGGCACTTTAAAAAGGAGAAAGAGAGACAAAGGCAATGAGCACATGGGAAGTAAATCAAAAGGAGCAGTAAACCTGCACAGCTGTCTGACCCAGCAATAGCCTGCACAGCCAACTGCCTCTGCTGTTTAGTTTAACAACGTTTAAAAGGCATCTGGATGGGTACGTGACTAGGAAGTGTTTAGAGGGATATGGCACAGATGCTAGCAAATGGGACTAGACTAATTTAGGATTTCAGTTCGGCATGGACGAGTTGGGCTGAAGGATCTGTTTCCATGCTATACATCTCTACAACTCCATGACTATGAGGGTGTATGACTCTACGTGGTATATGCACAAAATCCCTATTTTTTTGTTTTAAGCTAATACTCTGTGCTCTTGAATCCTGACACTGTCATACTGGCAAGAGGATTGCCTGACAGGGAACCAAGTTTCTGCTCCAATTGGGCATACTCTTGTAGGTTTTATCATAATCACCTCTCACCTCTAACTGCTCAACCCAGTCAATCAGCCTTTCTTTGTAATTCTTCACCCAATGCTTATGTCAATGATACATGATGTAGGGTAATAATTCTTTTTGATGCCTCTGTGGTTTTTCTCCCAGGTGTCGCCAGCAGCAGTAGCCTGGAAATTAACCTCGATGTCCAGGAGAATCCAGGGTTTTCCTGCAGGGTTGATTATCCCCCCAAATCAGGGATGGAACCAGGAGGCAGCAAAGCTCTCCTTGTGTTTCTTTTCTTTTTGAGTCCACCGACTGTGGAAGAACTTTGTGTTTAAAAGAAAAAAACATGAGCACACATCAAGTCTTTTAATTTTAGTCTCTAAAGAAAGTTGCACATTGTGATGTGGTTCAGTGTGTATCTCTCTTGAGCCACAGTCAGAGTGCTGTGGGTTCGCATCCCACTTCACAGGCTCAAATATGCAATCCAGCGGGACATACCAGTGCAGCAGGGTGTACTGCCCTGACAGAGGTAACCATCGTTTGGTTGCAATGTTAAACAGTGACAATAGTTTGCCCTCTCAATTGGATGTAAAAGGTCTGGGGGCAATACTCTTCTCAGTCATGCCCTGCCCAAAATATACCCCTCAACCAGCCCTGTTCATTTCTGGTACAATCGGCCTTGGATGTGAGTAATTTGGCTGTTTGACATTACCGTGGCCTACAAATCCTGTAAACTGCCTTGGGATATCTTGAGGTGGCTGAGGTAGCTATATGAATGCAAATGTTTTTGAGTTGCGGCAACTAGCTACAGGGATCTGTGGCAGAGGACAGGCAGGATACCTCATCAGTGGCAGTACCGATTCTCCATCATTGTTAACTGTGCCCTGGAATCAGAGGTAATTTTGATGGGCACGGGGTGAGAACAGAAAGGGGGACATGTCATGATGCACGTTCCATGACAAATCATTTTCAAATGCTGAAATATGTAAAACTAATCAGCAATTCAGGGAACCACATGCCAGCAAGAGATAATGCCTTCCAAAGATGAGCAAACCAAAAGGTTTCTACTTTTTTGAAATGAAAGGGAGGGCCACCACCAATGTGACAATAGTCCCTCTAAAAGTTTAATTGGTGCATTTTAGGGAGCAGCCTTATTTTAAACTGCAGGATATAATGTTTCATGAAGTGCTAGAATGTCACTGAGTGGAAGTCACTGCTGGATCCAGGACAAGCTAGACATGGAAGAGAAATGCACCATGAGGAATTCCACGTGTGCCCCAACCCTTCCTCCACTCAGCAAAGGAAAAATTTGCAAGCTTCCTATGCATAGTCCAAGATTTACACGGGCAGCACTGGGCCCCAGAATCACCCTAATCATTGGTTGATAGCAGTCTTGTAGAAGAATCCAACCCTCCTTGTATTGCAGCACCAGTTCTACTGGGGAGCATGAAGCAGCTGAAGTGTTTGGTGCATTCCTAGTTAATGAGCATAATAGCTAAACAAGAATTTGCATTTATATAACACCTTCCAGTGGTCAAACATCCCAAGGTGATTTAAGAATGGGAGTGAAAAAATGTACAGCTGAACGATTTTGACACAAACTGTGGCTCCCTCATAAGAAACTCAAAGAATGCCTTTCAGACGATTAAACAATTGTGAATTGTGGTGACTGTAGGACGTTGGTTTTAATAAAGCAAATCAATTGACATTCCTATTCGACCAATCACTATCTGAAATGTTAACCATGATAGCCTCTTCTCCATTTAATGTGTTAATGTGTAAATAGAATTTCTCTTCTCCCCATCCCAGGGGCATAATCAAACATTATTTACCCCATCAGAATTGCATTAGAACAGCGTTTGTTATATCAGAAGCCATCTTTAATGATAACAATTGGGTTTCAAAGTCAAGCATTTCATAATGAATGTTATCGCATTGCAACAACACTTCCTGCAGTGCAAAAAAAGTCATGACATTTTAGCCTCATGAAGTGCTGTTTTGACCTTGGTGGCTGAGAGAAACAGAATCAATAACCAAGCAGAGGTTTCACCCCAGTGACACTGGCATTAGCACTTAAACCCTCAGGGAAAGGTGACAAACAAATGGGTGTGCTGTAAATTGGATAATTTTCTTCAGGATTGAAATCATTGATAAATTTCTGCAGCTTCCACTCAAGCAGCAACAGAAAGGGAAGGTATGGAATCACAAAGTTGTGATCCCTGCATAAACGACCCCAGCCGCTGGATAAAATGATCCTCGGCTTTGTGAGAGCAAACTATTCCTAATGTCTCACAAAACAAAATGATTACTAACACCAGCTTTCAAAGGAACTTTGATTTTATTAGATGGGATGGTTGAGGACATACTATATTGAGAGGTCCAAAATGTCCTTCCTCACCTATCTCTTATTTCAAACCGAGAATTTATTTTCTAAACAATTTTTGTTGCTTTGCACACCCAGAACCGTGACTGCCCAGAGTCCCCTTAGCATCCTTGTTTAAAATTGATTACCTGCTGTTTTGTTTTATCCCACTGAAAATTAATGGGAAGCTACTAACCCACAGCACAATTAATCTTGCGAAATTCTACTTTTAAATGACTTCTTGTTTTGTGCACTCTGTGTTCCTTCAATAGGACAGCATTCCCAGTCTATCAGCAGAGGGACCAGGCAAAGAGAAGCACACCAGTAAACATGCATGTAGCTAAGTTGATTTACCCACGTATATGTGGGAGAGATCCAATCAAACATTAATGAGATTTAGGTCTTGATTGTGTCCAATTAAAGCAACGCCACCAGCTTATGAAGCATAAACCTGCCGTGCACGTTCAGTGGTGTGTAGGCCTCATTAATTTTTAGGCTGTATGGGTGAGATCAACAAGTTTTCTGCTGCTCAGGATCTGCGAAAATAGCAGTCTAGAAAATTACAACATGTAATATGCTAAAGGCAATGAAGGATACAATGCAAACCTCCATTAGTGCTGTATAGCATTCAAAAGAGACAAATAACAGCACTGTTGTCAGACTTTCAATCTTTTTTTTTATGTTTAATATAGTAGCGTCAAAGGATAATCACTTTGCAATTTCTAATTGATGTGAACTTACCTTCCATTCTCAGAAATGGCATTCCATTGGCCGATTCACATGCTCTATGAATATCTGAACCTTCCAGGGATGCACTTACTCAACTTACCCTTGTCTCTCCCATTATCATTTATCAGGGAGCTTGCCTTATTTGCACTGATCGTAGACAGTAGGAATTAGTTAATGGACAATTATCTGTGAGAGGCAGGATCTTTGCTTGGTGACTAGCCCATTGCTCTCATGTTCAATACATCTTACTTCATTAAATCTACAGAACATAATGCTTATGGCTAGCAGCATTCATATTAAAAGGCTTTCACTGCAAACTCTTCCAGTTGTACTTTGCAGATACATCAGCTCCTCCAGAAAATATTGCTGGAGGTCATAGAGCTGCTAAATGAAAACAATACGTTGTGTTGCTTATTAACATCAAGACCTTTTGCAAGAATTTTAAAGGAACCTTCAGTGAAATGACAGAACTACATTTTCAATCTGACTCATTATTCCCAGACCCTGTGATAGGCGTGAATGAATGTAAGGTGGAATACCCAATACTCGACAGATATCTTATGGTGTGAGATTTGTTCCCTTTGGGACCCTGGAGAGAAAAATGGAGCTAGAGAAACCTGGACTATGTTTGATTACCAAAAGAACAAAGGAATCATTTAGCACACAGAATTTTTGGACTCTGAAGACATTACAGTGATAGGGAATGAGGCTGACCCCTTCCAAATGCATCGTGATTTATGAGACAAGTCAGTAAAACTGTGTGGACCAAGACTATAGTGGAATCTGTCAAGGAAATTCAAGAGGAGGGTATAAGCTCAAGTTGATAAAAAGTCAGTTTAGGACAGATGTACCAAAGTATTTCTTCACCTAAAGATCAGTTAACATTTTGAATCATTCATCTGGTAGCACAGTGAAGGGGACACCCTGGCATTTTACAACTCAGAGCAAATGGTTAAGGCAGAAATCTTGTCAGCTTTCAAGAATGGCTTAGATAGCTGGTGGTACAAAAAGATGTTAAAGGACTGGGGGAATGAATGGGCAATTAGGATAAAGACTTCAGCTCTTGGAAACAGACTTTTCTGTGTTTGTAACTTTTACATAATTCCACTGCTACCTCTGACCTCTTTCAATTGCATTTGACTAATTAGGGTCTTCATTGGGTTCTTGTCCATATTTAGACATACTGCAGAGGTACATTGCTTGGAAAACAACCACAGCAATTCAGCAAGTAATTCAACATAACAGTCCAAATACGTCAAAGGAATTCTTGAAACATTGTTGCAAAATGTAGACTGAGAGCTTTTACAATTGTGGACACAGTCCACAAAGTGAGGACATTTTGCATTACACCCAGTATATCTATACAGATAACCACCCACAGTTGGAGGTCATTGGGATGTGAAAGTGACTCCTTACCGTTCCATGACACGTTAACACATCTTCATCCAGTTTCTCACACTGCTCATCACATTCCATGCAGATAGTACCATTTGCGAATTCTCGAAAATCCCTGAATAAAATTTAAGCTCCTTGTTATAAGGTGAACTTTAGAAGGTTTTACATGTCACATTTTTCTTCTAACAACCTTTATGGTTAATTGCATTAAAACATAAGCTTGATGGCCTTCAACCAGGAGCAACTTTTGCAAATGTGCGCATAAATATTAACATCAGATCAACAGAATCACAGCAGAGTTTCAACATGGATGAACAGCTTTCAACCTCACTTGATGGAAATAGACAATTTTCAATTTGTAATCACCTAGCAGAAAAGCAGCTTGCAGAGGCGTTTACCAGAATGTTGTCAGAGATGACGAACTGAGTCGGCAATGCAACACTAGACAACTGGGGTTGTTTTCTTCAGAGCAGTGAGATTTAAGGAGAGACTCACTAAAAGTGTTTACAATCATGTTGGGTTTGAACAGAGCAAATAAGGCAAAATGGCTTCTGGTGGCAGAAGGGTTGGTGGCCAGAGGACAAAGGTTTACAGTCAAATGCAAAGTACATGGGCACTAGATATCTGAATTAAAAACAAAAAGGCTGGAAAAGCTCAGCAGATCAGGTAGTACCTAAGGAAAGAGTCTAACCTAATGTTTCAGGTCAATGAAACTCGATTTCTCTCCACAAATGCTGTTCATCGACAGACTTAAAGGCATTGGCACAAGAGCTGTGGGCCAGTTGAGGGCCATTTTGATTGACACAGTGGCTCAGTGGTTAGCTGGGTTGGATTCCACCCTTGGGCACCTGTCTGTGTGGAGTTTGCGAATTCTCCCCATGTCTGCAAGGGTTTCCTCCGGCTACTCCAGTTTCCTCCCGCAGTCCAAAGATATGCAGATTTGGTGGATTGGCCGCGCTGAACTGCCCATAGTGTCCAGGGATGTACAGGCAAGGTGGATTAGCCATGGGAAATGCATGGTTACATGGGTGGGGTGGGTCTGGGTGAGATGCTCTTTGGAGGGTCAGTGTGAACTTGATGGGCCGAATGGCTTGCTTCTACACTGTACGGTTTCTATGATTCATTTTCTTAACACGGTGAGATGTTATGAAAAGGAATGCACTAGCTGAAAAGGTGATGGAAGTATATTCAATAGGAAACTAAACACTTAGAAAGGAAATGTTTGCAGGACTGTGGGGAAAGACCATGTCAGTGGAAGTTATTAAAGAGCTCGCTCAAAGAGCCAGCAGAGACACAGCAGGCCGAATGGCTTCCATTCGTGCTTTACGATTCCTGTACAGCCTGGTCAGAAATAACCCTCAGGACATCACAAAGGTGTGGAAAAACATATCCCAAACAGAGGCATGAGGACTGGGAGCAGGTGCTGTATGCTCAGTTGACAAGATGGGACTTGTAAAGGTGTGTGAACAAGAAGAGAAAGGTGAAGGGGTTCACCATTTTAAGAAACTTTTTTTTATCTTCTTAAATGAAAATCTATGAGATCTTCTTTCCATGTTGGGCACATGCAAAATGTTTCAAGAAATTCAGTTTCAATACACAAAAAACAGCCGTTGAGTCATTCTTAATGCTAACAAGTTACAGTTTTGTTACAGTTACAGCTACAGCTCTGTTCCCTAGGGTCCCAACTCAAGTCCTACATAACATACTCCAGTCACTTATGAGAGAGCAGCAGTCAAGGGAGTTTACATTGCCTTCAGAGATAGTAGGAACTGCCAATGCTGGAGTCAGAGATAACAAGGTGTGGAGCTGGAGGAACACAGCAGGCCAGGCAGCATCAGAGGAGCAGGAAAGCTGACATTTCGGGTGGGGACCCTTCTTCAGACCCGAAACATCAGCTTTCCTGCTCCTCTGATGCTGCCTGGCCTGCAGTGTTCCTCCAGCTCCACACCTTATGTTGCCTTCACCTTGGTTTGCGTCTTTGACACAATATTTCTCTGGAATAGCAGTAATTTGAATGACTAAATATCATACTTGAATCAAAAATAGATACTCAAAATAGCACTGAGGTCTTCAAAGAGGAAATGCACACATTCTAATTATGAATAAGGAGGGCAAATGATACGCTGGCCTTTATTGCAATAAGATTTAAGTAGAGGACTAAAGATCTGTTACTTCAATTATATAGAATGTTGGTGAGACAAATCTAGAGTTTTGTGCACTGATTAGTGCTCTACCTAAGGAAGGACAATAAACGCCTTGGAGAGATTCAGCAAACAAATTCCTCAGATGGCAGCACTGTTCTCTGAGGGAAGATTGAGGAGACGTGGTCTGCAATCTCTAGAGTTTAGAAAAGTAAGTGACCCTGTAGAAACGTACAAAATTCTTAAAGGACTGGACTGGGTAGATGCAGAAAGGATGCCTTCCATTGTTGAAGGACGTAGAATGAGGAGACACAGACTCAAAATCAGAGGCAAGCTATTTAGGACTGAGATAAAGAGAAATTTTTTAGCTCAGAGTGTAGTAAATCTTTGATTCTCCACCGGAGATGGCTGTGGAAGCTCAGTCATTGAATGTTTTCAAGTCAGAGATTGATAGTTTTTTAGATATGAAGGATACATGGGCATTACACTGAAGTAAATGATCAGCCATGATCTTGACTGCTAAGGTTGTTCAAGGGACTGAATGGCTTACTCCTGTTCCTATTTCCTATGTTCCATAATGGGAAAAGGAGGGGCATCTAAGGCTTAAGCTCCTTGGATGAATAAAAATAATGAGGTTATAATGAGGCAGGAAGAAAAGATTAGATGAGGAAAAGGAGAAATCGAGTAAAGAACAAAGCTGACTACAGAAACTACAGAAGTACATAGAAGGTGTAAAAATGGGATTAAGATGAACAAAGGGAATGTACAGATTAGCAATTAACATCAAACGGAAGTCAAAACTGCTTCAAAATCTGTAAATAATAAAACATGAGTGTTGTGGCCCAGAGGCATCAAAGAGGAGATATTCGTGAAGAGACAAAAGTCATGGCTGAGATCCTAAATGAATACTTTGAGGAAGAGGTTGCTGTCAAAGTAGCAATGAAAGAGGAGGGAATAGTGAAGTTAATCAGATAAAAATAGATACACAGAAAGTTATTAACAGGTTAGCAGTCTCAAAAGCCGGAAAGCCACCCAGTCTCAATGAGTTTACATCCTATATTGCTGAGAGAAGCAAGGGTGAAAACAGCAGGCGCTCTGACCACAATCCTCCCGCATCCTGCTTGCAATATGGGGATGGTGCTTGAGGACTGGAGGATTGCAAATGGTTATAAAAGGGGAAGGGAGTAAACCCAGCAATAACAATCCAGTCTACCCAATGTTGGAGATGGAGAAACTTTTAGCGATAATTAACCTCAACAAATTTAATTTGCTTTGGGAAAGATATGGGTGAATAAATGGAAGTCAAGTTTATTAATGTGACTGAAGTCCTTGAAATAACAGAGAAGGTTAAGTGTATTAAGCATACATGGATTTCCAAGACATAAAACTCCATAAGAACTGTGGACACTGGAAATCAGAAACAAAAGCAGAAATTGCTGGAAAAACTCAGCAGGTCTGGCAGCATATGTGGAGAGAAAACAGAGATAACGTTTCAGGTCCAGTGACCCTTCTTCAGAACAGTTCTGTTGAACTCTACGTGAGTGAGTGGCAGACCTGCTGAGATCTTCCAGCAATTTCTGTTTTTGCTTAGACACATTTGATTTAGTTCCACATGACAGATTTCTTACTGAGATTAATACATATGGAATTAAAGAAAGTTTGGTCAACTAACTGCAGGACTAAAAGCATAAAGAAGCAGAGATGAATAATTATTTTCAGATTGGAAGCAAGTATACAATGGTGTCCCCCAGGGGTCAGTATTTGGGATCACCGTTCTTTCTAATGTACAGTAATGACCTGTTCTTGTGTATACAGGGCAAAGAATTAAAGTCCGTAGATAACGTGGAAATGGTCAATGTAGTGCACAATGAAGGTAATAATGGAGGCCATAGACACTGGTGAAATGAGCAGATACATAGACAATGAAAATTAGCACAGAGGACTGTGAAGTCCTACATTATTTGTACTAACACAAAAAATAAAGAATAATAAACTAATCGACTCAATTTTTAAGAGGGTGAAGCAACAGAAAGGTGGGGACGCCTGTGCATAAATGTTTGAATGTGTTAGCACAAGTAGCAGAGCATGTTAGGAAAGAAAACTAAATTCCTGGCTTTATGAGTTAAACAATGAGGTATGAGAGCAAGGAAGCTTCTCTTTACAGAACTTCAGCTGGAGCTTTTACGCCAGTTTGGGCAATAATGTTGAGATCTTGAAGATGTCAAGATCTTGAAGGAAGTCTTAGGGCAGAATTCTGAGAATGGTACCAGAGATGAGGGACAAAAAAATACCTGGAGAGACCAGAGAACCAGGACTTACTATCATTACAGCCGAGAATGTTAAGAGGAGATTTGGCAAACCTGTTGATAAACGTGAATGGATTCGATGGAGTAAGGCTGAAAAAGAAATTTCTTCCAGTGACAGAGACATTGGTAATGACAGAAGACAGATTTAAGGTACTTGGCTAAGGAACAAGGGGAGACGTGAGGAAAGCAAGTTATTTAGTGATTGTTGTGATCTGGAATTCACTGGCTGACAGGGTCATGACAGCAGATTTAAACTTCCATAAAGCAAATCATATCAATATTTACATAAAGAAATAGGTAAAATTGCATAGGGCTATGAGGAGAGAGAACAGAACTAGGAATGACTAGATTCTTCTACCAAACAGCTGATGGAGTAATGACAGACCAATGTACTGTATTTCCTGTACTGTAAGATTTTATGATTTCACCTTCACTCCTTGGTGAGAAGCAAACAAATCTAAAGATGTGATATCTAGGAATGGGAAGGAGCAACTAGCATAGGTTGGCCACAATTACCCATTGCCAGATGCAAACCCAGCATTGAGATCTGTCCTTCCGTTTTCTGCTCACTCTCTAAATGGGGCCTGGGTCCAACAAATCTGCCCCAGACATGACTTACAATTTCACATTCCTCTTCCTTTAGGGAAGGAAATTTGCTGTCCTTACCTACATGTGACTCCAGAGCCACGACAATGTGGTTGTACTCTGAACTCCCCTCTGAAATGACCCAGCAAACCTCTTAGATCAAAGGCAAGAATACATTTAAAAACCTAGCCATTTTGGTCACTTCTGGGCACGTCGAGGCTGCTGTGACCTTCCACATGCTGCTTCCGTTTCTCTGCAAGGCAGGAGCACTGTCATGGCTGCCACCTGCCTTTGCCACTCATGTTCAAAAGACAGCTCCCCCTCCTGGCAATGTTTAGTAACCCAGATCCACCGGAGTGTTCAAATTTGACAGTGTGGCTGGGCATTGGGACCTGGAAATTATGCCAACTTCAAGTTATCCTAGAATTGAAAATCAATTCCATTTTGTTGCTGGGACTGTTTGGGGTCATTGTCATATCAATTGCTGATGGATCATTTTCTTATAGCATCAAGGTGCACTTTAACCTGGAGTACATACCTTCAGCACAGCCTTTCAACACTACCTTCAAACAAATGAATGATCTGTACTGACCAGTAATAAGAGGAGTCTTTCTCCATTCATTTCTGACATTGGTTACACAGTGCTGATTGGCCCCTTCCCAAAAATATTGAGGACGTAATAAAGTAACTTGGATCAACAGAATTTCACTGGGGCTTGTATTTTAATGAATGGGATAAACAGCTGGAAATGCAGTCAGATGTCAGGATATAACGTCACTAGTTCCCAATGTATCCAAAAAAGCATTTTTGAAACAAATTAAATTAGAGTTTATAAAGTAGTGCCAAATGATATTTAATAAGAAAGTATTACATTGTAAGCAAGCCGCTTTAATTAAAGACAATGTACCATTGTCTGAAATCACAGCTGTTTTTCCATAACAAATAATAATTGTTATATTTTTACTCCTACCAAGGGAAATGCATACAGTACTTCTAAATTCATCTCTCTCAAACTAATTCCATCGTTTTCCTTGCGCAATTAGTGGTTCTTAATTGTAAACAACCTATCCAGACTTTAACGAGAATCAAAGATGTGACATTTTATCAAATTGAACAAGCCTCATTTAGGCAAAACAAAAAAAAGTGTGAAACAATTACTTCGCTGGAAACTTTGATTGGGAGTAGGATGATAAAATGAAAAATCAAAATCACTTTTTTTTTAAATGTGAAAACTGGATTAAGGGCTAAAGTCCACGGTGTTAGAACAAGTGAAGGAGTAAGTTGAGGAGACTGGTTAGAGGTCCTTTGCACAGAGCAATATCTCTTCTCACCTTCGAGACCCAGGAGAGATGTTCAATACAGGGATAACAAGATGTAGAGCTGGATGAACACAGCAGGCCAAGCAGCATCAGAGGAGCAGGAAGGCTGACGTTTCGGGCTTGGCCTGCTGTGTTCATCCAGCTCTACACCTTGTTATCTCAGATTCTCAGCATCTACAGTTCCTACTATCTCTGTTCAATGCAGGGTTGGGATCCGGACTCTAGGATGAATCCATACTTGAGCTGTGTAGCTCTTGTGAATTTGATTTCAAATATAAATGGTCTAAGTGTCCAGGAATGTGAGCGGAGTGCCAAATAAAGTGGCTCTCAGTGCCTTTTGGAGGAGGTGGCTGCCTGCCTGGCACCAGTGGCAATGATAGGCAGCAGGCACAAAGGGGGCTTCCGAAGCTTCACTGATTACAGCTGGCAAGACCATGGAGGTGGAACAAGGTGAAGGGTATCTGAGAAACCAGGCAAGGACTAGCTACAGTGCTGGCAGCAGTTAGTATTGATGAACATAATAGCTGTGTTACACCCAGCAACAGTTTGGTTTTACTGAAAGAAATTTCGAAATCGCAGGTGGGATTGACAGGCACCTTAGCAAGCAACTCAAGGAGCTTAAGGTGGTGTAACCCAGTGCTGACCATGTTTCCTGCTTCTCCAATATATGAGTAGGGAACTAAAGAGGATGCAGTTATTAAAAAGGAAGGGTTAAAGGGGGATTAAACAAGTACACTAGGCCACTCAAGATCCAAAAGTAGTGTGGGATCTCTGCAGTAAATGTACAAATGTCTTTACATTTTACTCTTCCAAGCAGCACAAGGGTCACATTTCCTAGTCACCAAGTGTTTGAAGTCATTGGTGTTTAATGGTTGCCACGAACTTCTCACAAAGACACTGACAGCAGAGATACATGTCACATGACAATAGCAAGCCAGCTGGTACCCCAAGTACAATTGCACTTCTCCAAACATGCCCTTTTAGTAAAAAAGTAACGTGCACTATCATTTGCAGTTCCATGTTATGCATGTTACCCGATACACATGGTCCGAAGGTAAATGATCAATCATTAGAATCCACAGTATTAACTCTAGCCATTCCACTTCTGTCGGTCTCTGCACAGACAGTATTTAAACAGTGCAGATTTTGGGTTGATGACTTCCAGAGGATATCGAACTGTTGCTTCTTGTTAAATCTGGAAGATTCACGCTCTGTCTGAGCATCCTCAGTGCAGTGATTGTAATAAGGTCAGTCAGGTGGACCTTGTAGAATATCAGTTCCCTGACTGGGGCTGTTAATCTGGTCCAATCAGGGAGCCCTGGCTGACCGATATAAACAGGAGTGTCAGAGATTCTGTTCACTTTGACAGCTGGCTCTGAGGGACCTAAATCAATGTCAAGAACTCTTCAAGTGTAAATAAAGGGTGACTTAGTGATGAGATACCAGCTTCTGTGGAGTTATTTCACTCAGCTTTCTTCATACAGTGCCCTGTTCTCAACAGTATGTCCTCAATGTACATCTGTTTCCCTACTTGTATGTCACGTCCAGATGCTATCTCTATATGTAGTAACATTCTTGGCAGACACTTGGAAGCTGATAGAAGCAGTTTGAGAAAAAAATGTTGTGAAATGACATCACTGTCACTTTGTCCCTCTCAAACTGGCATCAATTAAACTGTTCACAAGACAGGACAATCACCAGGCATCCTTTCTTAATCTGAGTGTAACGTTGTTCTGTTTGCATTTGTACCTTGGATGTAAATGTAACTAATTGGTCTTGCTGCATAAAGTTGGCATCACAGTGCAAAGTAACTTCTTCATTGATGTTGCAGTACCACAGCAGTTTGACTTCAAGTCAAATGTGAAAATTCTTTGTGTCTGGGCTCCAGTAGATCCTAGAAGCAAGCTTCCATTGTATTCTGATGACAAATTTGGAAAGAAATGTGCCTGATAGTTCAGGAATCCAACAAAACATGAGACTGCCTTCACATTGTTGATCACTGTTATAGCTCCCACCATGTCAGGTTCGAGATGAAGTCCTCTGAGGTCAGTACAAGATCAATGTACTTGACTTCAGGGATTTGCAATCACATTTTTTACTTGCTCATCTTGCGAGACTTCTCTGGCAGTCGTATCAGATTCTGATCATGATCAGCAATGGTTTCTTCCATTGGTGTGTCTCCAAATCTGTGGACTAGCAGATCATCCACTATTGCCGCAACTCGTGGAAGGTCACCGACTATCTCATGCTCGGTGTGTTGATACTCTTCTCAAGCTGTGGAAATGCCAAACAGCATACACAACCAGCTGCAACATCCAAATAGCATCTAAAGTGTAGTTAGAAAACTACCTAGAAAATAACTCCATTTGCCAGTAACCATCCTTCACATCAGTTTCTAATGAAGTCCTTTGCCTTGGCAAGTTGAGGCAACATTTCCTTCTATGGTTGGCATGCGACAGTGAGATCTCTTCAAACTTTTACTGTGATCCTTTGGGTCCATGGATGCTCTCAGCTTTCCAGATATCTTCACCGCTGCCTTTCTGATAATCTGGTCTGTAGGTGTTGTTATTTCTAGCTCCTCTCTCTTGTCTCTCAAGCTGGACTTGAGGACAGCTGGAACTCTCCTCACCAGACGCTGGGTCAGTTTCTCACTCTCATCTACTTTGACATGATATTCACCAGGACAACATCTGCGACCTGGAAAAACATCTTCATAATATTTTAGGATCTCTTCAGCACCGGATGGTTTTGTGGCCTGCAAAGAACTTCAGATTTCTTCGGAGATTGTAAGAACTGCCGATACTGGAGTCAGAGATAATACAGCGTGAAGCTGGAGGAACACAGCAGGCCAAGCGGCATCAGAGGAGCAGGAAAGTTGACGTTTCGGTTCGGGACCCTTCTTTAGAAAATTTCTTTGGTCATGTTTAGAATTCTAAGTCTAAGTCTTAGACTTGCTTCAGCTGAAGAAAGCTCGATTTTGCTAAATATTTACTATTAGGAACTCCACATCTTCATTCTACCCATTGCATTGAGCTCCCAGCTTCAGCTGTCCTCTTGGCATAAGGAATGATCTACCATGTAGTCTCAACCTTACTTTTGAGGGCTTCCATTTTGAATCACTATTTTGAAAGACTTTGAAGTTCTGTGAAGCTTGATAATGTGGCATGAAGCACTGGTGTCTATCTGACACTTCACTTTGACATGATGTTCTGCTTCAGTTGCCATCCTAGCAGTCACAAACTATTTGTCACCCCCAGATTTGACAACGCCAACATGTTTGTATGGTGTTAAATGATTTTGCAGACTCACTGGCTGACATCTTTATAAACTCTACTTTGGCACCTTACTAGCTAAACACCAGTGTGCAAAGTGATTCCACTTCTTGCAGTTAGAGCCCCACTTTCCTTGTTCTGCACAAGCCCCTGTTCTCTTGTGATATTTATATTCAATTTCTGCCCTTGATCATTCAGCTGGCTTGTTTGCAAATATTCCTTTCTTTTCTCAATCTGTTGCTCTCATTCAGCCTGGAATGTCTCTTCACATAATGTAAAACCTTTTCTGTTTCCTATTAATGCACTCAAGCTGATGATTAACAAACTCAAGCTTCTGCACATGTCATTATCTTTCTTGAAAGTAAGTTTCTCCTCTCTCAACAGGTGTGCTCTTACAGCAGGATATCTTATGTCTAAGCTAATCCTATCTCTAAGAAGATCACCCTTCAGTTATCTAAACTTACTGTATTCAGCTAGATGTACCAGTATGGTTACTTATTGATCAACAGTCTTCCTCTCCCAATGAGTTCTGACATTGAAAAAATGCCATTCATAAATAACAACAATGTGTTCAAAGTATGTCTTCAAAGACCTCAACATCTCTCCTGTCTAGCTTTTCCGCTCTTCAGTGAAATGTGGACTCCTTTCCCCAGCACTGACAGCAGGGATGCTACTTTTATTTGCCCAAGACTTAAAAATTAATTCTATAGCCATTTCATATTTCAGCCACAGACAGTGGAAAAACTTCCAATTTTTTCATGTCTCCCTTAATTTCCACAGCAACAGGGAGTGGAAAATGTAAAGCCACTTTCACTCGCCCAGTCATTCAAAACTGGAGTCTGCTATTATTTTAACCTTTTCCTTGCTGTTTCTTCTAATGGCCCTCTCAGAGCTCCAATAACCCATGCATTTTCTATTGTATGATTCCTTGAGTTGAGTGCCCACTGCATATAAAGGTACTTACATCAGTAGGAGAGGTTGCAGGACTATGACAAGCCAGTATGCTAAGAATGACTACATTTCTTCAAATCCAGGCACTATCATTTTCCAGGAACTGCTGTCTACCAGAATCACAAAATTGTTACGGTGCAGAAACAGGTCATTCACCCTATCATGCCTGCACTGTTTCTATCCCCTAGTGCCATCTCCTGTCTTTTCCCCATATCCCTGCACATCATTCTTATCCAAATAATCATCCAATGCCCTCTTGAATGCCTCAACTGAACCTGCCTCACCGCATTTCCAGGCTCTGAATTCCATACCCTAACTACATGTTGAGTCAAAAAGTTTCTCTCATATCACCCTTGCTTTTTTAGGACATCACTTTAAATTTATACCCTCTCGTTCGTGTTCCTTTAATGAGTGGGAATATCTTTTCCTTATCTACTCTATCCAGCCCACTCATGATTTTGCAAACCTCTCTCAAATCTCCTCTCAACCTTCTCTCCAAGTAGAACAATCCCAACTTCTTCAATCTATCCTCATAAGAGAAGTTCCTCACTCCTGGAACAATTCCTGTAAATTGCTTCTGCACTCTCTCCAGTGCATTCACATCTTTGCTGTAATGTGGCTCCCACAACTGTTCACAATATTCCAGCAAAGGTCTAACAAAATGGTCCCATTCTTCCAGCCGAGAAATTATGTTGCTATCTTACAATAGCTGTTATCAATGAGTCAGGTGTGGAACACATCCTTTGCCTGGTATTATCAGCATCTTTTATAAAGACAAAATGGGGAGTGTGCAACTAGCTCAGGAGACTGAAAATCACTGTGGGACATAGCAGTGTCTGTGAGCTCTTGTCATAGCAGTAAGTGCAACAAGGCACCTGAACAATATCATGCTCTTTGCAAACACATCAGCTCTGCAGCTGCTGAAATCCATGTTCATGTCTTTGTTTCATCTAGATGTGAATGTACTAACTCACTCCCAGGCAACCTCCCACATTCTGATATCTTGAGATCATCCAAAACTCTGCTGTCTGTATCCTAAACCTGACCAAAAAGGTGTTAACCCTCATCAATTTGTGTAAATCTCCTTTGCAATTTTGCAAATATCAATCAGCTCATTTCTTTTGGTTCCCAAAGTCAACAAACCTTATTTCAGAAAGTTTCCTCAGAATTTATGTTCCTGATAACCAGGGTCACATCTGGTGCTCCTTTCTTGTGCTAACTATTCTGATGCCTGAATTCTAACTTGCTCCAATTCTCTTCCCTTGTGCTTGCCCCACTACATTGGTTTCCAGTTAAACAACAACTCAGTCTTAAAATTCTCATTATTCCTTTATCTGTCAATCTCCTCAAGCTCTACCATACTGTAAGACCTCTGCATTGCTCTAATTCTAGATTCGCAAGAAGCCATGAGTTTAATTGCTCCACCATTGATGGCTGTGTCTTTCACTATATAAATTGAAAGCTCTGGAATCCCTTCTCTAAACTATCAGTTGTATTCCCCCTTTCAGACACTTGTTAAAAACTCCCTTGTTGATCAAGGCTTTGGTCATCTGACCTTATGTGGCCCGGTGTCATAGTTTGTTTTGTGAGGGATCTGTGAAGTGCCTTGGGGTATTTTATTACAAATATTTGTACCAGTACAAGTTGTTACTGAGTTCTTCAAGCAGATACAAGTCCTTTCTTTTTAATTTTTCAGTTACACGCTAGCTCGATGAACTGAACAACTGAATCAGGAAAATTGTGTGTGTGTTTTTTCAGACTTACCCTTCGTACAAGTTGCAAGATTCGATGCAAGTCCTGCCTCTACGGAAGAATCTGCAAGACAGGCACTGGTTTGGGCCTGGACCCCAGCACCCATCATCGGAGCACAAAGGGTCACACATCATCCTGTCAGAGGCTGTGAAAGTAACAAAAATCTCACTCAGTAAATCTGCCTAGTTACACCAGTCATGACAGCCAACTATTTAATCACCAGTAAGCAAAGAATTAGATATTTTTTCTTATCAACTGTTCAGAGATTTTGTTACACACTTCTGGAGCATGTGGGACTTGCACCTGGGACTCCTGGTCAAGAGACTGGGCAACTAACACTGCATCACAAGATTACGTGACCTGCCTAGGGCCACTTCAACAAAAGAAAGACATGCTGTGCCTTCTTCCATACTTCAACTGCATCAATGCTAAAGATCCATTCTACCTCCAATATGCAGAAGATGTGGACTTAGAGTTGCCAACTCTGATTGAATGTATTTCTGGAGGTTTCAGCACATGACTTGCCCCCAACTTCCAGCCATTCTTTATCCAATACACCCACTCTCATGACCCACTGCCACAGAAGCACTCGGGCAGCAACACTATATGCAAGGACGGAATGCCTGCAGTCCATGGTTTGCACTATTTTCTTCAGAAGGGTGGAACTTTGAGAGGGCTTGAGACATGCTTTGAAAAGAACAAATGGGCAGTTCTGGAGAGAATGCTTCCCAAGTGTGGGAGGAGCCAAAACTGAGGACTATATGTACAAAATAAGTGCTGGAGAAATTCAGCAGGTCTGGCAGCATCTGAGAGGACAGAAACAGTTTCAGGTCCAGAATGACTCTGAATTTTTATTTCACACTTCCAGAGTCTGCAGTGTTTTGCTTTGATGACAGGCTATAAATATTAGATTGTCATTTATAAAGCCGATGGTTAAAAAAAACACCTTTACACAGAGATTAAAGAGTGAGAAAGTGGATGAAACAAAAAAAAACTTACACGTTTCCGAAATGAAATTAGTTGATGAGGATAAAGGGTATAGAATGATACGTTGAGATAAGGAAGATAAAACAGGACAACAACCTTGGCAGATTAATTGGGTTGAATGGCCTGTTTCTGTACTGATTAAAGATATGTCACCGCATTGCACAGAAATATAATCACCAATTATATTCTATTCTATTTCAGCTGCTAAGTACTGTCTCCTGTTGTGTGTGGTCATCCTTTTAAACAAAACTGACACTTGCTTATGACAATAACTTGCAAATGGAGTCTTCTAATGTAGGGAGGCTGTTCACTGCAGCAACATATGGTTCTGGCTCACCAGGTTTACTGCCTGCCATAAGCAGATCGGAAGGATTTATAGATTGACATCCAACCGGTCTGTGTTGTAACTTCCTGCAGTCTTGCTCCATTTAAATGATATTCTGCTCCTCTAGTCTTCCTGCCAAAGTGTACGACCTCACATTTCCCAATATTATATTTCATCTGCCAAATTTTTATCCAACTGCAGGTTCTGTGTTATCCTCACCACTTGCCTTCCCACCTGTGTTTGTGTCAGCCACAAACTTGGCTAAAATGCATTTAATTCCCTCATCCAAGTCATGAATGTTTACTGTAAATAATTGTGACCCCAACACTGACTCCAGTGGCACACCACTATTTACAGATTTTCATCCTGAAAACGCTGTTATCCCAACTCTCCATCTTCCATGAGTTAGCCAATCCTCTATCCATGATAATATATTAGCCCCAAACATCAAGTCACAAGATATACAAGATGTCAATTAAATTTACCAAGTATGCTGTTACTAATTTGGCTGTTTTACACAACGACTACATGTTTGTATTCAGTGACTCTGTCACTCCTGCAAGAGATCCATGCATTCCCCATGACCCAGAGTGAACATTACTGTCCATGAAAGAGCATTGTTACCAGGAAAACATTGAGCTCTACGTGCAACTTCATGTGGGATCACTTAACTTCCCGATAAATGGATAAAAAATGCACAACAGTTAACCAACAAACTGGTTTACTTTTCATAAATGCACGAAGGAATAAAATACATTCTTGACATCAATTTCCTCTTGCTTCATGTTCCATGAAAATAATAAAAATCTGAGTGCAGCAGTAACTTCTATAGAAATAGACCATTTCAAGCCAGTTAATCACAAACAAAGTCTTCCAGCTGCAAACAATGGCACAGCTCATGCCTAATGTGGCTCTGTTTGACTGGCCATTTAATAATTTAAAGTTATCATCATATAATCCCTATAGTGTGAAAACAGGCCCTTCAGCCCAAGTCCACATCAACACTCACAGCATCCCACCCAGACCCATCCCTCTAATCTACACATCCCTGAACACTATGGGCACTCCACCTAGCCTGCAGATCTTTGGACTGTAGGAGGAAACTGGAGCACAGACACAGGGAGAAAGTACAAACTCCACACAGACGGTCGCCTGAGAGTAGAATCAAACCCAGGTCCCTGGCACTGTGAGGCAGCAGTGCTAACCACTGAGTCACCATGCTGCCCAATGAAGGTCTGTTGTCCACTGATAAGCCAAAGCTCTAAGGTGACCAGATTTTGCTCAGCCAACACCATCAAAACCCAAGACTGTCCACACAGGATCTGTTGCCAAACAGCTCCACATTCCACAAGAGCGTAATTCTGCAGATGCTGGAGGGTTGAAAAAAATATATAAATTGCTGGAAATATTCAGCTATTCAGGCAGCATCTGTTGAGGATGGGATGGAGTTCACAGTTCATCTGATTGAATGTTGGGTTGAATCTTCCGGGCCCACAGGAGGTCTGGAAAATTGAGGTGAGCAGCAGTCAGGACTGGTAACCATCACCTTCCCGTCCACACACTAGAATGTTCCAGACGAGAAGGCTCAGGATGACATCCCCAAACTCACCTCCACTTAAATATCTTTAACTGGCCAGTTAAAGACCACCACAAAGAATCTTCTCTTCAGGGCCAAAAGTTTCTCAGCTCCTGGTGGGACAACTGACAGGCGGCTCAGCTGTGGGCCATGTGTCAGTCAGAAGGAAAGGCCCTCGATATGAAATTATTTTCTGTATGATCAAGGGCACAGCCACGGAGCGGGTCAAGAAGAAGAACTGCTGAGAGTCTGATCAGAGTTTGGGCTCCTCTCTCACCATAACAACTGCAAAGACCTCCCCTTTGTCCTTGGGTCACTCCTTGGTCCTGGGACAGTGGGGAGAAGGGCGGACAGGGGGCGGGGTTTGTACCTGTGCCATGGGAGGGCCGAATGCCAACGTAGACGATCTCTCATTGGTCAACAGTTCCAGCCGGTTTGGACACCGGCAGCAGGAAGGCCCTCTTCGCTGGCGCCCTGTTCAGTGCCTGATGCGTACGAGATCCAGCCAGTACTTTCCTTGTAAGAGTGAGAGTGGGCTTTTGTGCACAGTGCACGAGACAGCAGCTAAGTTCAGAAGATTCCACCCATCAATATTGTTTCTTTCCACGGATTCTACATGAGCTACAAGCACTCCCAGCATGTACTGTTGTCAACACAAACAAAGTTGCTGGAAAAGCTCAGCAGGTCTGGCAGCATCTGTGAAGGAGAAAACAGAGTTAACGTTTCGGGTCCGGTGACCCAACTCAGAAGGGTCTGTTTTGCTGCCAGACCTCCTGAGCTTTTCCAGCAACTTGGTTTTTGTTCCTGATTTACAGCATTCGCAGTTCTTTTGGTTTTTATGTACTGTTGTCCAACTGGCTTCTGTACCAGATCCCACTGTGGAAATGGAAATGTGCTCCTGTCCTTGTTTCTCACTCCATTTTCAGAACAAACCTCTTTTAAGCTGCAACGCTCGTAACCCTCAACCCTGCATTTTTATAACCCATCAAAAGATATTTAGAAGATCTAATATATCTAATATAAAATGATAAAGCAGAAGAACAGCAGGATTAACTTTAACATATCTCAAAGGCCAGAAATCTCACAGGATCAGAATCATACCTCACCCAATATTACTCTGCAATTATTAAAATTAGGCAGGGTGAAACAGTTATATTTGCTCCCAATTCTGTAAATTTCCATTTGAGTTGGTTCTGTTGAAACTATTTGCTCCGAATGCTTTTTCCCTAAGCCATGCTACTTACTGCAATTCTGTGAATTTCTGTTGTTCTTTATAACAGGTTTCTGCAAACTGGTTCTGAAGAGCACGGTCCAGTTGACTGTGTGATAATAGCACAGGTTGGGGTTGTCAGACACATACACATTGCCTGCGCTGATTTCCACCAGGGACTGGAAGTGAAGCGACGTTATCCACTGTTGCTTCAGAATCAGTAGTGAGATCCCACTGTACAAGGGGAGAAAACATACACCTTGTGCATTAGAACACACAGGAGTCACACATTACAAAGCTCACATTGCACCACTTCCCAAATTGTGACCGGCAATTTCAGAAGAAGGTGATGCCTATCGGAAAGTGCTGAGGGCACTTTACTATCTCTTGCCTACAACTGCTTAGTCGATGCAGACAGTGGGTCCAGCTGAATGCCCATTAATGTAGCAATTCATCAAGCAGGTTATTGGGGGTTAATTGATTGAATTAATTGACTGGGTTGATTCTAAAAAAGGGAATAGAAGTGGGCACGCGGGAACTGGGATTCATTCTTCCCCTCCCCTAACTCCATTGTAATTTGGCCCCCTCCCTCACTTCCTACCCTCCCTTTAACTGTCTCATTGTTGCACTGAGCCTGGTGAGCAGTAAATTGCTTTAATTTGTTAACTGGGTTAACTGGCGGTGGGTTTATTTTAAAAATAAACAAGTCAGATAGATGGGGTGGTGTACGAAAGAAGCTGTAAGACTGAGTAGTCAAAAAAAACTATATCCACAAAGCAAGTGTCTTGGCTTCTATGTCACTGGCTAGAATCCAAATTGGCATACCGTCAGAAAATCAGTCTGCTGTCGGCAGAAATTCTGTCTGCACCATAATGTCTCAACCTCCGTTCCCCTTTGTTGTAAACATGGTCCTTTTTCAATGTGAGAAATTTTAATGCAACACCATACGTTTTGAGCTATCAGTGTCAGCATCGGCTGATGCTTGCTTTGCCCCAAAATCTCTCAGCTCCAGTCTCCGAAATTAGCTATGTCAATATTACTCTGTCAATATTACTCTTACACCAGGATGACTGAGTGTTCCAATCCACCATAAGTCAGGGGCATCTTTGACACCCAGGCACCGGACAAAACTATATCCTCTTCCACACTTTCACATATCCTCAAACACTTAATCAAGTGTTAGTAATAGTGATTCCACACATAAACCTTACACCCGAGAAGTTGTCCATTCCATGTGTCTTGGATTATTTTGAATCCAGATCCCAGAAATGATCATCATCAACCCTTATTTATTCTTATTTATTCTCGTGATGTGCACATTGCTGGAAAGGCCATCAATTATTGCCCAACCCTAATTAGTTGGAGAAATCGGTGCAGGAGCTTCTTTTTGAACTGATGCCATCCATTTGGTGCAGGTACTCATACTGTGATGTCAGGTAGCCCATTTCAGGCCCCAACTACATTGAAGGAATGGCAATATTGTTCTAAGTTGAGATGATGTGTGACTTGGAGGGGGTCTTGCAACTTGGGAGCTGCTGCCTGAAGTAACATAGTATTGGTGTGTATTCTTTTGTTTTCTTTTTGTGTGAAGGGATCTGGTTGTGGTAGGAAGTCCTGTCAAGAGAAAGCATTTCACTCCTACCAGTACATATGACATTGCTTGTATGTAACCACAGGATCTACAAGCCCATGGTGAATAATTGAGACGCAAAGCTGGATGTACATGGTGTGATCTTGCCTGTATTCCTTTGAGAAATGCTAAAAAAGCCCTGCAATTAAAGCAAGTACTGTAATTATCTGAATTGCAAAAGAAAATACATATTGCGTGGAGGCTTGCAGCCATCCCATCCCACCTCGTCAGCGGCTGTCTGCATCATTATTTTAACAGCGTGTAACAGCTCAGGGCATTTCCAAAAGGCAGCATGTCAGTTTGACATCAGACGGAGTTCTACGGGGTGGATGTGTGTTGGGGCAATGTAATGAGCTCATTCTGCTGGCCAGCTTACTAACTTGTAATTAGCTGCTTGAAGCAACTGGCAGGATGACATGGAACCTTTAGAATATGACTGTCAAGTGATCCCTTGGAGCTAAAGGTTTGTTTATTGCTTTGCCTGACCCTGATAGCTTACAGGTACCCTTCCATTAAGAAAAGCTGAAAATGAAAGGTAACATATGGAAAGCCTGTCAGTATTTTTCTCCTTGTCCTCAAATGATTAGTGTTGCCCAGGAATCACAATTTTAGGGCCTTGCCTGACAAATGCTTAACGTGCATCTTTGTAATTCTCCTCTCCACAGTTAACCCATTAAATAAAAAAATGTTTGGAATGTTCAAAGCCTAATATTACACAGAGTAATTTCAGTATTTTGAGGGGTTTGGGAAGGGGTGGATTAAAATATCATTCTTTTAAATATTGGACATTTATCAGCGAGTGTTCATGCTCCCCACTAGCTGTAAATGAATGGGACTGCAGGATTTTTATTTAGCTCTGTAATTTGTCCTGGACCATGCACATAATTACAACAGGTGACCAGTTGACCCTTTGTGATATTGCTCACAAGAAATGAGTGCCTCCATTGGTAAGAGACTGTAATTACAACATGACACATTTACATAGGCAACTTTTATTGTTAAGCACAGACATTGAGATTTTGAATAGATAAGCTGTCAGCAGGTATGCACGAACATTAGACTTTTATTGTTTATATTGATCCATTAGCCCTTAGATTGTTAGAAAATTATCCTCTATTTTATTGCCATACTAGTTTGTTTCCCTTGAGTTTCAAGATCTTATTTCTCCCACGGTGCAAAAAGTACAACCAATGTGGGCTTTGTCCCCAACAACTGCACTTTGATAGAGATGAAGGGCCACTGCACCACATTTGACTCTAACTCACTCTTCCCTAGAAAATTACAAACGTGGAACCCAAGACCACCACCCTCCCACTGCTCCCTCCTCCCCATACATGTCTTCTTTTCTTCCTACATTATATTGAGTTGAAAAGAAAACAACCAACCAATCAAATAAGCCTCGATTTACTCCCTCTGCATTTACTCCTTTCAATCCATGGATGATTTCCTGAGGTCCATGAGCCTGAGAAATCACTAAATGTTACAATAATCGTGTAATGGCTCACTCGGGCAACAGCTGTCCCAGTGTGAAAGATCTTACCAGGATTAACCCCAAAGTTTCATTGGAACTAGATACACAAAAAATAGAGTGTCAAGGAGGGCCCATTGCAAAATTGATGCTCTTGGAGCACCACTTAAAGCAAAATGATTCAGTATTCACTGTGGCTCGGCTCTGTTTGCTCATCTGGAAATTAGTCCATCACAAACCACAATGGTTTGTGGCCTCCTTAATGTTCTCAGCTCTGGACTCAAGTGTGGTGTCGATGCATTTGTGAGGAAGGTCCACACTACATCATAACTGGGAATGCTGATGCTGATAGTGGCGGGGTTGGTGGGGTGGGGAAAGGGGGAAGATTTGCAAAATAAACAACTCGTCAAATAATACCTTCTATGCTCTCTGCATGACACAAAGCAGTTTTATGGCTAATGAGGTGTAGGTAACCGAGTTTTGACCCTGCAAGGTCCAAGAAGATCAATACGACAATCTGTCTTTGTTACGTTCATGCTTGGACAGGTTCCATCCAGTAACTCCCAGGAGAACCTTCCTGCTCTTCAAGTACAGCTATGGAATTTTTATGTTCAGATGACAGGGCAGACTGGGTTTCAGTTGAACAATTCAGCTGAAAGATAACACACCACAAGGTGCACTATCGGAATCTCAGCCTAGATTTTATGTTGGAGTTTCTGGGACTAGGACATAAATGTGCAGCTTCTAGCTTGGTTAACATTGTTACTAATATGTCTCATCTAATTATGCAATAAGCATGATGTGGGACTGCTACAACGGCATGAAGAGAGAAAACAGTAAATAGCTAACCAGGAAATAGCTCTACTTAATAATAGCTCTGAGAGCTTTTACAGGTTTTTTTTTCCTGGGATATGGTGCAACATCAGCAAGGCAGCACTTGTTACTCAGCTCTAGTTGTCCTGCGTATACTGAATAGTAAAGAGCTGGATCACCTTTGGGTCGGAATGACAAGTGTCCTTTTTTTTTAATGACAATCACACAGCTTTCATACTCGTCTACCACAGATGACTACATTTATTGAATTCAACTTCACAATGAGCCAAGGTGGGATTTGAGCATGCCTCTGGATTCCTAATCCAGAATTGTAACCACTAGCCCAGTGCTTTCATGAACGAAAGAAACAGGTTGCATATAGATAATGATTACCGGTGGTCCAGCTTACCTGTAAAGACTTCGACCACCTATTGTCACCAGGTTAGCAAACACGTTGAAGTCAGTCATATTTCTTGGCCATGACTGAATATTCAAAAAACCTAGTGAAAGCAAAAAATCCCAAAAAACAAAATCAAGAACTCTGAGTATTCTGTTGTAGTTAATACATGGGTTGTTCAGAAGAGTGTCCAATCCAGTACTTAAGTATCCTGTATAGTACCAATGAAAGTTTTACTCTTCTAAGACTGCCCACTCCCAAATATCACTTCTTGTAAATACTTGGTCTTAAAGCTATTCTGGTTATTATGCAGCCACAGAGCTGAAATGGTAAAGGAACAGAAGTCAGTGAATACTTGGTTACACTGCAACTTCACACCATTCAGTGGTGCCAAAGATGTCTTGAAATATAAATGGGTAAGTGAATAATAACATCGTCCATGAATATGCGCAACAAAAAAGCACTTCTGTAGCAGGAGTTGGAAAAAGTAAGTTCCAGTTCATTTGCACTGCCATGTACGACTGACTGGTGTGTCACATTGCATTCTGACTGTATCCTCCATATTCATGTAATGGTGTTCTTAAGAAGATAAATAAAACGAAATGAGTTCCCATGCAGTTACTGAAGTGGAGAAAATAGTCATAGACCATGGAATGATACAGCACATAAGGAGCTTGCTCAGCTCACAGAGTTGTGCTTGTTCTGTGTAAGATCCATCCAATTAGTCCCAACCCCTTTACTTTCCCCATTGCCCTCTGTTTCTCTGCCTTCAAGGGCAGTTACAACACAGTGATTCGTAAACATTTTCTCTACGGAGACCCATGGACCACCCACACAGCCACAGAAAAGCTCATCAGAAGGGGAAGAACAGGATCTGTTTTTGATGAGATATCAAATGAGGTTCCAAGCTGGAGAACATTAGTCTCATGTCAGGCTTCATGTGGTACCTGAACCTGCAGCACCCCACTCTGACGAAGGGACATTATCCACTGAGCTGCAAGAGCTGTGTGTGATAACAGTAACATAAAGATGGCTTATGAAACTCCATTATGGTTTTCACACTCACGACAATTTGCAAATGGCAATCAGTCTGGTTGTGTGGCATCATGATTGTAGTAGGGGTAGGTGTCCTGGCCTGTTCTTTTATGTGGACTTGGTTCCTGTGTTGTACATCAGTGGGTTGTACTTTGGGGGTTTGTAAAGTACACTTTGAGAGCTATTGCCAGAGAATATCCCTCAGACAGGGTACTTCCTGTGAGCATTAGCTTTATATTGAAAGCGACTGAAACAAAAATCTGATTCAGGGTATGACTGATCATAACCTACAATTAAAGACAAAGGCAAGATGAAAGACTCAAATATCTAGGGACACTAAGTGAAATATGTGGGAAGTTAGGTGAAAAAAGGAATGTCGAACAAAGTTTACTTTTGCCCAAGTAGAAAGAGAGTTACTGCGGAAGGACTTAGACGTGGTTAGTACTGATAGGCTGAATTAAACACATCAGTAGGATTGTGAGGCAGGGTGAGATAAACTGTGAGATCACCAATGAAAAGGTAATTCTTTCCTTCTAGTAATAGGAGATTCATTGTGACACAAATTGCTTTCGAAAGACTGTAAAGTAAGATGTTAATTATTTAGATGTAAGAGCAGAAGAAGCTTGCCCTGATTTCACTACCTGTTATCTCTCGGACTGTACGGAAGACATTCAGCTTTTCTGGATCCAACGCAGCGATATTATGATAGGGGTCACTGGAAAGAAAGAAAAGCCAGTTCTGTTGAACGGTTGTCTCAGAAGCCAGTAACAGCAGTTTGCATTCACATACCACCTTCACAGCATGGACATATCTCTCGCACATTGCTTAATTATTTGTTTGGTGTGGTTTAAATATAAACAAGCATCAATAGTGTCTTCTAGAAAGCCATATGACCAATAATGTTGACAGCTCAAAAACAGTCTTCAGAATAAGCTTCAACATGTGAAAACGAAGACTTAGACTGTAAGTGTCATGGAAAATGGACGAGTAACTCAAGGGTATACTTGATGTTGCTTCTCCAGTATTGAAAGAAACAAAACATGTATGCAACGAACATGTTTCTTGCTGTGTAAAAGCGATTAACTTCATACCTGAATTTCCAAAAGGTACTCTTAATATTGAGCTTCTCATGCCAGGGATATATATCTGGAACTTTGGCACAAAAATAAATTTGCCTTCTAGCCCTGAATTTTTGAAATCAGCTTGACAGGTGAATCTCTCCAGTGAAAGCACAAATTCACATAATGTGCATGTGTGTCAGCCTTGGCTCAGCTGACAGCACTTCTGGTTCAGAAGGCTGTGAGTTAAAGAGCAGGCAGAAATTTCAGTGCAACTGCTAAAGGGCTGCTACATAGCCTGAGGTGTCAAGTTTCAAGTTTCAGTAAGATCCCTTTGGGCTTTAAAATTTTCCATTTATATAGCACCTTTCACACAGTAGGACATCCCAAAGCAGGCCACCAAAGAGTGATCAAATAAAGACTGACACTAACTTTGGAGGAGATTTTTGGACAGGTGAACAAAATAGTGGGTTTAAAGCTTCTTTGAGGAGGGAAGGGGCTTGGAGAAATAGATAGAGAGGGAGAGAGATAAGGAGAAGGAGCTCCAGAGTTTTGGGGCCTATGACTGCACATACTGAAGCCGACAACAAGGATAAAGAATTTGGCAGATGATTAAGAGGACAGAGTTGTAAGAATACAAGAATGCTGAAATCTTGGAAAAGGGGGTGACAGAACACTGTGCAAGAAAACACATCTTTTATTTTGTTTTGGAGTGGAGGCTGAAAATCAGAAAAATTGATATATTTTAAAAAAGGTGGGGGTGACACGAGGATCTGTTTGTAGTTTTCTAAACATTGTTACTTTTGGGGATACTACACTTAGAGGAATTGGGGCTTCCTCAGTGCCTTCAGGGCAACCTCTGTCCATAGACAGATCTTTTGATTGGCTTTTCAATTGGCACTAGTTAGTGTGGGTTCAGGAGAGCTCAGCGGATAGAAACAACTAGCTGCACTCGGGTGTTCCTGAAGAGGGAGCAAGGGGTGCTCACCGGTATAATAGAGGTCGTCAGAGGCTGGTGAGCACGACAGGGGCTGGGATGCATCATCACCCCACAAAATGTTATTTTAATTTACTAAATTTCTGTTTTGTTAAATAATCCACTAAACTGTTAACTTAAGGTTTTCTTTTTGTTGTAGTGCCCCAGCAGAGGCTGTTTAACTTATTTTCTTTCTGTTTAATAGAGTAGAGAGAGCTGTACTACATTCATGCTGTACCTGTCCTAGAAATGTTTGATGGGAACATTGTAACGGAAGCTTTACATTCAATTTAAAAGAGTAGGAACAACCTTTGATTGGTCAGGTTGCAGTTTAACACAGACCCTGTTGGGGGGGAATGAAAACAGAGAAGACAGGAGACCCAGCAGATTGTAGGATCACCACTTCTTTCTCTCTCTCTCGCTCTGTTCCGCTGCGCTGAAAAATTATTTTCTCCAATTCTCCATCCAAAGAGTAGGAAAAGCTGCATTCATACTTGCTGAAAGTAAAAAATTAAAGCTCACAGGAAACAAAAAATGACCCTGGGTCTAACTAAGCAAAGTGAACTAAAGATTGATCATCGCTGTACAAGTAACATTGAAGCATCATTGAAGAAAGGAAAAGGGATATGGAACCAATGCATCTAGGTTTGTTGTTTTTCATTGGTGGTATGGAACTGTGCTTTTCTGACTACTTGCTTTTCCCTCCAATCATAAAACTCATGTTTGTTTTTCTTTGTGTGGGTGTGCATGCACATGTGTGCATGAGGGGATTTTAGAAGGAGTAAGATTTAAAATATATAAATCAGAAATCCTGTTGGTGCTTTTCTGACTGGAAGTCTGTGTCCAGTCTGGTCTCACAGGGGTCAGTGTTGGAGTCCTTGTTGTTTGTGGTTTATATAAATGATTTAGTCTTGAATGTAGGTTACCATAGAACCCATACAGTGTGGAAACAGGCCATTTGGCCCATAGAGTCCACAGTGGCCACGCCTCTGAAGAGCAGCCCACTCAGTCCCATCCCCCTACCCTATACCTGTATATCCCATGGCTAAACCACCTAGCCTGCACATCCCTGAACACTATGGGCAATTTAGCATGGCCAATCCACTAACCTGCATATCTTTTGACTGTGGTAGGAAACCAGAGCACCTGGTGGAAATCCATGCCGACATGGGGAGAATGTGCAAACTCCACACAGTCACCCAAGGGTGGAATTGAACCCAGGTCCCTGGCGCTGTGAGTCAGAAGTGCTAACCACTGAGCCACCATACCATTGATCAGTTAAGTTCACAGATGATACAAAAATTGGTGGGGTAGTAAACAATGAGGAGGATACACTTAGGCTACAGGAGGATATAGATGGGCTGGTCAGATAGCCAGCTCAGTGGCAAATGGAATTCAATCCGGATACAAGTAAAGTTGGGCTGGACAAACAAGGCAAGAGAATAATAATGAATGGTAGAACACTGGGAAGCACCAAGGATCAGAGGGACCTTGGTCAGCCTATACACCAGTCCCATAAGGTATCAGGATGGGTGGATAGAGTGGTTAAGAAGATATATCAGATAGATGCCTTTATTAGACAAGACGTAGAGTTAACAGCAGGGAGGTTATGTCGGAACTGTACAAAAAATTGGTTAGGCCACAGCTAGAGTATTGTGGACAGTTCTGGAATTTACATTATAGGAGAGAGGGGATTGCACTGGAGAGGGTGCAGCAGAGACTTACCAGGACGTTGCTGGGGCTGGAAAGTTTCAGTTACAAAAAGAGATTGGACAGCTGGGGTCGTTTTCCTTAGAGCACAGCATATTGAGAGGGGACGTGACTGAACTGTGTAAAACTATGAGGGGTACAGACGGTGTAGAAAGAAAGAAACTTTTTTCCCTTGATGGAAGGGCAGAAGGTTTAGAGGAGAGGTGAGGAAAAAAAAAATCTCCAGACAGTGGTGTGAATCTGGAACTCACTGCCTGTAAGGGTGGTAGAAGCAGAAACTCTCACAATATTTAAGAGGCATTTAGATGCCAAGGCATATAAAGCTATGGGTCAAGTGATGGAAAATAGGATTAGAATAGTTAGGTGGTTGTTTGTGACTGGCGTGAACCCGATGGTCCAAAGGGCCTTTTTTCTGGGCTGTAGATCTCTATGACTATAAAGGTTCAATCACTTGTGTAGGATTTCAGTCATGCATAGGCTAGATCAAGCAGGGGGATTTGGGGTCAGGTTCTTTTCCTTGATAAATATGAGCAAACTATTATGGAATGTTATGACAAGCACAAACGTGTTTACCTACAAATTACCCGATGTATTAACTTCACAAATTTCCACAGAGGAATTCAAACAAATGACTGTATTACTTATTCAGCACCATTGCCACTGGGCTACCACACAACATCAAGACAAGTTATTGACATATCCAGAACAAATATTGATTAAATGCGGCAGATAATTCACAGTTCTGCAAATTTAGAAGAATATCATAAAGTTCAGTATTGTACTTATATCATCTAGGAGAGTATTTCACCTTCATTATTTGCTTTCATGGCTGGAGACTGAAGCCTGTCGGAGTTAATCTAAAATGTGTGCCATCAACTGTTTAAAATGTACCTGAATCAAATTATCCTGACCTGTCAATATAATATTTTTGCTTCAATTATTAGCTGAGAAAAACCTGAAGCTCTTTAGGAGCTGTTTCTATATTTAGAGCGGAAGCAATTTTTGTTTTAAAGCGTTTTCTTTTCATTCACTCATGGGATGAGGACGATGCTGGCTGAGCCAGCATTTATTGCTCATTCCTATTTGCCCTTGAGAAGGTGCTGCCTTCTTGAACCACTGCAGTCCATGCGCTGTACGTAGACTCACAACGCCCTGAGGGAGGGAATTCCAGGATTTTGACCCAGTGAGGAATGGTGATTATGGTGCAGTCTGAGGATCTTTGATGAATTTCTGTAGTGTATCTTGTAGATAATACAGCTGCTACTGCGCGTCGGTGTTGGAGGGCATGGATGTTTGCTAATGGGGTACAGTTAAGCAGGCTACTTTGTCCTGGATGGTGTCAAACTTCTTCATTGTTGGAGCTGCACTCGCCCAGGCAAGTGGACGATATTGCATCTCATTCCTGACTTGTGCCTTGTGGATGGACATGCTTTGTGTAGTCAGGAAGTGAGTTACTCACCGCAGCATTCCTAGCCTTTGACCTGCTCTTGTAGACACTGTATTAATATACTGAGTCCAGCTGAGCTTCTGGTCAATGGTAGCCCCGAGGATGTCAATAGTGGGGGATTCAGTGATGGTACCACCATTGAATGTCAAGTTGCAGTGGTTAGATTGTCTCTTATGGGAGATAGTCATTGCCTGGCATTTGAGCAGAGTGAATATTATTATCAACTTGTCAGTCCAAACCTGGATGATTGTCCAGATGTTGCTTTTGAACATGGACTGCTGCAGTACCTGAGGGATCGTGAATGGTGCTGAATATTTTGCAATCATCAGGGACCATCCCCACTTCTGAACTTATGATGGACAAAAGGTCATCGATGAAGCAGCTGAAGATGGTTGGGCCTAGGACAGTACCCGGAGGAATTCCTGCGGAGATGTCCTGGGGTAGCAGGGTAAAGGAACCTGAAATGCTTTCAGCCATGCAGAAGGTGACATGCTACTGGTGGGCCACATCCAACTGCTCCGGGTTCATTGTGTAAATTGAGTTCTGCCTGTCTCACCACGGGCATTGGGCAGAGGAATGGTCTGGTGAAACTCTCATAAATCCGATATTCTCAGGCCAGCTCTGCCAGATCACTTGCAGGGTCACAGAGTGCTTATGGCACCAAAAGAGGCCACTTGGCTTCTCATATCTGTGCCAGCCAAAACCAAACCAAACCACACAGCCACATTTTACAACCCAGCATCCAGTCCATAGCCTGGCAAATTATGGTACGAGAGGTACACACATCAAAAGGGTTGAGGTTTGCTGGCCTCCATTGCCCTTTCAACTCGTGAATTCCAGGCCCCTCTCATGCTCTGGCTGAAAAAGATTTTCCGTACCTGCCCTCTAATCTTTCAACCAATCAATTTAAATCCATAGGCCTTCCTCACCGCTCTCCCTCATGGGGAACAGAGTTCCGTGGGTAGATTTCTAATGGGAGTTAAAACCTAAGCAAATCCGAGACGAACAAATTTGAGAACAGCCCTAGAGTAATGTGCTATTCTCATCCAGTAACTCAGACAGGACATGACTTACAAGAATCTTCGGCGAGAAACACTGAATTTCCCCCTCTTACTCAACCATTGATTAGTCATTTAGCACAGGGCTGAGGAGAAAGGTCTTCACTCAGAGACTTATGAATCTTTGGAATTCTCTACCCAC
>NC_063338.1:6768126-6768504 GCF_021869965.1 Rhincodon typus
TTGTAGGTGCTCCTACTCTTAAAGTCGAAGTGGGCAGATTTTCAAACTCTCAGTATCATGGGGCTTCTGAGGGGTGTTGGGACTTCCTGCTTGCTATGGAATATATTTACTGGGGAATGTAATGTGGTCAGCCAGCTGGACCATACAGTATGAGTTCCTGATTTTGGCTGTTAAAAGACTCAGAGTCATTCGGCATGGAAACAGGCCCTCCAGTCCAACCAGTCCATACTGAACATAATCTCAAACTAAACTAGTGTGAGATAACAAGGTGTAGGGCTGGATGAACACAGCAGGCCAAGCAGCATCAGAAGAGCAGGAAGGCTGGCGTTTTGGGCCTAGACCCTTCTTCAGAAAAGCCTGCTGTGTTCATCCAGCTCT
>NC_063338.1:6783504-6946766 GCF_021869965.1 Rhincodon typus
GCCTTCCTGCTCCTCTGATGCTGCTTGGCCTGCTGTGTTCATCCAGCTCTGCACCTTGTTGTCTCTAATTTAGGCTGTTCTCCCAGGCCATCGCCAGAAGGTCTAAAGGATAAGTTTGTAAAGGTATATTATCATGCATTTATATACAGGTCAAGCGGTAATTAAAAATTAGCTTAAAGACAACTGTTGCTCTATTAAAGAGTTATTGGACAGGCATGTGTTTGGAATGTCACTACCGTCATGGCTGCAGGCAGGGTGTCTGTACCAGATACTTTATCAACCCCATCACTAATCTTTTGTACAGCTCATAAAAAGTAAGAGGATACAGCTGGGAATTCATAGCAATAACAATCCAGCAAGCAACAACGAGCCCCTCTCTATTTAACTATCACAGTGAAGCACAAATGGGGCACTGCATCATAATGGTGCTAGCCCTTTTAAAGCACTGCTACCTCTGCAAGGCACATTTGCCTGTCTCAGATGATTCAGCAATTCCTCACCTGGTAATATATGTCCACAGTAGCAACAGTTTTAGGAAACACTTATATGCAGGTTTGCACCTTCTTAATAGTTGACATACCAATCCATGGGGGAGGCAATGAATCAGTGATACTGTGACATGATTTAAATGTGCAAAGTTACTGTACTGAATGTGAAATCAGTCAGTGTTATTGTCATGAATGTGAAATAGGTCAGTATTACTGTAACAAATATGAAATAGGCCAAGGTTACTATAATGAACATGAAATGGGTCAGTGTTACTGTAATGTACATGACACAGCCAGGTTTTTCCTGTAATGAACTTGAAATGGGCCAGTGTTGCTGGGCCAATAGTGAAACATGATCATGTTTACTGTAAAGAACATGATATGGGTCAATGGTGCTGTAATGAACGTGAAATTGTTCAATATCACTGTAATGAACTTGAAATATGCCAGTGTTACCATAACAACTGTGAATTGAGATAATGTCACTGCAATGAAAGTGAACTGGGTCCACAATTATACCATAATTCATTTGAAATGGATCACTGTTACTACAACGACCTTGATGTGCATCGGGCTACAGTAATGACCTTGAAATGGGTTAATGAAACTATTAAAAGCTCGAGATTGGTCAATGCTACTTGCGGTCACGTACAAAACAATCCGTGTCCTTTGGCCCTGAGCAGCCGCCCGCACATTCCCGATGGCAGCAGTCGCTGACAAATGGGCTGAAGCATCGCTCGTCACACTGCTGTGCGCACACCGTCTTCGTGACTGCAAAGAAAACCAAAGTGGTAATCCAAAGCGGGGACACACCATTGTCAAACTTCCCTTTCAACAGAACATCCAACATTCAGCATCTGTTTTCTGCTGTTAAATTACAGGCACACTTTGCACAAGTGGAATGATTTCACAATACACTGGGAGCATGTCTTAGGAGGAGATAAATACGTTTAAATGTTTCCAATTAATCTTTCCTACACCTAGTTGCTGTATTCCCTATGGATTGGCAAAATAGCTTTACATGAAACTTTTTTTCATGAATCACTTTTTAACATTAAAAGCAAACTATTATTGAAAGCAAAGATGGGGCTTTTAGGAGATTGGCTCTTGCTCCTGTACTGTGCCCAAACATATTCACCATACTTAGACAAACCTCAATTCTATTTTTTGTACACAAATCTAAAGCACAAAATTTGTTTACTTGTAAGTAAAGCAAGACCATGGAAATTGTTGACAATTCAGGTGTCAGAAGCTGAAGAGATAAACATTCTTACTGAGAAGTGTACCGAGAATTCGACAGGAGAAAATGAACAAATCACTATGGGACCTGAAATTTAGCTTTGCAGTAACCAAGGTACACACCACACCCACACAGTGAGAGTAGTTAGCACGTATATTTGTTACTCAACTACATTTAGGAGGTCTTGTGACACATTCCTGCTTCATGGTCAGAGGCTCCATTCCAAGACTTTTTTTTTATATAGAATCCCCGTAGTGTGGAAACAGGCCCTTTGGCCCAACAAGTCCACACCAACCCTCAGAGCATCCCCTTATAATCCACCTAATCTACACATCTGTGAACACTATGGGCAATTTAGCATGGCCTATCCACCCAGCCTGCACATCTTTGGACGATGGGAGGAAACCGGAGCACCCGTAGGAAACCCACGCAGGCTTGGGGAAAACGTGTAAACTCCACACAGACAGTCACCAGAGGGTGGAATTGAACCCTGGTCCCTGGCGCTGTGAGGCAGCAGTGTTAATCACTGAGCCGCTGTGCCAACAAAGGTGCATTCATAATGCAGTCAAACAGGTGGAGTATCAACCTGTAAATCCCTCCAACAAACACCAATGGCAGGGAGTAAGGGCTGAACCGATCTGGTCAGCTACATGATGAAAGAGATGTTGGAGCCTCCATCATCACTATCTGTAGCTCCAGGCCACAGCAACAGGGAGATCTTTTGGGAGGTTCAAATGACCCGACAGCTGATGCGAATCAAATTGGTGCCAGCAACAAGGGGTTCAATCCCCATTCTGGCTGGGATTCAGGACCTATTCCCTTGCCCTACCCTGGTAGAGATCGTATTAGTCGGAGCTGCCTTTCGGGCAGGGAATCCATATATATGCGTGTATATATTACATATATATATATGCTTCTGCATTGTTGTAAAGTCCAACTGTGTAAATAAAAAGGCAGACTAGGTAAACTATATATATATATCCAATGTATATAACACAATGAGACCTGATGTACTGTCACAGCAGAACACTCTAACAGGAGGAGGCAGTCACTGAGCTTGCCGAATGACAGTGTGATATTATAGAGGAAGCAGAATAGTTCAAGCACACTTCTAGTAAATGGTCAGCTGGCTTGGAAATTGCTGCGCTCAATACTGATTCAGAGACTCACCAATCTAAAAGAGGTGCAGAATGTTCAGCTTCTCTGAATTGTGAGCCTGACCTGGGACTTAACTATATACTTTGCAGAAAAGCGCTGAAAACCTAAGACTAACTGTTCACAGCAGCTGAGATGGAGTTGAGGCTTCTAAAAGCATAATTAAAAAAATTGCAGTGAGGGTGCAGGCTGAGATTAGGCACTTTAGTTCTATGAGTTATCAGTGATCCATACCGCGTATTCTTCTTCCTTTTTGTGCCATGGGTAATGGAGGATTAATACTGCAATTTTCATTATAAGTGGGCAGTATTTTTACCATTACGAGCATCTTCTTCCATTTGCCTATTATAGCAAGCCAACTGACATATTGGTTTCTTTTCAATCTATAAGTTGATCTTCATTACATCCAGTTTTTCAAAATTGTTTCCAACATTTCCGTATGCTTGAGCTTCCGTGTAGTATCCCTGAGTGAAAATGCTGTTAATCTGCTGCTGCTGCTCAAAAACGTTTGGAGAGACAGGCTCTGCTTTAGCGACTTCCCCTTGTGGCAGCTTCTCAGAGGGCACAAACTTCCAAAGGTAAGCCCTTCGCAGTTGGTTCAATGAAGATTCAATGTGTTCTAGCTGAGGATATGGCACAGTGGAGGCCACTGTGATAACTTAATGAATGCTTTCAGGCACATTACAGTTAGATTTCTAAACTAAAATAGCAAAACTGCTTCTAACTCTCCTTTCAAATGATTACTAATGTGAATATCCATGTAAATAAACAGAGGCAAATGTGTACAAGTATGCATATGTTTGTGTACTTCGGTAAGTGCATAAACATAAATGCATGCATCAATACACATATATGTGTACAGACCATTATATATTTATGTATATATGAACATTAGAAATAGGGGCTGGAGTAGACTATCCGATCCCTCAAAGCTTTCTGCCATTCATTATGAGCATGGCTACATTTTGCCTCAGCTCCACTATCCCTTGTTTCCCTGGGAAATACATTTGCCTCAGCCTTGAACATACGTAATAATGGAGCACTCACAACCCTCTGGAGAAGCCAATTCCAAAGACTAACAACCATCCAGGTGAAGAAATTCCTCCACAGTTCAGTCCTGAATGGTCAGCCCTTTGTTGTGTGAGTGCTCCCCGGTGTTCTAGATGTCCAAGCTGGGGAAACAACATCACAGCATCTACCCTGTGTAGAACTCTCACCCCTTTTTCATGCAGAGGGTGGCTCGTGTATCGGCCAGTCATCCACTGGCTGGGTGCTTCAGCCTCAAACAAAGTAATGAAAAAACCAGAGAGGAATTCCAGATTGATATCTCAAATTCCAGAGGCTGAGGAGAGAAACCTCAATCTGAAGAAGGTAGGTGTTGGGAGCCTCTTCATACAAAACCGACCGACACATGGAACAGTCGCCGGGTAGGGTAGTGGACACTACTTAGGTGTTGCAATGGAAAATAAGACCACAAGAAATAGGAACAGGAAGAGGCCGTTCAGCCCCTTCAACCTGCTCCATTATTCAATAGGATCACGGCTGATCTGACATTCCTCACATCCTACTTTTCTGCTCTTTCCCCGTAGTCCTCGATTCCCCTACTGATCAAGAATCTACCTATCTCAGCCTTAAACATACACAAAGACTGTGCACCAGCCCCGCCACACTCCACCCCTACAACTCACTGTGGCAGGGAGTTCCAAAGACTCGCAGCCCTGTATGTAAATGTGAATTGGCTCTGGATGAATGAACTGTGCGAGGGCCAAACGGCCTTTTTTGTGTTCGCTCTCTCGTGACTGAGTGAAGCTTTAGTGTAACCACAATGAGACAGTTAGAAGTGAATTGTGGGAATTTACTTACAACTGGCCCATTGTTCCCACCAGGCCAAATTAACAAGCAGAAAAAATAGAGGGACAATTCTGGATACGCGGTGACAATCTATGAGATGACACGTGTTTTAGTTCAATTAGTCTTTGCAAGTAACAGTTACAAGTTCAATTCTGTTAATTGGCATGAGCAATCCGTCAAAGTTTCTCAGACCCCTCTCCGCCTTCCATTGCTATTTCATTCAGTCTGTATTTGGGAGAGGAATGAGAGAGTTTCACCCAGATCCTCCCAACTCAACGTCACGAAGAGAGGAAAGTAATTGTGATGCTGACCCCACTGAGAGGCAACTTATTTTTCAGGCTCCAGTGCGAGGCCTTGACTTAGTCAAACAGCCTGAAGTGATCAATCAATGACATTTCCAAATCTGAAAGCTCACATTTGGTGCATTTTATTATTACTGGAAAATTGATCGCATAAAATATCACAGTCCACATTAACGTCGGGACAATATGCAACGGGTTCGTCAGAAAGCAGCGCTGTATGATCCCCAGATAACTTGTGTGAATTTTCAATTGTCCATAAGCATAAAGGTCATAACGGAAAATAATAAAAATCAATGTAACCGCCGAACATACATATTACCATAGAAACACAAAGATTTCAATCAGACAGCTTCCTTATAGTGAAAGTGTAGTACTGCTCCCCATTGATCCAGCTTTTTGCTTCAATGATTTGGAAATCAGGTGCAGCACTAACAATCAGCTCCACTGACTGACTGGTTAAATAACAATCAGTCACAATGGCATGAATATCATCAGACCTGGAGCATTTTCAATCAAAATGTTTAACAGTTGCAACAATTTCTCGTCTTAAAAACACAACTGAAATCTATAGCTATTAGTCTAATACATTTTTTATTGTATTTTTCTGACATTACCAACTTTAATTTGATTAAAAAAGACATCACAAATGTGTCTGAAACTGCTGAGCAAGCACACACACGCACCAGGCTAAAAGTATCACATCTTTCATAGAGAAACTCATGACAAGCAGTAACAGGTGGGCTGAAATAAAACAGGGAGATGATAAATATTTTCAACAACTTGCATTGATATAGTGCCTTTTCGTGCCTCATGAAAACTTCCCAAGGCACATCTCAGGACAGCAATCAAACAGAAAGTTGATATCGAGCTGCATAAAGAGACATTAAGATAGCTGACCAAAGTATTAGTCAACGTGATGGTTGATAAGGGCCAGTCGAAAGAAAGCTTTAGGGAGAGAATTCTTGAACTTAGAAACTAGGCAGCTGAATGCACAGCCACCCAATGCAGTAGCAATGAAAATTAGAAACACTCATTTCACTAGATTTGGAGACATATAAAGATCAGAGAGGATCACGGTGGGAAGTTACAAAGGTAGGGAAAGAGAGACATTGGAGAGAGGAGAATTTTCATAATTGAGGCATTGCTGAATTGGATCTTAATGTTTCTAGTTCATTTCATCTAAGATTAGAAAAATGGTAATTGCTAGTTTTAGAGTCTTTATGAGCCCTCAAACATCATCCTCCTCCACCTCCACATTCTTTTAACAACTAAACATATACTTACCACTAGTTGCTCAGACCTCAAGGCCTGTCTCTGGACTGGGAGTCCTCTGGAGTTAATGTAGTAGGTTTGCCCCTGAGGAACTTGGAGGCAAGAGGAGGAGTCAGATTGGGTTGCTTCCCCAACCATGAAGAACAGCATAAAGGTACGAAATTCAGGTTTCAAGCAAATGGTCACAGGATCTAATTAGATATACATTTGGATATAGATACTTTGAGGATTGTGATATAGTGAAGAATGAGACGCAGGTAGAGTTGAGCTACAAAGAGAGAGCAGGATTATTCCCAATTGAGATTTTCTTGCTCCAAATACTGTACTTATTCATGCACTCTTACAGGAAAAAATTCCATTTGCAGCAAATCTTGACCACGAAGCATTGCCCTGATGGTACAAAAGTAGTTAGGGGCACTGTGCAAATTTTGCACCTCCCTCTCCCCACAACACACACACACAGTTCTATATTTATAATTGCAGATGTATCTGACATGGAAAAGGAGAATATGAGGATACAGATTATACATTCGCATTGTTCCACATTTTTCTCAGGATCTGACCTGGAAGAAATACACATTATAATGTGCAATATGGTTCACATGATGTAATACTGTGTTTGTGTAACAATTACTGAATGATTTTGCATAGAATTTACAATATCAATGATCAGTATGATAGAGTGGGAGAGATTAACTTATTCCCTTTGATATTATTTACTGGTTTACAATTTTAAAATATCCATGTTGATGCAGAGTCATTGAGTAATACAGCATGGAAACAGGCCCTTCGGCCCAAACTGGTCCATGCTGACCATGGTGCCCAGTCAGCTAGTTCCAAATGCTTACATTTGGTCCATATCCCTCTAAACCCTTCCCACCTATATACCTATCCAAATGTTTTTAAATGTTGCTATTGTGCCTGCCTCAACCACTTTCTCTGAGACCCCATTCCATTTATGTACCACTCTCTGCATGAAGAAGTTGCCCCTCTGGTCCTTCTTAAATCTTTCCCCTCTCACCGTAAACCTATACCCTCTAGATTTCAATTCCCCATCCCTGGCATTCATCCTATCTATCCCTCTCATGATTTTATACACTCCGGAAGGTCATGCCCCATTCTCCTTTGTTCTAAGGAATAAAGTCCTATCCTGGCCAACCTCTCCCTATAACTCTTACTAGTCCTGGCAACATCCTCTTCAATCTTCTTTGCACACTTTCCAGTTTAACAATGTCCTTCCTACAACAGGGAGCCCAAAGCTGTACACAATACTCCAAGAGTGGCCCAACCAATGACTTATACAACTATAACATACTGTCCCAACTCCTACACTCAATACCTCGACTGATGAAGGCCAGTATGCTAAATGCCTTCTTCACCACCGTGTCTTCCTGTGATGCCGCTTTCAACGTACTATGTACTTGTACTCCTAGGCCCCTCTGTTCCACAACACTCCTCAGGACCTTACCACTTACTGTATAAGTCCTACCTTGATTTGACTTTCCAACATGCAACACCTCACACTGTACAAATGTGCAAAACTGTAACATAAGCAGAATGAGGAATATCACATGAAACTTTGGAAAACATTGTATGAAAACATTGTATGGAAACCTGTGTGTGCAGGTGCATACCAGCAGGTCCTGTTCATTCATTCCCACTGCTGAAGTCTGCTTGTTCACTTATGCAGTCTCATGAATAGTTCATTCAGTTTTTTGCTTTCCTCAAATTTGACCACTCAGCCTAATTTGCCTCGTGGCTGCAATGGCCCTGCCCATTATGACACGCAGAGAGGCACCCAGGAGTTCTCACGCTTACCATGACTACACAAACAGAACATTTTACCCTTTACCTACTTCCTAGCTTTCTGTGCTCTGACAAAGTCTGGTTATGCATGTTAACAACAGATGCTGCTGAGAATTGTAGACCCTTGTCATCCAGAACTCTACACTCAGCAGAAAACAACGAGGACTGAATAAGGGGAACACTATCTGCTTTGCAGGATCGTTACAATATTGAAGGAGGCTATTCGGCCTGCTGTGTCCGTGCTGGCTCACCCTTAGCTCATTGGGGAGCATTCTCACCATTAAATTAAATGGTTATGGGTTGAAGCGTCAGTTCTGAATTTAAGCACAGAGACTAGGCTGATATTCCAATGCAGGAGCAATGAAGTGCTGCAATATCGGAGATACCGTCTTTTGTGTGAGACATTAAACTTGAGCCCTCTGATTATAAAAGACCCCATGGTGCTTTTTGAAGAAAAGCCTGGGGGTTCACTGGTCAATTAGTTAACTACTATTGGTTTCTCTACTTTAGAATGATGACTGCACTTCATTGGCTGAGTGTGGACAGGAATATCATACTGTTTTGAAAGACATTAAGCACAAATAAATTATTTCTTTTCTGCTGTGAACTGAATTTCAACCTGGTTTAATTCAATACTGACAAGTTGACCCAGAGGTATGGTATGATGGTGCCTTGTTGGGATACGGTGAAGTTTGGAAGGGTGCAGGTAATTCCCCATACATTGTTCAATGTGATCCTATTGTGGGGGCAGAGTGTAAGAGGTGGGAATGCACTAAATCAAAAAGGTAAATCAGACTGCTTCACATCCAAGTAATAAAAGGAAGTTGGGCAAACATGCCTTATCCAACCTGCTGTGAGAAATGGATGGCATTGGACTTGCTGTGTGAATAGACTGTGAAACTATAAATGGTAAACAAAACTAACCATTTTCTTTAAGCATTTAACAGAATGCTATCTCATGAACATGCGTTTGAAGAGGGATTGGATGTAGTACATTCTGTTTCCAATTCTGAGGACGGGTCACCAGATCCGAAATGTTAACTCTGTTTTCTCCTTCACAGATGCTGCCAGACCTGCTGAGCTTTTCCAGCAATTTTGTTTTTGATCCTATTTCTATGTTGGTGGCATATCTACTGACAGCCGTGCTTTCAGAGGCAGGGTTCTGTTATACGTGACCATGTCTCCAGTTACAGAGAAACAATCTCAGGAGATATCTGCCTGGGGTAATTGCTGTCCCTCACTAGCCAATGTCCTGGCAGAGCACAACAAGCCCAACTTTCTTTCGATGCCAAATTTTATACTTGTTTCTTCCCTCGGCAGACATCAACCAGCTGTTTTTCTGATTGACAGGAAGGTTTGCAGCATTCATGGATGTCTTCTTGGCTGAGTACCTCCTTTCCCAGCCAAATAATCCCCTACTGAAACTGTAAAATCTGCAAGTTTAAGGGTTTCAGAGAGTGCAGGGGAAGCTTAAGGACAGCAAGTATCTACATGGTCTTGTTAAAAGAGGGAAATAAAACTGTTGGATCAATTGACAGGGAATGCTCATCACAGATCCTGATATCAGAACAGGGGGTAGGGGAAATAAATTTGCTTTTCCATCACCTTGAAGTAAAATCAGATTTCCCAGCCTCTCTCAGAGTAGCGCTGCAACTAATAATGCAACAGCAAAGAGTGGAGGAATTCCTTTCTAAAAAATGGTGCAGAACATCTGAAGGGTAAGTATTTGACACCAAGAGTTAGCTGTCCCTAGTTAGCTGTCTCTCCATCCCACATGAAATGCTAAGAGTGAAATTTACACTGGGGGGCAGTCAGGCAGATTGTGCATCATTCAAACGTGCTAACGGTATGTTTTACAGTAAGATACATCCAAGTAGCTTATATTTTTCATAACAAAATGACCCAAGATTGAAATGTCCAGCCTGGTGATGTGTATGTGCATGGATAGCCAGCACTGACTGAATTAAATCAATTATTTTAATAGATAAATTTAAAACAAGCATCTTAAAATACAAAATATACCTAAAAATGTACTGTTACACAAACACTGCCTTTGCACAATAATGTAACAGTCATTTCTAAGATTCTATTTTTGGATCATTAGTTAAATTCTTGCATGCTATTTTAACAGTCACTGCACATCTTAAATGGAGAATTAGAGTTTTTTCAACTGTTAGATCTACTGAAAAATGTTGCCCATTGACGTGAATGCTAGGTTTGATTTGTTTTCATTCATTTTGGCTAACACAAGCTCTTTGAGAAAATAATTCATGAAATCCTTACATACACACAATATTTGCCTCTTATCACCCAGTCCTCACCACTTGTTCAGTGTTTAAATCAATTGAGGCTGCAGAACCAAAGATGCCAAATTACAAAGCAAACCCCTGAGAATAAATAAAAATACTCAGCTGGTCACTTGTAATTAAAAACAGACAACACATCCAGCAAAACTGGGTCACAGGTCTGATATGTTAGCTCAGTTTTTCTCTCCAAGTTTCTGCCTGACTTCTCATTTCCACTCTTATTTCAAATTTTCAACATCCACAGTATTTTGCCTTTGCCCAAAAAAGAGATTATTTGCATTTGATAAGGCTGCTTGTTCATTGTCAATGGTATGTATACATCTGACCGGTCAGTATGTCTACATGGCCATACAAACACGTGCATTGACCATTTGTGTCAAATGGCCTTATTTTATGCATTGGTTCAATTAAACCAAAAAGTGTTCTTGCAATTGCATTTAACAAGTCATATTTAACTCGTGATTAAAAGTCAAGAGTACGTGAACAAAGGATATCTACGGGCCCACGAAGTAAATGCGTCTTGACAATATAATTTATGAAAGATACTCACGGGTCTGACATTGGTTCTCCGATGGTCCCCAGCATCGGCCATTGCATGTCTTGTGGCATCTCCCACCTGTACACAGTAACCACAATTATGCTAAGTTAGTACAGTCTAATACTGGCCTACCTTACAATGGTGAAGACATTTCAAATTTGTTTTCAACTATTATAAATCCCAGGATGTGGACATTGCTGACAAGGCAAATAATTGCTATCCATCGTAGAATCATAGAATCCCTACAACGCAAATACAGGCCTTTTGACCCATCGGGCCCACGCCACCCATCCGAATAGCATCCCACCCGGACATACCACTCCCCGACCCCGTAACCCAGCATTTATCACAGCTAACCCACCTAGGCTACACATCCCTCGACACTACAGGGCAATCTAGCGCGGCCAATCTACCTAACCTGCACGTTTTTGGACTGTGAGAGGGAAGCGAAGCACCCAGCGGAAACCCATGCAGACACAAGGAGAAAGTGCAAACTTCACACAGACAGTCACCCAAGGTTAGAATTGAACCCGGTTCCCTTGCGCTGTGAGGCAGCAGTTCTAACCGCTGTAGTGCCATGATCTTAATAGATCATAACCTGTTTCTGAGAAGATGGGTAGTGAACATTTTTGCTGAACTGCTGACCTGTGTTGCAGGGTTTGCCTCACAATGCTTCTTATTGTCTCAATGTTATATAAAGAATAAAGCAGGAGAGAATGCTTTCAGACATGATAATAAATGGAAATCTTGCACAAATCAGAGAAAACTGAAGATGCTAAAGCTCTCTTCTCCAGAACAGAGGGCTGAGAGAGATTTATAAAGCTCTGAACAGACTGATAGATTAGATGTAAGCAAATTGTTTCCACTTGGGGGAGTCAACAACATAAACATAAGATACTGATTAATAAATTCAATAAAGAAATTAGGAAAACCACCTTTAGCCAGAGAGTGGTCAGAAGGTGGAGGTCTTTGCCTTCGGGAGTAGTTCAGTCAAATCACATAAACAGATTTTTAAAAATTGCAGATATACATCAGATTTTACAGTCGCAGGGAGACATTGGTGCTTTACAGCCAATAAACTACTATTGAAGGATAGTCACTGTTGTAATATAAAAAAAAGCAGCCAATTTCTACACAGCAAGTTCCCATGAACCGCAAAGTGATAAGTGAGCTGGTAGTCTGCTTTTCGTGATTTTGATGGAGGACAAAATATTAGGCAGCGGCACCAGGGATAACTCCCCTGCCCTTCTTTGAGATATTGCCATGGCATCTTGTGACAGCAAACAGAGCCTTTGTTTAACACTTCATCCGGGAGAAGGCACCTCCAGCTGTGCAGAGCTCCCCCAGATACACCCATGAAGCAATAGAAGGACAAGCGAGGCTAAATGGCCTCTGCGCTGTACAATCCCTGTTATCCTGTGAACCACTTAGTGACAGCCTGACTGTACAAAAGGCACAAAATAAATACAGGTTGGTTTCTTTGTCCAAATGTCTGCTCTTTTGGGATATGTATATTTTCTGAATTGGAAGTATTATGAAGGATCAAAGATTCTCCACACAAACAAACAGCCTGCATGTAGAGATTTTGTTTTTAAATGCCCGGCAAGAAATTAGTGTCTGTATATCTGATCAGATCACACTCATTGATTTTCAAATGATGAACCTAATGTTGAGGTTAACCCTGAACAATGTCCTCACGGAGCCACGGAACATGTGTTTAAATGGTTTCGGAATCCAATAAAACCTCAACGATAAAAGCCACAAGCATGGCTTGTAATGTTACAGCATCTTTTGCAGAGTGGGACATTGGCCAGTGGTTTAAAGGCAGGAGCCCAAGGAGGTGACTTCCAGTAGGAAGAGGGAGAGGAGGAGCCTGTGATAAATTGGATCATTCTTTCAAAACCAGGCATACTGTTTCTTGACAATTGGTCCACGTCACGTCAGAGCACGGCTTCAGTCGTTCAAATAATGCTTCGAGTAACATGTTAACGGGTGCTGGAATATTTGCCAATATTTTCTGTCTTGAATCTGTTGGTTGATTGTGGGATCTGATTCCACAGATACAGCAGCAGTCCGATGGCTTTCCGAGCAGTCATTCTTTGTGCAAGGGCCTGGAGACCAAGCATTTTGAAACTTCCAGGCTGCTTAACTCAGATTGGCAAGAGAAGGCCCCATCATTGCAAAATTTGGGGGAAAGCAAACTAAGGCTGATTTTCCCCTCGTTGGTCAGAGCATTACAACAATGGGTTATATTATTGAGAATTAGAAACCCTACACAAACTGGGGTGGAACCACTCGATATAATTCTGTATTTTTTACCTATTGTAGTGCATTGCTGAAGAAAATCCTTGGGAGAATGGTCTTACTAATGCAGCACTTCATTCAACCAGCGGGTTTGGCATTGTAGATACTGTCAGGTTGCTTCCCTTGGCTGGGGCTTCTAGAACCAGGGGTCATAGTCTCAGAAATAAAAGGTCAGTCCTTTAGGACTGAGGCAAGGAGAAATGTCCTTAAGCAGGCAGTTGTGAATTTTTAGAAAACTCCACCTCAGGGAGCTGTTGTAGATCAAGATGGAAATTTTTGAACACCATAAGACTCTAGGAGTTTGTGAATAGGGCACAGAAAGATCAATCATGATTGCACTGAAGAATTCAACAAGCCATGTGAGCTACTTTGTACATTCTATCAAATGCATTCATTATTCTAGAAAATGGGCACGCTAGCTAAACTGGCTCCATTTCTTCTGTTTTTGCAGGACAGGATGCACATCTAAGGGTTTCATAAAAGCATTGGAAAAAGGTTGAAAACGCTGACCAAAACCAATCAACCAAACCCCAAATCGTCATGTTGACAGATAAAAGTAAACTCTCCTGTACTTTCTCGCAAGCTTTTTCTCGGTGATGATTTAACATACTCCTTCAATTTCCTAAACCTAAACAACAAATGTGCGGCAATTGTTCCCAAGCAAAGCCCAGCTTGTGAATGCCCATCATCTCTAGGATGTATCAATAACAATCTGTTCATCAGAGTTTAATCTGTCTTCCTTTTATACCAGGCCTCTGGGGAAAAAGCTCAAGGAGCAGGACTAATTAGCTAGCTCTTTCACAGAGCCGGAACAGGCACAAAGGGCTGAATGGCCCCCTTCTGTGCTAAGCGATTCTTTGATATAGATATCTAGTTACACCAGATAAAAGCAGGCCGCAGGGGTTCAGCGTTAAAAAAGTCACAGACCATCCACCGTGCATTTGTCTACCCTAGGACACTCTTTTTCAGCTGTTGCTCGCTGCAGAGGTTTGTAGAGACTTGCTCTCTTTAGGGTCATTCTTTTCCCCTCACTTCTCTAAAATGATATCTCAGTTGTTTGATGGGTTCAAAAGGTTATTGCTGTAATTACATATCTTGGCCTTGTTTAAGTGTCACGTTGTTGCTGCATTAGAGTTCATTTGAGGTAATTATCTCTGCAAACTACGGTTGGCTGGCATCGCTTGTGTATAATTTGCTGTCATTCCACACCATCTGTTTATTTGTACCACGCATGTATAAGTTGCTTGTTCAAAATACATTTTAATGTACTTCGCAGGAAACAAAGACGTCTTCAGTTACTCTTGTTCTCTTTTGAATGGGCTATCCTTCTGATAATCGCAAAACAAAATTGGCAATAATTTTAGCTGGTAGAATAAAAGTTCTCAAACAAAACCACACAATGGCGTCTGTTCAATGTACTCAATACTTTTCTGGTAAAACATTCCTTCTGCCTTTCCTGCTTTCTTTTCCTGTCCACGCCTTGCAAATACAATAAAACCATAAGACCATAACAGATAGAGCAGGATTAGGGCATTCGGTCCATCAAGTCTCCTCCATCATCTGATCATGGCTGATATATTTCTCAATCCCATTCTCTTGCTTTTTCCACATGACCTTTGATCCCCACTGATCGAGAACCTATCTATCTCTGTTTTAAATACACCCAATGACTTCACCTCCGCAGCCTTCTGCAGCATTGAGTTCCACAGATACGCCATCTGCTGGATGAAGAAATTCTTCCTCATCTCAGTTCTAAAGGCTTGTCCCTTCACTCTGAGGGTGTGTCTCAGGCCCTAGTCTCTCCGACCGGTAGAAACATCTCCTCCATATCCACTCTACCCAGGCCTCTCAGTATTTTGTAAGTTTCAATCAGATCCTCCCTCATCCTTCTAAACTCTATTGAGAACAGACTCAGAGTCCCCAACCGCTCTTATATTTAAACTCTACGGAGTAGAAAAGCTTACTCAGATCTAATTGGTGTCCAATCCAATTTCTTGCCTTTCTGCAATAGAAGAAAACCAAGAGTTCCTTTTGTATTTTTTTATTTTAATCTACTCATGCAGCCAATCTTGAGGACATGTATCAATATACATTAAACCCCCTCCAAAGTCTTGCCATGACACATTTCTTTGCCCTGTTCTATGCATTATTTCAATGCATTCAACTGCATCTGCTACCTAACTCCTCATTCTGCTGGCCTATCCATATCCTTTTGCTCTTTTTCCCTGCTCTAATTATAATTTAACTGTTCTAATGTCAATATATCCAACTTTGTTCTCTTAAACTCTCAGCACACATTGTAGTAAATGAAAGTTCCTGACCTTCCCCCCACCCCCACCATCTCACCCCAGCCCTGTACGCCGTTTTACTGTGGTGGACTGCTCACAACATCTTTCCAGCTGACGTAAAATCCTTTAACCTGACAATTTTCAGAGCTGTGAAACACTACACTACATAGCATTCTTTATACAGAAACCTATAAAAGCTTGCTTTCTTTGTGAGAATATGGTGCCCATTAATTCTTTAGCCATCTTCCTTAACAGGCAGGTGAGATTCATGGAAACTTCTGCCTTAGCATCTCTTGCAAACTCAGGATGTTCCAATTCTCTGTCAGCTGCCACATGGTATTCCAGTGAGTATGGCTAGTGGGTCGATCGGTGCAAGGATATTCTCAATTGTCTTCCTCCATTCCAGCTCTACCTTGTACATTAAACAAAAAAAAATTTCTATTCCTCAACTGGCAGATTATGCCACAGGCAATTCGCTTGTAAACTCGTAAAATCAAACAGGTTTTCAATAACTAAATGTACAATCCTATGAAAAGGAGAAATATTCAGAGAAATTTAAGGGTGACTGGAGATGAAGCTTTCGATCTGTGAAGGCCAATTAAAAGGTGAAGCGGTGGGAAGAATGTTTGTTCAGATTCAAAATAATTTGAGTGTTTCCCCCGTCATCATCTGGTCGTGAGTCTAAAATGACTATTTCATTAGGTTCACGTATGAGGTGCACTCGAACGTTCACATAATTCGAATAATCTATCACCTGTCCCAATTATTCAAACTCCATATCCTGCACTTTATATGTTTCACTTCAGCACTTTGATCAAATTAGGATAATAAGAACAAGGCTCAGAATTGAAAAACAGAGTACAAATTCGGTCGTATTTTAATTGTTTTTGACTTTCCGAAAGCAAGTCATCCTCGTGAGAGTTAGAATGCATTTGCCACATATTCCCACTAAATGTCAGCTAAGTTTAGTAAACAGCATTCCCGATTTTTAATAATAGCTGGTCATATTCTCACCGGGATCCACTGTTCATTAGGACAGCACACTTCAGCAGTCAGCTCCAGAGGAGCAAGGCAGCCAATGGCTTTGACCTTCCTGTGGTAAGGCTGAATATGAAATATGCCTCTTGTGTTTCACTAATATGTCAGAGCTGTTGTGAAATGATTTCACCCCAGCGGGGAATTCACAAGCCTTATTCAGCAATAACAGCTGTAACCATAGATCATGGAGTGTTAATTAATGATCTCTAATTACTTATCGGGAGTCTCAGCAGCAAATTCATATTCATAGCATTGGATGGCTGCATTAGACAACTGACATGAAAAGCAAGACAGTCCATCCATACTTGAAGCTTTTACCCCATGTTACTTCAAATACACTGAATCTTTTTTGTTTTGGAAAAGGAATGCATACGGCAGTCTCATTTCAACTATTTATGCCAAGTCTCAAAGGACCAGCACACAAATTGGGCTTCTGACAATTAAACAGAGTTGGATCCAAATTGGCTCACTTACGCTCTTTGTTTTAATGGACTTCCCAGCTGAGAAATGACCCCAACTGTTATTCCTATTGCATTGCTCATTGCTGCTCAGTGGGATCCCAGGAATGGCTCCTGTTTGAAATTTTTACAAAAAGGAAAGCAACTGGACTGACAGAAAGCATTATGTTTACTGAGCCTTCCTTGCAGGGTTCTGTGGGATACTTATTAGCATGCTTTGCAACCTTGTGATTAATCATTAATATTTCATTCTCTGCAAGAATTCTCTGAACACTCACTGACAATTTTGGCGGGTCCATTACCATCCCTACATGGGATCAATTTCCCCTTGAAGGAACCAATGCTTTTTCTTTTAGTTTTGTAAGCATGTCTGGATTCCTCTTTCATTTTCAAATAATACCCATCTTAGAGGATAGTAGTACAGGTTATACAGAAGTGTGATCCTATTCATTTCCTGACACAGAAGAAAGGCCAGCAACCCTGCAGCATCGTTCCTGTTGTACCATTGAATGGTGAGCTGCTACTTTGTATTCATGCACACAACACACTCTTGGGCTTGAATGTGGCCTTGGCCTAGCAGTAGATGTGGGCGACCAACAAACTAATTTTTTTTTAACTTCATCTCCAAGCAGCAGCAAAGAGCCAACATAAAAGTCAATTTCACAACCAGCCACTTCAGGGCTCGAGCTCTGTCTTTGTAAGGTGACAACCAGTAGCAATATTGAAGAAATTCTATCCTGTTGTAGATGACCACATTGCGATAAGATGGTAAAGCTAGATCCTATCTACTGGTTGTCGTGCTCATCATTAAAAACCTCACTGCTTGAAGAAGAGCAAGCCATAGCCGTCTCCAGCTGGCCAACACTTTTCCCTCAACGAATATGTAAGTTGATCGATAATACATCCAATGGGATGATGGAGATTATCACATCTACATACAGAATAATCATGTTACTTCAAAGTAATTTGATGTGTGTGAAGTGCCTGGGATGTTTCTGATAGATGTGACATCAGTCTATGAATAAATGCAAGCCACTCTATCAATACAGTGCTGTCAACTGATATTGCTGACAAGATATGGGAACGAACAACTTAGCCAAACTCACGACATTTAATATAAAACTGCATTTTCCTGGCTACTGGAGTACTCTCTCTATCTGACGACACCACCCTCAGGGCACAAGTTAGCAGATGATGGGTGCAGCTGAAACAACTCTCAAGAAATTCAGCACTATCAAAGGTACAATAGTTTTTTTTTTATCAACAGCCCAAGCAACATCTTCAACATTCATTGTCAATACAGTGTGGCGCTGCAGGAACACAGCAGGTCAGGCAGCATCGGAGGAACAGGAAAGTCGATGTCTCAGGTTGGAACTGATGAAGGGTCCCAACCCGAAATATCGAATTTCCTGCTCCTCTGATGCTACCTGACCTGCTGTGTTCTTCCAGCTCCATATTGTATTGGACTCTGACTGCAGCATCTGCAGTTCTTGCTATCTCCTTCAACCTTCATTCCCTGCACCACCAGTGCACCATGGCTGCAGTGTGCACCTTGGACAAGATGGAGCAATTACCGCAGCATTTTTACAGTACCTTCCAAACCTCCGATTTGTACCACTGTCCTTCAAAGTTAAACATCATCCTAACTTAGAAAAACAAGATTATTCCTTCAGTGTTGTTAGATCAACATCATTGGAACGCACAATCTAACAGGACCGTTGGATTTACTCGTGCCATACATTGTGTAAGACGTCAGCTACTGGCACCCACATCCTAAGAATAAATTGTAATCATCGAGACTACTTCACATACACTTACATAATGCAAGGAGATGGACTTCACGTGTAGATTTCACACAACAAATATGAAACACGAACAGGAAGAAACCAGGTACAACAATGAAAAAAAGTTACTCATTCTGTCTTCACTTCATTAAGAAATGCACAAAAAGATCAAAATAAAAATGAATACACAATCAAACTGGCATCTTAAGATTACATGTTGAATTACAGTGTCAATTACAAATTTGGGCAGCATGGTGGCTCAGTGGTTAGCACTGCTGCCTCACAGCGCCAGGGACCCGGCTTCGATTCCAGCCTAGGGCTACTGTCTATGTGGAATTTGCACATTCTCCCCGTGTCTGCGTGGGTTTCCTCCAGGTGCTCCGGTTTCCTCCGACAAGTCCAAAGATGTGCAGGCTAGGTGGATTGGCCATGCTAAATTGCCCATAGTGCCCAGGATGTTTTGGTTAGGTGGGTTAGACATGGGGAAATCAGGGGTAGGGGAATGGGTCTGGGTGGGATGCTCTTCGGAGGGGCGGTATGGCCTTGTTGGGCTGAATGGCCTGTTTGCACACTTGTAGGGGTTTTATGTTCTATGGTTCTTTGATTAACTAATCAGAAATGCAACCTTTAGCATTTGAATTGCCACTTTGCCACATGTTACAATTGTCTAATATATTGGATACCACTGCTCGACAGTGTCTAAAAACAGGATGAAATAGATTAGTTTGAACAAGGTGAATACCAAGGTAGATCACTAAGTTTCACCTTCTCAAGGTCAGTGAGGGATGAGCAGCAAATGCTGGCCTTGTCAGTGCTGCTCACATGCCATGAAAGAACGAAAAGTGGTCATCAATCACTCACAAGCATGAGGGCACCAGTGTTGATTCCCAATTGGACAATCCCATCATGGTGTGACACTCACAGGAAAAAAGAACCGGTTAGCAAAACCTAGGTCCTAAAACATTGAATTTCCATCTGTTAACATTAGACAGTGGAAAATGAGGTTGTTGTGGGGTGTGATTCTCCAACCAGTGTTTCCTTCAGTCTCAGTCCTCAATTGTGGAATCAATCAAGAGTTTGTTTGGTACAAAATGGAACTTTTGTGAAAGTCACCTTCATGTCCATATCCTATCTGAACAGAAAAGTGAAAGATTGTTACTTACACTCCACGGTGGTGTTGGTGGGAACAATTATAATATCTGTACTTGGTGGGTCACGCACAATATCTTGCCAATGAATAGTGTTGACATAGCAGAGAAATTTGTTCTGGTCAATATAGATGCCTCCATTCAGGATTTCTGTAGAAGAACAGAACGCAGGATTGAAGATATACTGCAATCAATAAGCACATTGTTTTTCATCACTGGGTCTAATTGGGCCCAACCCTATCTTTCCCACCTCTTGCATGCTACACCAAAAGCAATAAGAACATTTTAAATGTTGTTTCTTTACTCTTCCATAGGACATTTCCAACTGCTTTACCTTATTCATCTTGGTTGAGGGTGCCCTGGTATTTAATGCACTTTTATGTATTGTGCCATGATGAATGAATGGCAAAATACTACATAAAAATGTCTTTGGGAAAATCAAGGGGCTGAACAGGCATCTGTTTTACATGAACAAAATGTTGCAGTGGGGCCTGTAGTTTGCAGCGCAACTGGACAGCTCAGTAAGCCACCTGACTTACAGACTAAGACTTAAAATGATGACCATCAATCTCTTCATATCTTCTTCTGTAACACTCACAGAGCTTTTCAATAGATGTAGTAGGGTTCTTTGGGAACTTATATGGTGATGCAGCATTGAAGAGCTTCTTGAAGAGTGTCTGTAAAGAAAGGGACTCAGCCCACAAGAGGAAGGCTTACGTATGAATATTCATATGAATTATGTATGAACTGTAGTGAATTTTTAATCTTATTCCACTTCCAATAGCCTCAAAGCTTTTGTTATGACAGCAAACTTATTACTTCTATTTTGTGAAGTCATGATTTGGAGTAAAGAATATGTTTTCCCCTTCCGATATGAAACCAAAGCACTGGGAGCCCATATCAGGATCGAGTGGGCCCACTCCCTGTTGGAAATCATGGACAATGTGCCTGCATTAAGCTCTTCTCATGACTAAAAGGCCATGATAGGAATTCTCCATTCAGATATGTTACCTCAAGTGGCAATTTTTACCCCTTCAAGTTATCCTGACTTTTCTTCTAAGGTCACTGACTTCTGGTTGTGCCACTCACCTTTATCAGAGCGGTAGTCTTCATGTGTGAGTGTGGGTAATGTTGCCAGGGTACCGGACCAGGGTTCACACAAGAAAACCAAACCCGTCCTATTCCAAAACACAACCGCACCTTAAACAACTACAATTAATCTGACTTCCAGCCGTGAATATCCTGATCTGTGCTCAACAAGTGAAGATCTGTAGTGGAGGGGGACAGAAATGAGTTCACAGAAGATATCCTCATTGACTGTCAGCCATGGGTCAACTGGGAGCACTTTCACCTATTAGTTGGATTTCAATAAAGGCTGAAATATCAGTGCCTTACTGAGGGATTGCTATACTTCCTGAGATATCATATTTTAAGATGATGTTACACTGAGGCTACATCACTGAACCATTAATCACTTTTGTAAAGCCTGATTAACAAAGGAAAATGTCACAAAGCACATTATAGGAGCATATCAGGCCACATTTGACACCAAGAGAAACAATGATGAGAGGTGACAAATAGCTTGCTTAAAAAGCTTGGTTCTAAGGAGGACCTGGATAGATAGAATGATAGAGTGGTCGGTACAATTCTAGAGCTTGGGGCCTAGGCACCTAAAGGCAATGGAGTGATGAAAATCACAAATGTGCAAGAGATTTCACCATTAAGTGACCGGCACTTTGACTGAATTAAGTTGCTTCCTTCCTAGAAACCCTGCAGTGCAGACAGAGGCCATTCAGCCCATTGAGTCTTTGCAGCCCCTATTAACGAGCATTCCACTCAGACCCAGCCCCCACCCTTTCCCTATAACCCTGCATTTCCCATGGCTAATCCACCTAGCCTGCACATCCCTGGGCACTATGGGTAATTTAGCAAGGCCAATCCACCTGTCTTGTGCATTTCTGGACTGTGAGAGGAAACCGGAGCACCCAGCAGAAACCCACTCAGACATGGGGAGAATGTGCACTCCACACAGACAGTCACCCAAGGCTGGAATCAAACCTGGGTCCCTGGCACTGTGAAGCAGTAGTGCTAACCACTGTGCTGTCCTGCCATTACCGTTTTCTGACCTCTGACCAGCTAATTCAGGATTGAGCAGGGATTGAACCAGGGCCCTGCCTGCAACAGTTCCGCTCAGTTACTCACTCGCAGCTATTGTGCTGACTGACAGCTGCAGGAATTTCCAATATTTAGTACAAATAGTGTCCTCAAACGTTAGCAAACAGCTGAAGGAATCAGTGATAATGCCATCTGGTAGACCCACTCACTTGCTCATTAATGCACAGATCATAAGACATAGGAGCAAAAGTTGGACCATTCAATCGTGGCTGATAATTTTCTCAACCCCTTTCTCCCGCCTTCTCCCCGTAACCTTTGATCCCCTTAACAATCAAGAACCTATCCATCTCTGTCTTAAATGTACTCAATGACCTAGCTTCCACAGCCTTCTGTGGCAATGAGTTCCATAGATTCACCACTCTCTGGCTGAAGAAGTTCCTCCCTATCTCTGTAAAGGTCTTCCCTTTACTCTAAGGCTGTGCCCCTGGATCCTAGTCTCTCCTGCTAATGGAAACATCTTCCCAACTCCACTCTATCCAAACACAGGAAAGAAAACAAAGTTACTGGAAAAGCTCAGCAGGTCTGGCAGCATCTGTGAAGGAAAAAAACAGAGTTAATGTTTCAGGTCCGGTGACCCTTCCTCAGAACTCTGTCCGAGCCTTTCATTACCCTGTAAGTTTCAATTAGATCCTCCCTTATCCTTCTGAATACCATCGAGTATAGACCCAGACTCCTCAAATGTTCCTCATATGTGAAGCCTTTCATTCCTGGGATCATTCTGGTGAATGTCCTCTGGACATGCTCCAGGACCAGTACACCCTTCCCAAGATATGGGGCCCTAAATTGCTCACAATGTTCTAAATGCTGTCTGACTGGAACTGTCGGCCGCAGACTATGTCACAGACATAGACGAAGCCAAAGTTCAGGTGGCAGCATCTGCAAACTCAAAAACAAGTGCAATGGATGTCAAAGGGAAATACCTCCAGTCCTTGTAGTCGAATTAAGGAGAACAAATGGAAGATGGGTGTGGATCACACTGGACACTCATCACAGCCACTGAATTCATGACAGCAGCATTCTAGGCCCTACCTCCTTCAACAGCAATTTTTCCTTTCCATGAGTTTGGGAGTTTGGCACCTCTATTGCCCGAGGCACACCAGTCACGATTGACTTGAAGTTTGACTGGACTAGCTATTTAAGCACCATGTCTCCAAAAGCAGAACAAAGATTTAAAATTCTTCTTAGTTCCCACCCCAACTTGCCCATCCCTATCTACAGGAAGTGAATTATAAGATTAGAGGGGAGATGATGGGGCAGCAGGGAGCATCACTGGACCAGAGATCCAGGCTACCACTTTGGATCATGGGTCCAAATCCCCTCCATGACAGCTGGGGGATTTTAAATTCATTTAATGATAAATGTGTAATCATTTTAAAAGAAGCTAGTCTCATTCAACATTTCTCTCTAAGCCACTGCACCAGCAAAAATTACAGAGATTGTATGTCTGTGAAACCATTGTTAATCATCACAAAACCCCACTTGGTTCACTAATGCCCTTTAAGGAAGGAAATCTGCCATCCCTACCTGATCTGGCCTACATGTGACTCCAGCCCCACGGCAATGTAGCTGACTCTTAACTGCCCCTTGAAATGGACCAGCAATCATTCAGTTCAAGACCAATTAGAGATGGGCAAGAAAGGCTGGTTTTCCCAGTGACATCAACATTCCATGAAATAGGTAGGAGAAAATAAAAGATTGAAGAGAAAGAGAAAGCAAAAGTCTGACAGTGACCTGGAGCCTGCTAAGCAGAACAAACTCTACAACAGATTAGTAATAAAAAGGAATAAAAGTAGGTCATTTGACTCCGCGAATTCGTTCTGCCATTCAATAAGATAATAGCTGATTTGATTGCAGCCTCAATTCCACTCTCCTTCACATCTATAATTCCCGACTCCTTTGTTAGTCAAAAACCTAACACAGCCTTAAATATAGTCAATGTTCCAGACTCCACTGCTTTCTGGTGTACAGAATTCAAAAGATTAATGACTGACTGATAGACAAGATTCCTGTAATGGCACTAGGAAAATAATTATTCTTGAATGCTAACAATTCCTTTAGTACAGGATACCACTAATATTTATTAAATCACTTGCTTCAGTTCCTAACTGTTGCTAGCTTAAAGGTGACCAAGCACATAGTTTTTTACTTGCTAAATATTGCATTGATTTAACAATATTCACTGTTTGTCTGGGAAGGGCCAGCTACATGCGGAAGAACCTACATACTATCCGGGACACAGTGCCTATTACAGGACTTGATATCTAGCCGAATACATTGCAGCAACTCACAAGACATGATTCATCAGTACCTCCCTCCCATATGACTACTCCTAACACAAAGCAACTGTAGTTTCAATTCCTCCAAGTTGTACTCTGAATCACACACTTTCCTAACAAGGACGCATTTCCCGGCTCCTACATCATCACTGGGTGAATGCTGGAATTCCCTCCCCAACGCCATGACAGGAGCAGTTCAAATCAAAGGCCCACCATCACTGTCTCAGGACAACTGGAGATTGACAGGATGCAGCAGCCCTGCCAATATTGAGAACAAGAAGTAAGAGATACATGGGCCCAAGCTGTGTTGTCAATCAGCCAGCATAAAACTACAGCTCCAACGAGTAAACTGGATGATAGAAACCAAAGCACTAATCATCAGGTCCAGCCAATCCCCAATCATCAACCCAAACAAACCATTCTGTACAGAATCTGGCATCTCTGAATACAACATCTTCTCTCACCAATCTGCTCATAGTGAAGAATATCTAGAACACAGTAGAGTATGCATAATGACAGTATTTATTCACTTTAACTGGGTACGGTGCAGACAAAATGTATTTAACACCAGTACAGCCTTCTTGTGGCAATTATGGTGCACATGTTCACCCTCTCCATGTGCCTTCTTCATAGGGTTTGACACAGGAAAGAAGTGGTGAAGTCAAGGGTTTTGTATGACAATGGGTTCCTCTGAGGAGGGCTGTGACCTAACAACACCTTACTCAAGAGACTGCAGATGGCCTCAAAATAAAGGGCATCACAAGTACTGCCAATAATTCACATGCAAGCTGACACATGAACTGCATTTACTAGATATGGACAAGTGACTCTATAGGGACTATCTCCATCATCTCCTGTTGGGCACGAAGAAAAGGCTAGAGATAATGGATAATACTTCCAAGGAGTTGAAAAAGGTACAATGCACTGAATGGTCTTTCACTGCTATAATGTTCTTTGATTCAAGAACTGCAGATATTCATGTTGGGAGACAGCCTGCATTATGTTGGCATCAATCAGTGCCAATCAACACAGTAGATCCAGACAGTATAGAGTGCAGAGCACAGAGTACTTTGACAAGATGGTTGGATGATGCATTGAAGATTTTAAGTTTTGTGTCCCTATTGATCCAGACCAGTCCCCCGTGTAAAGTATCAACAGAAGTGAGAGGAGAGCTCCAAGAATTGAAAGAGAAGAAGGCAACTGCCACAATCACAGACTCCAGATTCAGTCAATTCTATTGTTGAGAGAGATATAGTGCAAAGCCAATGAATGGCTTGTAGCCAGATACTGAAACTCTCAAATCTAGTACTGAAAGACAGAAGAAAATTGAGCTAATTTGGGCTACTAAAGCAGATACAGAAGACTTGTTTTAGCACTCCAAGGTGAAAAGTTAGAACTGAAGAGTAAAGTTGTTGACTGAAGGGTGAACAGGGCGTAATGCAGCAAGCTGAAAAGGAACATATAGAAGTGAAATTTCAAGTTGTACAGTGTGCATAGGAGGCATCCAGCAGGGAGATCCTAAACCTCAGGTCCAAACAGCAACAGCACAAGCTTCAAATTAAAAAAAAGGAAACAGAAAAGATTGACAGTGCTGATCAGGCAGCACTTTCGTGAACTGCAGATGCAGCTTAATACTATGTCACAGATGGAAAATGATTTACTGGAGACTAATAACAGACTGCAAGAAATGCTGGAGTGTTTAAAAGAGGAAATGTGAAATGCAAGGAACCAAGCAGAGCGGGCACAGCAGGAAGCTGAAGGAACCAGTAGAAGACAGGTGCGGAGAGTGGTTGGAAGAGAAACATACCCAGAAGATTTGTGACACAGGGCTTGAGGAGAAGGTACCAGACCAAAGACTGATTTTAGCTCAGAAGAAGCGATTCAAAATTTTACCACCTGTGTATTGCAGTGAAGAATACTTGTTTAGAAAAGAAAACAAGCTATAAACCACGGAAGAGTCTCGAGATGTTCAGCTTGATTATAAAAGTTGATTTTTTTTATTTTCTTCATACCATGAAGGTTATACTCATGTATAGGTATATCTTGTGAAAAAAAACAAGGAATGTTACATTGTTACATTATAATTTGGTTATTAGTTACTATTTAAGAAGAATGAGGAACAATACTGTGACAACAGTATCCAAGATACAACACCATGTAGTGACTTGGAACTGCACCACCAACCCTTCATTGTAGCTGAGTGAAAAACCTGTTACTTTATCTTTACCAGCACGGTGGGACTGCTGTCACCACATGGACTGCAGCAGCTGGAGAAGCACTACCATCTTCTGCAGGATAAATTTGGAATGGGCAAAGTAAATGCTTGCCTCGCCAAACAACACACTCACCTCACAAATAAATAAAAATACTAAAAGGTGTCACAGAGAAAAGGTAGGACCATGAGATCTGCAGTAATTCAATAGGAAGATTTATTAAAAATCCATTGTCGGAAATAGAATATTTCAACTAACTAGCCTATGCCAGCGCGTATGCTATTTTGAAGAGAATTAATTATCTAACTAAAATTATCTAACTAAAAACTGAATAACAACCCTGTAAAAGGAGGCTGTAACAACAGTTTTCTGAAGAACCTTATAAAACTTGAGTTAAACTTTTGTTTTAGGAGGTGGGGTAATAATGCAATGCAGCCCTGATGGTACCCACCAGTCGGGAAGTCCTGAAGTGTGCCAGTGGACACTGTGTGCTCCACCTCCAGGGCACCCTGGCACTGTGGTCACCCTGGGGGTAAGGCCAGCTGTGGGATCTAACAACCTGTTCCGCAGTCCACTGTCTCAACCTGTTAATGAGCCCCAGTGTCCAGGCCCAGGAATAATCCCCAGCATGAAGTCAATGGATTGGCTCAAACCTCCTCCACAGCAGGGTAGCCAGAAGTCAGGAGTGTTGGGGGAATTGTGCGCGGCCAAACATTGAGAACAGCCTCTTCATGGGATTGTCATGGCTGTGAATATCTGTGTTCTCCCCAACTACTACTTCCCACCCTGCCCATATTCCTCTTTTCCCTTCTATACTTTGTGTACATCAAGTCTCACCTTGACTGTATAACACTCCACTTTCACTGCTCCATGGTTATCAAGCTCAACATTCTCCCCACTCTCTGGGCATAAAAATCATTCTGGGATGCAAAATGGAGGATACCCCTGTTTAATTTGGTGACATAATGTTCCAATTTAATTTGGTCTGCTCCATTTGAAGGTGAACACCCCTGTTAGTTTTCACAAACGCCCCAGCTCCTACCACCCCTCTGGATGATAAGTGTCCCACTCACAATCCATGCTGAGAAGCCAAGACAACAAAATTTCAATGCTTGCAAAGAAATTGGAAATAAAAGAGTCACATGCTGTACATCTCAATTGTGTCTTGTCAATTAAATCAAATATGAGATGAACAGCAGCAGAAGCAAATCAGCTATTAAATTTAATTGCTTGCTATTGCTGTTACTATTTTGTTGGCTTGCTGGATTTCACTTAGCTGCAAAATTTAGCACAGTTGAGGTGTCATTGAGGGAAGTAAGAGAGGGTGCTGTATATTAGGGCAACTCTATGAGAGCTGAAAAGTAGTCCTGGCAAATTTCAGGTGCAATGGTATCTTGGACTATATTTAACTAAACCAAAACGGCTGACACTTAGCAACAGAGCAGGCAACTTAATCTATGCTCCTTTTGAATGGTTTTTCAATAGGGATGGCTGTAACCCAAGATGTATCCTATTTGACATTTCAATAAGTTAAGGAACTGAAATGTGCTAATAATTCTTGTATACACCACTAGGTTTGATTAAATTTTTTCATTACCAGGGCTTATGCACTGTGTACTCTCCTGCTTATCATTTTACAGCTCAGCTTTGACCGTGTGGACTATTAAGCTACACAGCAAGACGCTGGAACAGGATGTATTATACACAAGCATATTTTTGCCATTAATAATGTTAACCATTTAGTTATCAGGGCAGCAAACCTGCAGAGAGCTCGGTCTGATTTATGACAATGTAATTAGATAATAAATGAGAGTTATTCCTGCTTCTGTGGGACTTATAACTTGGTAACTCGAGATTAATTCTTGCATTTATTACAAGCAATGCAAAAGAATATGCGGTTGGTGGAATTTACTGGCTGTAGTAACTACAGGGAAATATGCCCATTAAACAAACAGAACATAATAATAAAGTCCTGAACTGCAAATTGGCAAATATGTTTTGCAACACATTGGATTGGGATCCACTCGCCCACAACCACATGCCCCACCCCACCCCCGCAACCACCAAACAGTATAGTGTCCTCTGTTTTAAGGAGAAAAAGTGAATATCGACAAAACCTAGCAATCAATGGCATGGAGTCAGGGCTGCACTTGTGACTTTAATTTACCTTTAACGCACAGAAAATGCAGCACCAAACAGCAGGCTTATCTCCCCAGCAAGGGATACTAAGACCATAAGATGTAGGAGCAAAAGTAGGCCATTGGGCCCATTGAGTCTGCTCTGTCATTCAATGAGATCATGGCTGATCTGATAATCCTCAACTCCACTCTCCTGTCTATTCCCCATAAACCTTAATTCCCATACTGATTAAAAATCTATCTCAGCCTTGAATATACTTAATGACCCAGCCTTGACAGCTCTGTGTGGTAAATAAGTGGAGTAAGTGACAGATATTTGCACAAGACCACTTATGTGCATATATATGTGCAACTGGAACTTGAATCTGCAAGGTTTTCGAAATGTCCTGCTTCACTGTAGCAGGATAGAGAGTTAACAAACATTGTTTATTTTCACTAACATGGTTGCAGACTCTTTGGTCAAGGACGCCCCAAATGTCAGTCCTGATAGAAACACAGAAACTAAGGGCAGGAGTAGGCCATTCATCCCTTCAAGTCTGTTCGTTCCTCCATTCAATATGATCATGGCTGATTGTCCAACTCAGTGTCCTGTTCCTGCTTTCTGCCCCATGACTTTTGATCCCTTTAGCCCTACGAAATGTATCTAACTCCTTCTTGATAACACTCAATGTTTTGGTCTCAAATGCTTTCCGTGGCAGAGAATTCCACAGACTCACCACTCTCTGGGCAAAGACGTTTCTCTTCCTCTCAGTCCCTAGCCCCTGATGTTGCCACAACTCACAACGGTACCAATTCAGGCATGTGATTTTTGTTGCATTACCCAATCAGCTCCCTTCTGGCTCCAGTATTCAGAAGCAACATTAGAGGAGCAAATTGGGATGACTGTTACACTGCTCTGTTCTTTTCAAGAAGGCAAGGCAATGCATGAAAGGTGGTCTCCATTGATTCCAGAAGGATGAGGGCATTGTGATATTGACTTCTGTACATTGAAGGAAGGAAAGGATATAGAAATAGGGCAGAAAGTGGAGATCAGCCCTGCTTTGAGCATAGCACAACAAGTTCAGGGGCCATCTGGCCTAATCCTGCCCTTTTTTTCCATGAAACCACTGTCAATTGTTGGAAAATGCCATCTGGTTCACTATTGTCCTTTACAGAAAGCCTACATGTGACTCCAGATCCACAGTAATGTGGTTGACTCTTACATGCCCTTTGCACAATTACGGACGGGCTTTAAGTGTTGGCTAGCCAGTGATGCCCACATGCCATGAACAAATATAAAAAAAAGTTGAACAGGCATTTTCCATCTGTTTTCACTATAGACAAGTAACATGCCAGAAGCATGTGATAAATCAGGAAATGAAAGACAGGGAGGAACTCAGGAAATTCACAATCACCAGAGAAGTGATATTGAGTAAACTGTTATAGCTGTGGGATGACAAATGCCTGGGTCCTGAAGGATTTCATCCTTGCGTCTTGAAAGACGTGGATAATGAGATGCATTAGTTTTTATTTGCCAAAGTCTAAGATTTAGGGATTGTCTCATTAGATTGGAAGATAGTAAATGTAACTACAACATTCAAAAAGGAAACTACTGGCCACTTAGCTTAACACCTATCATAGGGAACATGTTCAAAGCTACTATTAAAGCAGTTATATGAGGAAACATAGATAAGTTCAAAGTAATTAGGCAGAGTCAAACATGGCTTTGTGAAATAGAAATCACATTTGACCTTTCTGTTGGAGTTCATTGAGGAGATAATTATGGATAAAGGGGAACGAGTGGATGCAATATACTTAGATTTCCAGGTTGTATTTAATAAGGTGCTACATCAAAAATCATTGCAGAAAATTAAAGTTCATAGTGCAAAGGGAATCAGTTGGCATGGACAGAATATTGTCTGGCCAACAGGAAGCAGACAGTAAGTGTTCAAATGTCTTTTTCAGGTTGGTAAGGTGTAATGAGTGGTGTGCCACAGGGATTGATGCTGAGACCTCAACTGTTTATAACTTATATCAAAAACTTAGATGAAGTAGCAAAAGGTATGGTTGCCAAATTTGATGATAACCCAAAGATTGGTAGGAAAGTAAGTTGTGAAAAGGACACAACGTAGTTACAAAGAGTTACTGGTATGTTAAGTGAATGGGCAAAGATGTTAGGGTTAGTGTTAGTGAGTATAATGTGGGAAAATGTGAAATCATCCATTTTGGAAAGAATAATTTAAAAAAACATATTATCTAAATGGTGAAAGATTATGGAACTCTGGGGTGCAGAAGGATTTGAATGTCCTTGAGCGTGAATCACAAAAGGTTAGTGCACATGGACAGCAAGTAATTAGCAAAGCTAATAGAATACTATCATTTATTGCAAGAAGAGCTCAATCCAAAAATAGGAGGATTACGTTCCGTTATACAGGTGAGCATTGGTGAGACCACATCTGGAGTACACTGCACAGTATTGGTCATATTATTTAAGGAAGAATGTAAATGCATTCAAGGTAGTTCAGGGAAGGATATTTGACTAATATCTGGACTCTACGGTCTGTTTTATCAAGGAGGCTAGGCTTGTTTTCACTGGAGTTTAGAAGAGTAAGAGGCAACTTGATTGAAATATATGAAATCCTGATAGGGTAGATTATATGAACAAGATGTTTCCTCATATGGGAGACACTAGAATTGGGGTCATAGTTTAAAAGTCAGAGGTCACCCACTTAAAACAGAGATTGGGCAAAATATTTTCTCTCGGAGGTCCGCGATCTTTGAGATTCTCATCCTGAAAAGATGGTGGAGGCAGAGTCCTTAAATATTTTTGAGGCAGAGGCACATAGATTCTTGTTAAGCAGATGTGAAAGATGATCCAGGGCAGGAGGCAAGATGGATCAATGGTCTATCAGTTACTCAGAAATCCCGTGCATGCTGACCAGCATACCAAAACACCGACTTCCGCAAGTAAAAGATGCTACTATGCACAGACCACAGAGATCTGCACAGCGGAAAACAAAGTTTAGCAGGAATGCTGTTGTGGATTTGAGCTTACAATCAGATCAGCCATAACCTTCCTGAATGGCAGAGCAGTCTCAAGGGGCTGAACAGCCTCCTCCTGCTCATAATTCAGATGTTTGCATGTATTTTTCTGTTTAACCCAGTTTATAAAGACCAGAGTTAAGCTGCAGTAGCAAATTTACTTTCTCTCCTAGAAGTGGCAGCTTAGGATATTTCAGGGAACAAATCACTTCAGCGCAAGGTTAAGTTGGTAAAGCTCCAAGTCAGGAGTGTTTGGTTGGAAATTTGCAGGTTGTTGTCATTGAGGAAGTTTAGGCTCTCAGATTTGGGTAAAACTTCATCTTGGCGGACTTGGGAAGAACTGATCAAATTGCCTTCACAGTCCATGACTAAGAAATTGTCAACAGTGAATTAGTAGAATCCTAAACAGTTGAGAGAGGAGCGTCATTGCGCTGGACTTGAGTTACTGTAAATGATAGTGTCAGAACACAAGATGAACTTTGTTTTGCTATATGTTTAGGTATTGTTATCTGTCCGTATATTTCAATAGCTTGGAAATTTTTGAAAAATTCTTCTTTTGTGTCGTAAACTTCTATACTCTTGCTGAAGAAAATTTGTAGGCTTGCACGAATATATCTCAGTAACTGACCACTACATTAACTAACTAAATAAACAAAAAAAAATGGTCTATCAAGTCAGTTTCATTCTGGGATCTGAATTGTACAGTAACGCCATCAGCCAAGATCATACAGTACACATAATGGTCTGCCGTGGGCCAGAATCAAAATCCTAATAAACCCCAATGTTGAAACATTACCTCTGCCTGGCAACACATTGGTCCACACTTGAATAAAATGACCACTTATTGAGTTACCAGATGGCTAATGGAATCGCACTGTGCACCATCAGCAAATGAAAAGAGGAAAACTGCTTTATTGGAAGGTTTCTTGACAAAACAAACATCGCTATTGTGTAGCATGGACACAGTGCTGGAGACATGGATCATGGTGCAGCTTGAATTGCTCTAATAGCAACTGTGGTGTCAGCTTGGATCAGCTTGCAGCTCTCTCACCTCTGACTCCGAAGGTTTCAAGTATAAACCCCACTGTGCTCATAATTAAGCTGATAATCTGCTGCAGTACTGAGGGACCTGAGGTGCAATCTCTTTAACTGAGATCCCATCTGCTGTTCTGTTGGTTAAAGATCTCAAGGAACTACTGAAAGGGAACTGTCTCTCCATTCTGGCAGCATTTCCCCTTCAATGAACACCAACAAAAGCAGATCAATTGGTCACTCCTGTTACTACTTGTTTGTCAATTGTGGGGATGCACCAAATAGCAACTGTGTGTGTACGTACAGAGCAGTCAATGCAGTTCAAGATGTGATAAAGTTCTATTGGAGTGCAGGCATGTCTTTCATTTAAAAGAGGGTTTTTCATGAGGTAAGACTGTCCAGGAATCTCCTGTGGAGTTGTAACCACCTTCCCAATAATACCGTGAATCTTCCCACTCTGATGGGCATGCAATGAATTTCTGATGTGGGCAAAGGTACATACACAAAATATGTCACCTCTTATTTGAACTCCATGCAACTTAATAAAAACATTTAATTAACGGTGCAGACTATTGTTAAATTCACTTGAACAGATTATATGACTGTTATCATTCTTCGATTTCTGGGAGCTTGCAATGTGTGTGAATTGGTTGCTGTGTTTCCCTTTGTTACAATACTGACTGCACTTCAGTAATAGCTCTTTGGTTGGAAAATGTTTTGGGAGGACACTATTTAAATGCAAGTTCTTACTGTCACATTAGAAGATCCAATCTCAATCCCAAGACAGGCTATCTCAGACAGACAACTACTGAGGTACTCCAATTGGCTTCAGTTCCTCTGGACTGGTGATACAGGAGAAACAGTTGAAGGATCTGGACTTGGTCCTTCTTTAAATAGAGATATATGAATATACAAATTAGAAGTAAGCCATTCGTCCCCTTTAAATCTCCTCCGCTATCAATAAGATTGTCACTGACTTGACTGTGGTCTCAAATTCGCATTCCTGCCTACCCCCAATATGCACTGACCCACTTATTCATCAGCAATCAGTCTACCTCTGCTTTAATAATATCCAATAACACCATTCCCAACAATCTCTCTCGGGAACAGAATTCCAAAGACTCACAACCCTCAGAGAGAAATTCCCCTCATCTCGATCTTAAATGAAGACCCCTTCTTATTAAACTCAAATTCCAAAACTCATTCACAAGAAGACACCGTCCTCTCAGTATCTATCCTGTCACAAGCTCTAAAGATCTTATCTCTTTCAATAAGATCACTCCTATTCTTCTAAATGCCATTCAGTTCGACCCAACCTGACCAACTTTTTCCTCAAAGCCTCTCTCCACTCCACCCAAAGTGTCACTCAAGTGAACCTTCTCTGAACTTCCTTTCTTAATTAAAGAGACCAAAACCGCACATGATACTCCAGACATGGTTACACTCACAGATTGAACAACTGTAGCAAATGATCCTTAACTCTATATTCTATTCACTTGAAATAAATAACAACACTTAACACTTAAAGATACTCAAATGGGCAAAATCTAAAATGCCAAAAAGACAGCAAAAATTCAAGGTATAAATGTGGAAGAAAACAAAACTGGCACAATAAACACCAGGAATAATCTTTCTGTTAGGATTTTGGGATGTGATCTCGTCCATAAAAAGTTTTAGAGTGGCCTCGTGTCTTGCTGCATGCAAGTCCACTACCATGGGAGTGAGTCAGGGCATACTGACTCACCAAGAAAGCTACATGGGGACATTTTCACTAGTATCCTAGTTTGTAGCTCCATGACGTGCAGTTTAGATAAAGGAGATTTCGAAAAAAAACAGGAACAGGGTCCCCTTGGTCTTTATTCTCCACACGAGACCGGGTCCTGTATGCCTGCTTTGGTTCTATATCTCTTTGTTCCAATTTCTCTCAACCATCTGTTCAACCTCTTCTTAAATAGGGTCATAGACTCATACTATACAAAGAGGCCCTTTGGCCCTTCGGGTCTGTGCCAACATATCCACAGTATCCCACTTTCCAGCACTTGGACCACAGCCTTGAATGTTATGACATTTCAAGCACTCATCCAAGGGCTTTTAAAAGGTTGTGAGGTTTCCTGCCTTTACTGCCCTCCCAGGCATCCCAGATTCCCACCACCCTCTGGGTGAAAAAAATGTGGTCCTCAAATCCCGTCTAATCCCCCTGCCTTTCACCTTAAAATTATCTCTCTTGTTACTGACCGTTCACCTAAGGGGAATGGTCACAACCTATCCACCTTGTTCATGTCCTTCATATTCTTATACATCTCCATAAGTTGAAGTTAAATTTGTTCATTGAATGGCTTTCAATTTAAAGTACAGTAAGAGGACATTCAGCCCAACTCGTCTTTGCAAATGTTTATTGTCCATACAAGACATCCACCTGAAGGGAAAGACCCATCTTAAACATCTCCAACAAGAACTATAATGCCGCGCCCCGACCTGAAACATCAGCTTTTCTGCTCCCTTGATGCTGCCTGGTCTGCTGTGTTCCTCCAGCTCCACACTATGGTGAAATTTGAGTTGTAAAATTTTAAAGTGGTCTCGTGTCTTGCTGCATGCAAGTTCACTACCATGGGAGTGAGTCTGGACATATCACAATGCACCAAGAAAGCTACATGGGTACATTTTCACTAGTATCCTAGTCCCCCAGTTTCAGATATGCGTCTACAGTCCAAAGATGTGCAGGTTAGGATTGGCCATGCTAAATTGCCCATAATGCTCGGGGATGTGTAGGCTATGTGCATTAGCCATGGGAAATGAGGAGTTACAGGATAGGGTCGACCTGGATGGGATGCTCTTCGGAGGGTCGGTATAGCCTCGATGGGCCAAATGACCTGCTTCCACCTTGTAGGAATTCATAATTATAGAACTGGCACAGTCAAATCTCTGACCAAGCCAAGGACTCAATGATTTGGAATAATTTGGATCATTTGAAATGTGTGGGAGGAGGGAAATTGTACTGCTTACAAAACTGTATTGTAGAATTTCAAAATGCACAGTGTTTTGAAAATGATAGTGTTTTGAAAATGATGGTTAATCCTAGGGGGAAGGCTAAAAATAATTGTTCACATTTTGTGCCTTGTGGCTAACACTTTTGAAAAAAAAAACTGTAAGCAAAGAAGGTAATGCTCTCTAAATTTAATCTGTTATCTTTCAAGTCAGAGCACTGGGAGGTGGGAGTTATATTTTGTAAGAAGATAGCAAGCATTTCTGACTCTAATGTGAAACCAGCAAACCTGAACAACTTTAGTTCCCGAAATTGATGTGAGCTGTTGATTCGTGCACTCAAGAATGGAAATTCGTCTGAAGTTTACAGAAAAAAAAATCTACTTTTTTATTTAAAGAAAAGGAGGTGCAGTGCAGTCTAAGTGGCTCTTGTTGAATCAAGGGTGAAACTTGCTTTGCAGAGAAATGACATTGACAAAATCTCCACATTCAGGATCATTTGAAAGTGATAACTGACTCAGGAACAATATAGTGGGTTACTTTTGGGAAATTAAAGTTCTGCTATCAGCATAAATAAACAAACAAAATGCGTTAATAACTTGAGCCAAGTGGGAACATTTCTTGTCTGTTTTATACGTCTAACCATGTTTTGTGCCGGACAGTAAAATTCACCCACATCTTGTGAATGAGTTGAAATGCTAACGATGGTGTGAAACTTATTGAGGAGATGAGATAAACACACGCAATGTACACATTCAAATGAGGAGCGCTTTCCAAAATTATTTTCTTAGGTGAACTGGAATATATTACCTACATATAAAAATGGAACTTATGAACGATGGGTAGCCATAATGGTATTGAATGGTGGCATAGCTTTGGCAGCCACATGCTTTTACTTCTGATGTTCACCAAATTACATCAATCTTGCAGCAACGCACATTCTCTTGAAGGATTTTGGAAGCATAGGTGAGACTACGCAAGAATTAGGAATAGTCCATTCGGCCCATCTTCCCTGCTCTGCCACTCAATAACATCACAGCTGATCCAATTGTGGGCTCAACTCCACTTTCCAGACCGCTCCCAATAGCCTTGACTTCCTTGTTGATCAAGCATCTATAAATCAGCCACGAATATATACAACAATCCCACTGCCACCACACCCTCAGATGGCGAGTTTCACAAGTTCACAACCATCTGAGAGGAACAAAATGTATCTTCATCTCAGTCCCAAATGGGATACTCCTAATTTTTTAATGTGTCCCCTTGTTCTTACAAGGGGATACAGCCTCTCAGCATCTACCTGTCAAGTACCCTTAAGATCCTACATGTTTCAAAAGGGTTGCCTTTCATTCCTCTAAATTCCAAAGGGTATGGACTCAAGCTCCCGTAATAAATTAATCCCTTCATCCCAAAAATTAGTCAAATCAACCTTCTCCGAATTGTTCTACTAAAATTAGATTTCTTTTCAAATAAGGAGACCAGAAGTTTCACAGTATTCAAGCTGTGCTGTTACTAAAGTGCCATACAAGTATAGCAAAATCTCCCTTCTTTTACACTCAATTTCCTTTGAAATAAATGCCAACTTTTCATTTTGCCTCCCTAATTACTTGCTGTATCTGCATACTAACGATTTTTTGGGATTCACGTACCAGGATAACCAGATCCCTCTGTAGTTCAGAATTCTGTAATCCCACTCCATTTAAATATTATATTTCTACTCTTCTTGCCAACCTGGCAAGCTCACATTTTCCCACGTCATACTCTGACAATTTTTTGGCCACTCACTTAACTGATCCTTATCCTTTAGCAATCTGCTTATGTTTTCTTCACGATGCACTTCCCTATCCATCTTTCTGTCATCAGCAAATTTAGCAACCACGCATTCAGTCCTTCATCCAAGTCAGTGCTATAGATTGTAAATTGTTGGGGTCCCAGCAAAGATTGCCATGGCACTCTTCTAGTTACAGCCTGACAATCCAAAAGTGACCTTTCATCAATACTGTGATGCCTGTAAAGGGAAGATTGCACTGGTAATCAAACCTCACCACTTGACTAGTCACACCATTTAGTTCATTCAATTCAATGGACAATTGATTACCTTTTGCATTACAATCCAAAATTTAAAAAAGACTTTCATCAGGCTTCTTTAATGAAGTAAAAATAATCCATTTATTAAACATATTCTTTAAATAAGTGGCAAACATTGGTTAATATCTAAGCTATAGTCCAGAATTAGATATCCCTTTAATCCCAACCCTAAGCACACACAGGCAACTGAAAAGTCTTGAAAAATGAAAAAGAAAAACCACCCCAAATGGCCAAGGGCCTGAAAACAAATCCACCCAGTTTCCTATTGATGAAATTGAATTGTCAACAGCCATAGACTGTTGGAAGATCTTCAGATCGTATTCAAATCAAACCAGATCTGAGTCTTTGGAAGATGGCCACAATACAGATTTTCAGGGGTTGTAAGATAATCAGAAGTACTGATACTTGCAAACTTTGTCAAGTTCCCAGAAACTTGCTGGGAGAGATAGAGAGACTTGCAGCGCTTAGGGTTTCTTCCTTCTGACTATATAGGTCTGCAGAACAGAAAACCGTGTCCAGAAATATTGCTAGGCAGTCATTAACATAAAGGTGCTTATAGGATTTACAAAGCCAGGGTTTCCAGCAATTAGAGGCCATAAACTTCTGCACTTATCTCACTTAAAATCTTTCTGATCTTTTCGTCCAAAAATTGATTTTCTGTAAATGGCAGGTAAACCACAGCTCACATTAAACTGTTAACTACATGGTAGAAACATTTGTCAAACCAGAAAGGGGCCAAACAGTTCCATATCCTCCAGTTTCCACATAGTCCTTGTATATAAACATGTGTTCCTAACAATACTCTCAGCTTCCTTTTAGTGAACCTATCGTCTATCCATTTACACCATGAGCTCTTGTTTTGTGCAGTAACCTATGATGTGGCACATACCAAATACCTTTGAAAATCCAAATACCTTATTTCTACAGGTTCCCATTTATCCATTTTGATGGTTATTTCCTCAAAACATTTCCAATAAATTAGTTAGACAGGATGTCCTTTTCAAAAAGCCACATTGAGTCCTGGCTAATCATTTTTGAGGTATCCTGCTAATAACCTCTTCAGTAGTGGATTCTAGAACTCTTCCCTCAACCTCATGAACCAGAGGTCACAGTCTGAAGATACAGGGTAGGCCATTTAAGATGAGAAGAAATTTATTCACCCAGAGAGTGGTGAGCCTGTAGAATTCTCTGCCACAGAAAGCAGTTGGGGCAGAAGCACTGAATGTTTTCAAGAAGTCCTTGAGCCTAAAGGGATTAAAAGCTTTGGGGAGAAAACAGGATCGGGGTACTGAGATGAATCATTAGCCATGATCACATTGATTGATGGAGCAGGCTTTAAGACAAAATGGCCTACTCCCGCTCCTGTTTTCTGTGCTTCTACCTCTATGTTTCTATCTAAAATCGCCTGAATGCCCAGGAATGGGTATTTTCCAGTTTTCATGTGCAGCATCATACTGGGACACCTGGTCTTGTGCAGAAATACGATCAGTCACATCTGAACAGGAAGGAGTCCGAAATGATGTGATTGATTTCTCACTCAGGATTCAGTCTCAGAAAAGCAGTTATTGGATTGCAGTGTAGGACGTGGTTAATGTGGCTCAGGAGTGTGAGATAACTTCTTAAAACATCAAAGCACTGACACAAATACCACAGTAAGGTCGATGCTTTAATGAAATAGTTTCTAAGACTTCAAATTAGTGGGCATCCTGCAGAAGGATACATAATAGTTTGAGTTAAGGGTTAGGGATTTATCTTTCCCCTGACAATGGGTGGTATGTATCTAGCCTTTGGAGGATATTTACATGGATTTAGATGAAAGCTTTGCTAGCTCTCAGTTTAATATAAATTTACTAGACTATGGAATTATGTCTTATTTGTTCATATTCATAAGGAGAACGCTGTTTGAGTTTATACAATCCCTGCAAGAGGAAAGAGGCCATTCAGCCCATGGAGCACACACTGACCCTCCAAACAGCACCCGTCCAGATCCAGCACCCCCATGCTATTCCCATAACCCCACATTTACTGTGGCTAATCCACCTGGCCTACACATCCCTGGACATACAGGATAATTTTTAGAACAGCCAATCCACATAACCTGCACATTTTTGGAATGTGCGAGGAAACTGGCGCACCTAGAGAAAACCCATGCAGTACAGCATGCGAACTCCACACAGACAGTCACCCAACGCTTGGAATCAAACCCAGGTCCCTGGAACTGTGAGGTAGTAGTGCTAACCACTGAGCCAATGTGCCACCCAGTTCAGAGTTCTTCTCAAACCTTGAGACATAGGGGCAGAAGTAGGCTTGTCTGCTTTGCCACTCATTGGGATCATGGCTGATCTGATAATCCTTAGCTCCATTTTGCTGTCTTTTCCCATTACCCTTGATTTTCTTACTGATTAGAAATCTATCTCAGCCTTGAATATACTTCATGACCCAGCCTCAACAGTCCTCTGTGTTAAAGAATTCCACAGATCTACTCAAGGTGAAAAATATGCTCTTCTTCTGTGTCTTTAATGTGTGATCTCATTATTATGAGATTATGCCCTCTGTTCCTAGATTCTCCCACAAGGGAAAACAACCTTTCTACATCTGCCCTGTCAAGTCCTGTAGGAATCTTGCATGGCTTACTATGGCTGCCTCTCATTCTTCTAGAATGTTCATTTGTTTCAAGGTCTTGACTTGACTGCTGTAAGAAAGAAAGCCAGTATCAAGTATAAGAACGAAGGCAACAGAGGCTAAACACTTTTTACTGTCTGGACATATGGGTGTTAACCCACATGGTTGAAATGAGGGCACCACAGTTGCATGCAAACCAGCTACGAGTTGAAAGTGGGAGAAAAAGACCATACCTTACAGGTTCCAAAACAAAATATGGATCTAAGAGAGATGAGGAGGCAATGAACCTCAAAACGTTAAGGTTTGGATGACTCATGCTATCTCTAGTTGTTAGACTAGAATTAGTGATCAACCAAGATATGACCTCCGAAAATCAACTGGAACAACTGCAACAGAACAATCAGGAAATTGAGAGGAATATTGAGACAAATTTGGAAAATGTGATTTGTGGGAAGTCATTTACAATACAGGAATATCCATCGATTGTATGTGCATTCATTCTTGTTGAAGCACTTTTAATTGTTCTGATTGTTTGTATCGGTTTTTACAGAATGCACACATTGAGCAGAAAAAGAAGTCACAGAAAAAAGAGGAAATGTAAAATGTTAATTGGAACATCAGATGTTCCTCATTTCAAAACCAAACCATTTATGAATGAAAATAAGCCCACATAATATTCTGCTCTGATCCTTCAACTTGCTTGTCCCTTCCCCAATCTCAATTCCATAAACTCAGCTGTAGACCATCAAACTGAAATGAGTGGCAACAGAAAATTGACATTGAAAAATGACACGTTTTCCAGTGAGCGCTGTGCCTAAACCGTCTGTAATTGTGGTTTCAAATTGTATTTTATGGTGATATTTTTGATTGCATTTTCTAATAGATGTGTCTCACAATCTTTGTGCACGGGACAGGAGGTATTTCGTAAATCAGAACAGCTTGGACAATATTTTTAATGCTTTCTTCAATCTAACTAAACATTTGAAGTAGAATTGCACTCCAAGAATGACAGGTTATACATCACTCTCTCCAGCTCCATCTCTTTCACCAATCTTGTTCATGTAATCAGAGTACCTGAGATGACCAGAGTCATGTTTTTTTTTTAAACGTAAATTTAAATTAAAATCCTAACTGTTTTACATTTTGTATAGTGTTGCTGACCAGGCTGAATAATGCAATGTGTATAATTCCAATTTTTTTAAAGAAAAATTGGCTTTGGAAAATACAAAGTTTTGATGCCTTGTATCATGGCACGTTGTCAACACCATCAAAAGTATTGTCATGTTATTGGCTTCTCTCTGTAGCTCAGTGCTGAATATAGCGAAGAGCATACTGATCTTAGTGTGGATCCACCCATTTGCTACCCACCATTATTTAACAATTCTCCTGCACTATTTTTAGGGCTAAAAGGCTTGAATCATAAGGACACCTAATGCTTGAGAATAGAAGGTTAGGGGATGTTTCGCATTAGTTCAGTCACAGTATGTCTGAATTATAGCATCATAGTAATACAGCGTGGAAACAGACCCTTTGGTCCAAGCAGTCCATGCTGATCATAACCCCAAACTAAAGTAGTCCCACCTGCCTGCATTTGGCACATATCCCTGCAAACGTTTCCTATTCATGCACTGATCCAAATGTCTTTTAAACATGTAACTGTACCCACGTCCACCACTTCCTCTGGAAGTTCATTCCACACACTAAGTACTCTCGGTGTAAAAAAATTGCTCCTCACATCTTTTTTAAATCTTTCTCCTCTGACGTTAAAAATATGCCCCCCTAATTTTGAACTTCCCCACCTTAGGGAAAAGACCTTTGCCATTCACCTTATCTATGCCCCTCATGATTTTATAAACCTCTATAAGGGAAGAAGGGAAAGGGAAAACGACAGGAAGTATAACGGTAAATAGAAAAGAGAGTAGTAGGTTAATGTGTACAGGAGGATTTAACTACATCGAAGACTATGAAAGAGTTAAAAGTAAGGGAAACTCAGGAGATATTATTAATGGAGATGTTATAATTCAAAAAGGTATAAAAACTAGCATTAAGGCACTTTACCTGAATGCTCGTAGCATTCAAAACAAGGTAGATGAGTTAACGGCACAAATCATCATGAATGAGTATGATTTAGTAGCCATTATGAAGATATGGTTGCAGGATGGTCACAACTGGGAATTAAATCCGGGGTATCAGACTATTCAGAAGGACAGACAGGAAGGCAAGGGGATTGGTGTTGTTCTGATAATTAAGGATGACATCAGGGCGGTAGTGAGAGATAATATAGGTTCTATGAAGAATAAGTAGTCTATAGGCCATCAAATAATAGTATCACATTGGTGCGGGCAATAAACAAAGAAATAACTAATGCCTATAAAAATGGCATGGCAATTATCACGGAGGATTTTAATCTACATGTCGACAGATCGAACCAGGTCAGTCAAGGCAGCCTTGAGGAGGAGTTCACTGAACGTATCGCGATAGTTTTCTTGAACAGTATGTAAAGGAACCAAAGAGGAAACAAACTATCCTAGATCTGGTCCTGTGTAATGAGACAGGAATAGTTAATAATCTCATAGTTCGGGATCCTCTTGGAAGGAGCGATCACAGTATGGTTGAATTTAGAATACAGCTGGTAAGTGAGAAGATAAAATTCAATACCAGGGCCCTGTGCTTAAACAAATGAGATGACAATAGGAAGAGGGAGGAGTTGACTAAAGTAGACAGGCAGCAAAGACTTTATGGTGGGACAGTTGAGGAACAGTGGAGGACTTTCAAAGCAATTTTTCAAAGTGCTCAGCAGAAGTATATACCAGTGAAAAGGAAGGACTGTAGTAAAAGGAGTAATCAGCCATGGATGTCTAAGGAAATAAGGGAGACTATCAAATTGAAAGGTAAGGCATACAAAGTGGCAAAGACCAGTGGGAAACTAGAAGATTGGGAAAACTTTAAAGGTCAATAGAAAGCCACAAATTAAAGCTACAAAGATAAGTAAGATAGATTATGAGAGTAAACTAGCTCAGAATATAAAGACAGATAGCAGAAGTTTCTACAAATATATAAAACGAAACAGAGTGGCTAAGGTGAACATTGGTCCTTTAGAGGATGAGAAGGGGGATTTAATAATGGGAAATGAGGAAATAGCCGAGGCATTGAACGGGCATTTTGTGTCAGTCTTCACAGAGGGGGACAGGAATAACATGCCAGTAATTGATGACAAAGAGACTAAGGTAGGTGAGGACCTAGAAATGATCATTATCATGAAAGAGGCAGTGTTGGACAAGCTAATGCAGCTAAAGGTAAACAAGTTTCCTGGCCATGATGGAATGCATCTCAGGGCACTAAAAGAGATAGCGGGAGAAATAGCAAACGTGCTCATGGTAATTTTCCAAAATTTGCTGGACTCTGGGTCAGTTCCAGCAGATTGGAAAACAGCAAATGTGACGCCACTGTTTAAAAAAGGAGGTCGGTGGAAGATGGGGAATTATAGGCCAGTTAGCTTAACTTTTGTAGTGGCGAAAATGTTTGAATCTATCATCAAGGAAGAAATAGCAAGGCATCTAGATTGAAATTGTCCCATTGGGTAGATGCAGCATGGTTCATGAAGGGCAGGTCAAGCTTAACTAACTTGCTAGAATTCTATGAAGACATTATGAGCACAGTGGACAATGGGGACCCAGTAGATGTGATGCATCTAGATTTCCAAAAGGCTTTCGACAAGGTGCCGCACAAAAGGCTGCTGCATAAGCTAAAGGTGTAGGGTGTTACAGGCAATGTATTAGCATGGATAGAGGATTGGTTAACTAACAGGAAGCAAAGAGTGGGGATAAATGAGTGCCTTTCTGGTTGGCAATCAATGACTAGTGATGTGCCTCAGGGATCAATGTTGGGACTGCAATTGTTTACAACTTACATAGATGATTGGAGTCGGGGACCACGTGTAATGTGTCAAAGTTTGTGGATGACACTAAGGTGAATGGTAGAGCAAACTGTGCAGAGGACTCTGAAAGTTTGCAGAGGGATATAGATAGTTTAAGTGAGTGGGCAAAGGTCTGCCAGAAGGAGTACAACGTTGATAAATGTGCAGTCATCCATTTTGGTAGGAATAACAGTAAAAGGGACAATTATTTGAAAGGTAAAAAATTGTAGCATGCTGCTGTGCAGAGGGACCTGGATGTCCTTGTGCATGAATCACAAAAGTTTGGTTTGCAGGTGCAACAGGTAATTAAGAAGGCAAATGGAATTTTGTCCTTCATTGCAAGATAGATTGAGTTTAAAAGTAGGGAGGTTATGTTACAGTTTAATAGGGTGCTGATGAGGCCACACCTGGAGTACTGTGTCCAGTTATGGTCTCCTTACTTGAGAAAGGATGTACTGGCACTTGACAGGTGGCAGAAGAGGAACACTAGGTTGATTCCAGAGTTGAGAGGGTTGGCTTATCAGTAGAGACTGAGTAGACTGGAATTATATTCATTGGAAATTTGAAGAATGAAGAGGCATCTTATGGAAACATATAAAATTATGAAAGGAATAAATAAGATAGAAGCAGGGAGGATGTTTCTACTGGCAAGTGAAACCAGAACAAGACGGCATAGCCTCAATATTACAGGGAGCAGATTTAGCACTGACTTGAGGAGGAATTTCTTCACCAAACGGGTCGTGAATCTGTGGAATTCCCCACCCAGTGAAGTTGTTGAGGCTTCCTCATTGAATGTTTATAAAGCTAAGATAGATAATTTTTTTGAACGATAAAGGAATTAAGGGTTATGGTGAGAGGGTGAGTAAGTGGAGCTGAGGGCAAATAAAGATTAGCCATGATGTTATTGAATGGCAGTGCGGGCTCGAAGAGCCAGATGGCCTACTCCTGCTCCTGGTTCTTATAAGGTCACTCCTCAACCTCCTACGCTCCAGTGAAAAATGTCCCAGCTTATCCAGCCTATTGTTATAACTCCAACAATCCAATCCTGGCAACATCCTGGTAAATCTTTTCTGAACCCTCTCCAGTTTAGTGATATTCTTCCTGTGGCAGGGTGATCAGAACTGCACACAGTACTCCAGAACTCACCAATGTCCTATACAACATCAACATGATGTCCCAACTCCTACACTCAATGGTCTGAGAAATGAAGACAAGCATGCTAAACAGCTTCTTAACCATCCTGTCTACCTGCAACGCAATCGTCAAAGAATTATGTTCCTGAACCCTTAGGTCTCGCTGTTCTACAACACTACCCAGGGCCCTATCATTAATTGAGTAAGTTCTGCCCTTGTTTGTTTTACCAAAATGCAATTCCTCACATTTATCTAAATTAAATTCCATCTGCCACTCCTACGCCCATTGACCCAATTGATCAAGATCTCTTTGTAATCTTAGATTAACCTTCTTCAACGTCCATTCTACCACTAGTTTTGGTGTCACCCCCAAACATACTAACTCTAATCAGATCATGAACAATCAATACATGATATGTGTGTGAAACTGAGAGATTCACAATGGGAAATCCACTTATTTCATGTGAAACAGAATTCCATACCAGCGAGAGGTCACAAGAGTGTCTTGTGCCTTAGGTTCTAATTTGTGTTCTGTCGGATGAGTGCTAGCAATTCACCAGACCCAGAATCTAGGACATTGGGAATTTCAAGTGGGAAGCTTTTTTTTTTAAATCTTTCATGGGATTTGGCATTGTTTGTGAAGACAGCATTTGTTGCTCATCCCGTATTACACTTGACCCATTTCAGGGAGCAGTCAAGAGTCAACCACATTGCTCTGGGTTGGCAGTCACGTATAGATCAGATTGAGTAAGGGTGACAGATTTCCTCCATTAGTGAACCAAATGCGTTTCTTTGCAACAACAATTGATGAGAGTTGCCATCACCACTATCACTGAGACTAGCTTTACGTTCCAATTTATTGGCTAAATTTAAATCCCAGCCGCCATGGTGGGATTTGAACCATTAGCCTGGTCCTCCTGACTACTAATCGAGTGACACTACCACTATGACAGCATCTGTCCCCAAAATTATTCACTTGTCTGATGCCATACGCTCCATGTGAGGAATGAAGGAAGATGACAGAGAGAGACAGAGAGAATGTGAGACAGGATAAACCAGAAGCAAAACAAAAGCAAGTAAAATGATAACAGAATGATAACACGAGAAATTAAGGATGAAATAACTCGCATTAATTTCATGTCTCCATGCATTTCACATTCAACAACTCACTTCAAGACGTAGTGAATCATTAGTTTAGATAAATGAGACAAGTTTACAGAGAACCTAACCTTAAAACTGTTGCCAATGTCACTATATAACCAGTCCTGGGAAGTGGAGCCTAGACCCCTTGGGGAGAAAATGTCTGTCATTTTTCCAGCAGCAGGTGGCACGGTGGGTCAGTGGTGAGCACTGCTGCCACACAATGCCAGGAACCCAGGCTGATTCCACCCTCAGGTGACTGTCTGTATGGAGTATGCACATTCTCCCCGTATCTGTGTAGGTTTCCTCTGGGTGCTCTGGTTTCCTCCCACAGTCCAAAGATGTGCGGTTTAGGTGGATTGGCCATGCTAAATGACCATAGTGTCCACGGATGTGCAGGCTGGGTGGATTAGCCATGGAGATTGCAGGGATAGGGTAGGGGGCCGAATCTGGGTGGGATGCTCTTCGGGGGCTCAGTGTGGACTCGATGGGCTGAATGGCTTGCTTCCACGCTGTAAGGGTTCTATGATTCAGTTGGGTACCCCAACTGATCTTTGTCAGAGCACATCTGCCATGCGCACATTGTGATGGCAGTGCTAATTTACTGCTGGGGTTTCCGTCCAGGAGCAGGGAAACACTGGCATGAATTTATGGTAATCCCGAAACAATCGCTCTAGCACTGCCTTTTGTCTCGAATACACGAGTCAATTAGGAGGAATTCCTGATAACACAATGTGGAGCTGGAGGAACACAGCAGGTCAGGCAGCATCAGAGGAGCAGGAAAGTTGACGTTTCAGGTCGGGACCCTTCTTCAGAAATGGCTCTGATGCTGCCTGGCCTGCAATGTTCCTCCAGCTCCACACTGTGTTATCTCTGTCTCCAGCCTCTGCAGTTCTTGAGATCTCTAGGAGGAATCCCTGCTTCATTCATCATAAACAAAAACACTGACCATCAGCAACTCAATCACCAGGTTCCAGGAAATCTCATGGGCTTTTACAGGGTTTGAAATCAGCAATGGAATATCACTTACTGTGACATCTGCAGCTCTGTGCCAGCTGAGGGAGAAAAACATTTGTCTCATACTCCCAGCTCTGAGCTAAACATGCCAGAAACCAGTTAGGTGCAGAAAATCTGGGTGTGTGGTCACCTAGAGATCTATGATTACAATAGATGGGAAATCACATGCCCATAGAATGTGCAAGTGGCTGAAGTTCAATTATGCAACTGCAGTACATAGGAGTATGAAAGAAGCAAATACATCTGTGTATAGTGTGCAAGAAAGATCCCTGTCTTCAATCAGCTCCCCCAGAGGCAGAAACAGAAATCATGGGCCTGGTGTGCTCTCCTGACCTGGGCCCTCTTGGTCCCAGCACAGTGAGTGCCATAGAGTAACTGGGTTTGGCTATTTGGCTATTTGGCCTTGGTGTACCCCACTGTCTCAGGCCTTACCTCTCCCCATCACACTCACACTTCCACCCCGTACTTTGACTTACTCTCTCCCTAGCTTTCCATGGACCTAGATTACCATGTCCCACCCATCAGGAAGTAATGTGCTGGCAAGCTTCTCCCAACAATAAACTTTGCAGTGACATTAAAAAACTGGTTCTATTTTTCCTCCCACTCCAGTCGTGAAGCTATTCTACACAGAGCCTATGCTTTTTGCTTTGTGCAGTTAAGGCCACAATGATATCAGCCACGATCTTATTGAATGGTAAAACAAGGTCAAGGGGTTAAATGTTTTTCTCCTTCTCTTAATTCTCACAATCTTCAGTTCTTCAAAATGGGTGTGATGCTATCTTCTCCATTCACCTGAGAGGTCAGATGGAGCCATTGTTTAATGTCTCACCTCTGCTACAAATGTTAACCAAGTGACAACCCCCCGAACAAGCATCCAGGCAGCGAGGATCAATAGGCTCTTTGAACCTAGGAAGGAAGAGGATTTGGAGACAGGGTATTTGAGGTAAGTCACAGCCAAATCTGATCATGATGAAATGGGGACTTCTCAGTCATTAGGAATGTGAAGGCTTGTGGCTGATAGGAGCCTAGTTTCTACTCAGCTGCAATCAAGCAAACCAACATAAACCAAACTGATACTCGGACCCCACTACTCTGAGTCTCCTACATCATATTTTTTATAAGAGTTTGCTGAAACAAAAAGAGGAGCGTGAACCATGTTCATTTACAGTTGAACTTTCTTTTCACTTTTGTCTTATATTACTCCCCTAATATGGGCTTCTAACAAACAACTGTTGGAGCCGAAATGATTTTATTGCCGAGTGCAATGAATGTCAGAAATAAAACAAAGCAGACTTGCTTCGGGGCAGTGACAGTGGGGCGAGACGCTTGAGTTATCTGAGGAGACTTAAAGAACTGGAGCAAGTTTGCAACCGTAACTCCCAGTCAATGTCGAACTTTGGGAACATTCATCTGCTATGACCCAATATACAGCATCTCTTGCTCATGAGCTGGAAGTGGGTTCGTAGACACAATCTAGACTGACACTCCAGTGGCATGCTGAAGGAATGCTTTTTTGTCCTAATAATACAACAAGCCTAGGCCCCGTTCACCCTCTCAGATGGACACTGGCAGGCCGTAGCACTGGTTTCATGAAGAACAGGAAAGTTCTCCCTGCTACACCTTAATGTCCATCCCACAAATGAAATCAATAAGAACAGACGATATGACCAATGCTGTTTTATGGGATCTTGCTGTGCACCAATTAGCTGCACTGTTCCAAAAAGTGACTAACCAAGAAAGCACTTCATGAACCATTGAGGTTCTGAGGTCAAACTCCATCAATACAAGACTGGCTTTAGTCCATCTCGTCAACCATCCCGCATTCTACAGTGCAGCATGTCACTTTGAGCAAAACCACTTATGAGTGACAGTGTGTACAAAATGAGCATTTCAAGATTTGATGATGAGATGATGTTTGTTTTTCTCTCTAACAAGGAACACTTTACAATAAAAACCGACAAAATATGCATCTGCCACTTGCTGTGGGTGACAGCTGCAGCAATTTGGTGCAGGTTTCTAATGACATTATCTATTTGATGTGAGCTTGGATCTGACCATGAGAAACTAATATAGTGCCTTCATTCAGTATATGAAGTTGAAACAGTAGTGGCAAAATGAACTGGAACCCACAAAAAAGAACTTGGATGCGAATGAATTGGATGAGAAGTTTCACAATATGGTTCCTTTTTCTAATAAAAACCAAAAGAACTGTGGATCCTATAAATCAGAAACAAAAACAGAAACTGCGGGAAAAGCTCAGCAGGTCTGGCAGCAGCAGTGAAGAGAAATCAGAGTTAACGCTTCGGGTCGAGTGACCCTTCCTCAGAATGTTAACTCTGATTTCTCTTCACAGATGCTGCCAGGCCTGCTGAGCTTTTCCAGCAGCTTCAGTTTTACTTTTCCTGATAAGCTGCCTTGTTCGAAATGAAGGGCCGAATGGCCTATGCCTTCTCCTACTTCATAGCTGGGCTTTCATCTGACTTGCATTCTCCAATCTCTCTTTAGGTACCATATCCCGAAAGGGTGTTGGTCCATGGTGATACTTGTCTAGCTATAGCTATGGTGCATCATTGCTTCCTGCAGGTGGCTGACAGGCTAGTCTCTCACATTCTTACTGCCCCCAACTGGCACATGCTGGAAGGGGGTACAAGTTATTACTCAGCCTGCTTGGCTATGTTATGAACCATCCTTGACCATCAAGATCTGGAGTGGGACGTGACCCTGGGGGCTTCTTGCTCGGGGAAGGGAGGGGTGGGGGTACCATCCAGTCTATTTACAACACATCATTAATGACATAATGCTTTAATGACATAACCAAAACCCATCAAACATCCCACTCAGCGAACAACCTGTCCCCGAAATCAAATCTCCAGACTTGTCTACAAGATGTTCACTTCCTGCCCTACATACTGCAGGGAAGCTTTTAGGAACTTCCAAAAACTTCAAAAGTAAGATTCAACTTTGATAACTAATGGGTTAGGTCTCAATGGAGGATTGTTTCAATTTCTGGACATACCATTTTGGGAAAGACGTCAAGGCGTTGGAGATCTAGCAGATGAGGTTTATCAGAATTGCACTAGAGATGACAGGCTTCAGTTATGTGGCAAGACAAGGAATCTTGGGGTCTTTTTCACAGAGCAGAGAAGGATAGAGGGAAATTTCATAGATATTGTTAATTTTTTAAATGTTTGAAACTGGTATGATCCCAGCTAATAGTAGAACTGGACAAGTACGATCCAAGACTGAAATCTGGCTTGATAGATTCTAAGTTTTATTTTTCCTATTTGTTTTCCATAGTGGTCAGTGACTGAATATATTTATAAGAGGCTGCCAATGTACTTTGAGGAAGGTAACTAAGTCTATTACATACAAAAGGAAAATATTTATTTTATACAATCAAAGAACAATTTAATACAATCTTATCACAAATATCAGAAATAAGGATTCAAGCCATTTACTCCCAACAATAACCTTGTAGATAGTCAAACCTCAGTGAGTGTTTGCTATGCTAACACTATAAAGTTGTTTACCTAGTCGGCACAGCTGTAATTTCTTTCCTTGCTACAAATGTCTGCATTCAATCAAAACTATATCTTTAGATACTGATTCTTCCAAAGACCCTTAAACGAACCGTTAACACAGCTCACTTATTTCTGAGCATAGACTCCTTAAACTCCTCTTCAACAACCTTCTATTTCTGGAACTCTTTCAAACTGACATTAATTCATTCAGCAGATAGTAGGAACTGCAGATGCTGGAGAATCCAAGACAACAAGGTGCAGGGCATTCAGGAGTTCTGCTTTTCTGACCTGCCCGTTTTTGAAAGCTGCTAAACTATGCTGCTGCTTTTACAAACACTTTTCTCTGCGAATAACTGGATTATCTAAAAGGAACATACACACTCTTTGACTTCCTAGATGGTCCTGTTCTTAAAGGACTAATTTCTCCCTGTGTGAAAGGGCATCTTGTTGGCAAGTAACAGCAATTCTTTTCTCCCTCCCCTCTACTTTTGTTTCTAAAGCCCTTCTAGGACTTCAAAAAAACCCACATTTAAATCGATGGAATCAAATTTCAAGACAACCCGTCACCACTCTCAGAACTCAAGAATGAAACTAAGGTTTTGCAATAAGTCTGGCAACATCTAAGGATTGAGAAACAGAGTTAGCGTTGAGTCCAGTGATCCTTCTTTAAAGAAAGAATTAAAAATTACTGCTGCCCAAATATCTTTGCAGCAAACTCAGTATCAAATGTGGTTTGATAAGGTTCCTGGGAAGCACTTTTAGATATTTAATGTCACAGGTGCCATATAAATTCAAGTTGTACGGAGGTAGAAACACGAAAGTGTCACACGAGCATTTTTCAGCTCACACTTGTATATTGTGGTCTCAATGCTTTTTTCAAAATATTAATTTTTCTTTATTTATTGGGAGGGAAAGACAAATCATTTCCTGTGGCCTTGCTTGACTTTGCTGGCCAGAAGCTGGGTATGTAACGGCCATCGCCAAGTGAGAGATATGTGTCTCAACAACTGATCTTTGGTTGACCTTGGGGAAGACCCATTTAAAGGGGACAGCTCAAGTTACATGTGGCATCACCTCAGCAGCCAATCAGAGCTGTGGAAGAGGCTCAGCACAATCACAAGCCACATTTTGCTTTAAAAATATTATTCGTGCTTCGGCACCATGAATACAAACCGTTTAGGTACTTCGACCCATCCTCCCGGAATGTCATTCAAACAGTGCTGCTGGCACTAAGTCATTTTTTAATATCAGTATCCTTTCTTGGAATATGGGTCATTCATTCAGTTCAAATCCTCAGAAAATAAAAAGATGGGATGTTTAAAAAATGCATCAAATCATTCTGAACTAAACATGTGCGGTGAGTAACAGCTGTAATAAACTGGTCAAAAATGTGGACTTTAAATTCTTCAGGGCTGCTTCTGGTTCCACTGTCTCATTCTGTCAAGGTGAGGATCTGCATACAATTCATGTCCTTTCCAAGCACTACACTGCCCGAGAATGATACCACTGTCAAACTTGGGGATTACACCATACATCATCTTTGGTGGCTAATGTCAGTCTCTGAACGTGACGTTAAATGGTTCCCCCTTGCTGCCACATGATTTATTGAACATCACTGCCAAGCTCTTGGGTCTTTCAGCAGCTCGCACCATTATCCCTTGAGCCTGAGAGTTTCCTTGAAGGTTGCTATTGAGGCAGACAAGTTACAGCCTGCTCGGCTAGGCCAGGCCTTAATGCACATGTTAAACATTCGGGACTGGATGACAGCCGGGCAACAAAATTCTGTCAGAGGCTGAGTGAAAAAAGAATTAGGGCCATGAATGAGTAAAACACTCCGTTCATCCAGCTCAACAGAAACACCTTTGTAAATGTTACGTTAAAGTAAGTGCAGTTTTTTTTAATTGGAGAGCATGAAAACTCCTGAACAGAGTAAGCCAAGCACTTAAATAAAAATAAAGAGCCGAGGATGCTGGAAATCTGACAGAAAAACAGAGCCAATGTTTCAAGTCCAGGGTCAAGGGATTCAAAACGCTAACTCTGTGTTTTTCCTTACAGACGCTCAAGTCCAGGGTCACTGGGCTCGAAATGCTAACTCTGTGTGTGTCTCTCTACAGATACTGCCAAGCCTGCTGAGTTTCTCCAGCACTTTCTGTTTTGTTTTTAAAGCCAGGCACTTGCTTAATCCAGCTTTGGTGAAAGGGGTGCCAATGTGAGGAGTTGAGGGTTTGCCATACAGGCACTTGTTACCAAATGTGGCAGTGCCTATAACACAGGCACGGAATAGGCACGGACACTCAGCTCCGAAACTGATCCGTTTCCTGACGCAGAAACCATGCACAATAGAAGTCAATTTGCACCTCTTACAGTGTCTCCAACCTCTCAATCTGCAGGTTCAATTGCCCACCCTATTGGCGAGGGCTGTTGAGCTGGAAAGGTCTTTGTCTGAATCAGGAGCAAAATGAATCTGCAAGTAGCTTAGCCCACAGATCCTCAGGCAGCTGCTTCCACTAAATAATGAATTCATCCCTTGCCAGATGTCCGCACTGGCAGCTTTCAGTCAGGCTGAGGAGTCCCAGGCTCTGCTTTGTCAGCGGCAACACAGAGTGACAAAGCAGCATGATGCAAACACATCAGGCACAGGGAAAAGGGTAGTTATTTCTGCTCCACAGTGTGGTCTCTCAGACTGCAGATGGTAGGTGTCAGCCCTGACTCAGCTGGCAATAATCTTGTTGCTGAATCAGTGGGGCATTGATTCAACTCCCACTTGGGGTGAGGTGAGCACAAAAGCCAAGCTGACAGTCCCTACTGAGGGAGTGCTGCACTGTCGGAGGTATTGCCTTCTGGGCGAGACATTTAACAAAGCCCCCATCTGACCTCTTTGGTAAATGTAACATATCTGAGGGTACCAAAGCATGACAGTCTCTCCCCAGTGTTGTGGCTAACATTTAACCCTCAACCAAACATTGCACAAGTAGAGTAGTTAGTCATTATCACATTACCCTTTGTGGGATCTTATGTGAAAATTGGCTGTCATGTTTCCTGGGTTACAACAGTGACTACTTCCCAAATAACTCTGCACCTGTAAAGCAATTTTGGGATTCCAAAGGCTTTGAAAGCTGCAGATTCTAACATGCTTGAGGGTAGTCCTATTTCCCGGGTTGGGGGATTACACTTGTTGGATTTCCAGGTCAGACAATGGGTCACAGGACAAAGGATATCTGCAGGGAACACGGCTTGGTTTCTTTTTCCAGATACACAGTTCGATGGGGATTGCCTGGAGATTCAGGCTGGATTTAAAAGTTGGAGGTGAAACCAAAGACGAGAACTCCGGGTCCCAGTGCTGTGCCCAACCCCTGGCTCCTAAGCTAAGCACAGTGGCCCTCCCTTAATCCGAATACTGCAGGCCCCCTAGAGCCCTGGGCCCCAGTCACTGGGCTCTGAGTTGCCGTTCTGTCCCAGGCCCTGAGCAAACCTGCCCCTGCCTGACCAGTGTCCACACCAACTGGCTTCAGATGAGCCTTCCGCACTGGGTAAAGTCCCAACAGCAGCAAGACGAGACCCTGATATGAATTGTCTGTGGTCTCATGTTCCTGTGGTAAAATGGAGGCAGAGTTAGGCACTGGAAACAGTGTACATGGTATAGCACTCGATTTTACAAGCCCTCCACACTGTCTCCATCAAACACCCCCAGGACAATTATAGCATGGGGTCAGATACAGAGAAAAGCTGTCTACACAGACTCCGTCCATCACTCGTGGAACAAAAACAGCTCTATTTGATACAGAATAAAGTGCCTTCTACACTGTTCCCAAAATGTCCCAGAGCAGGAAAGGCCAAAGTTAGATTCACCTGGTTCCAGGAACAAGCCTCAACTTTCAGAACAACACCATCACGAGATCTTTCCACCCAACTCATGCTTTCCTTTGATCTTTCTGATCTACACTATATGAAATATGTGCCAATTCTCTAGTGGAAACTTTTATCTGATCTGTCTGCCCTAGAGTTTTCAATTCATTATAAATGAGGAGGTCTTCAGTTTGTGCACAAGGTCTAGGACAACCTCATTGATCTTCTCTTCCAAACAGAGCAATGTCTAACCTCAGACTAACATAGGACCAACGAAGACTGACTGGCTCATGGCCAGCTCCAAGGAATGTTTCTCTGTCAGGGGATTGACAGAACATGAAAGGTTGATCTGTCAATATCAATAGAATCGCCAAATTAAACCTGACTTTCCCCTTCTCGATTGCTGCTTAAAGTGGACAATGAGAACATCAGTCACTGGCCCAGGGAGATACTGAAAGGAGCTGTCTTGATGTTAGTGTCTATAGGCCTGCAGGAAGGATTGCAATTTTTAAAGATCTCACAGAATGGTGGGATTTGAAAATGTGCGGAGCTATTTACAAACCTCTTCATGTCACATGTCTCCTCATCAAGACCTATCCCAACCCTACAACCCGCCAAGGCCTCTGCGTTCCTTCAGTTCCGGGCCCCATGTTCACTATCCACTGTCCCCTCCCCAAATTTCATTACCCTGTGCCTTCAAGTCCTCAGCTCAGGAACCCCACTCCTCTAAAGTGCTCGGCCTCACTGTCTCTATCGCATATCCCTTCAGTTGTTCTTTCAAATCTAGCTCTTTAAGCCAGCTTTTGGTTAGAATAGTGAAAATGTTTTCTGATTGAGCTGGGGGGGGAAAATCGAGGGGGGGGATCATTTTACTGTGTTAAAGGCACAATATAAAGGCAAGTTGCAAGGTGAGAAGAAGCTGACGAGAGCCCTTGGCTTGCCATTGAGCATTGTGTTTACATCACTGACATAGAAGAACTAGCGATTTATTACGGCATCACTTTTCTTTTAGTTAGCACCGTCGTAAACAGAGAAGGTGCTTTTACTGCCTGCAAGGCTGTCATGCAAAGGAGTTTTCACTCCACATGCATTTCATTCATCACATTAAAAATCTCCTTAGCAGGGATTAAAACGAGAGACCATGAACAGGTATGGCCCCGACCATCACGTATTTTAATAACTTGTCAAGGATGGAATTTAATATTCCAGCTCTGTGATTCATTGGCACTCTGAATTTTTTAAAGAATATAAAATGCATTTTAGCCATGCCTGAATGCAGCCTTGGGGCAAAGCTCCATGGATCTGTGTCGTGCTTGGCTGCAGTTACATCAGCAGACTGCCATATACATATAATGTCTAATACAAATTGTGTATTGATATCCTTTAATACGAACAGTGTCACTGCACAGTGAAGGTGGAAATTCAAATTTCTTCCACAACTTGTTAAAATATCTACCACATTTGGAGTGTTGGCCAAGATAGTTCTACAGACTACACAGAAGCAAGGCGCACACTGAAGATAAGCAAAACGAATGAAATAGGCAATTTAGACAGTTTTTTTTGAACAGAAAATGCATGATTGCTATGTGTGGGCAAAGCTGGCAATACATAAAATATGAAATTTCAAAGTGCTTCCAGAACAGGGAGCAACAAGTGAAAGGACCCTCAAGTACAATAATATTTCACTCACAGACACAATAAGATCTCACCAGGGTCAAGTGGACAGGTTCAGACAGATGGGCCAGTGGAATCCTCATTATAGGAGGGATGTGATAGCCCTGGAGAGGGTGCAGAGGAGTTTTATCAGGATGTTGCCTGGTCTGGAGGGTTTTAGTTATGAACAGAGATTAGACAAACCTGGGTTGTCTTCCTCAGAGCAGAACAGATTAAGGGTGAACATGATTGAGATGTATAAAATTCCAAAACATAGACAGGATAAACAGGAAGATTCAGTGACATATTTATACCGAACATCTTTTCTATATGGACCATTTTACTAAAACATAGGAAGATCTTTTAACCTCTCCAGCAAAATGTAACATGGGAAATATAACCAGTATTTAAAAGTCAATCGTTGGTATTCCTTAATGCTACTGACAACAACTTGTGGCTATAACTCACTCAGAGATAGTAGGAACTGCTGATGCTGGAGTCTGAGATAACAAGGTGTAGAGCTGGATGAACACAACAGGCCAGGCAGCATCAGAGGAGCAGGAAAGCTGACGTTTCGAGTCTGGACACTTCTTCAGAAATGGGGGAGGGGAAGGGGGCTCTGAAATAAATAGAGAGAGGGGGAGGCGATGATAGAAGGTGGATAGAGGAACAGATAGGCGGAGAGAAGACGGACAGGTCAAGGAGGCAGGGATGAAGCCAGTAAAGGTGAGTGTAGGTAGGGAGTTGGGATGGGGGTTGGTCAGTGAGGAGGGAGGGGCGGGTAGGTGGGAGGGAAGACAAACAGGTCAAGGAGGCGGGGACAAGGATACATTCCCCTCCCTACCCTTATCTGCCTTCCAGGGCGACCGCGCTGTCCGTGATTCCCTCGTCTGTTCCACAGTCCCCACTAGCCCCACCACCCCTGGCACTTTCCCCTGCAACCGCAGGAAGTGCTACACCTGCCCCTACACCTCCTCCTCGCCCCCATTCCAGGCCCCAAGAAAACCTTCCACATTAAACAGATGTTCACCTGCACATCTGCTAATGTGGTATATTGTATCTGCTGTTCCCGATGTGGCCTCCTCTACATCGGGGAAACCAAGCGGAGGCTTGGAGACTGCTTTGTGGAACACCTACGCTCGGCTCGTGACAAACGACAACACCTCCCAATCGCGAACCACTTCAACTCCCCCTCCCACTCCTTGGACAACATGTCCATCCTGGGCCTCCTCCAGTGCCATAACGATGCCACCCGAAGGCTGGAGGAACAGCACCTCATATTCCGCTTGGGAACCCTGCAGCCCAATGGTCTCAATGTGGGCTTCACAAGCTTCAAAATCTCCCCATCCCCGACCTCATCCCAAGACCAGCCCATCTCATCCCCGCCTCCTTGCCCCGTCCATCTTTTCTCCCACCTATCCGCTCCTCCCATCTCACTGATCAACCCCCATCCCCACTTCCTATTTACTAGCCTCATCCCCGCCTCCTTGACCTGTCCGTCTTCCCTCCCACCTACCCGCCCCTCCCTCCTCACCGACCAACCCCCATCCCAACTCCCTACCTACATGCACCTTTACTGGCTTGATCTCCGCCTCCTTGACCTGTCCATCTTCTCTCCCCCCTTCCCCTCCCCCACTTCTGAAGAAGGGTCCAGACCCAAAACGTCAGCTTTCCTGCTCCTCTGATGCTGCCTGGCCTGCTGTGTTCCTCCAGCTCTACACCTTGTTATCTTGTGGCTATGGTTGGTTACAGCTTTAACCCTATCCTCTGTTAAAGTCCTCCCTGATTAGATTACTGAACAAGTTGAATCCCAGAATGAATTCGGACTTGTTTGATCATACTTTGCTTCTTTTATATTTAATATGGAGTTTTCACTGAAGCACACAAGGCTGCAGAGTTTGTTTTAATAATAAAACAGCAGTTAATTACATGAAAGGATAATAGTAAATAAACTAAATCAAGCTACTTAAAACGTAACAGAGTTTGAAAGGTTTCAAAACACACAGCCAAACAAAAAACATCTACTCCCCAATAGCATCACTTTACACACAATCAAAATCCAGGGAAGTTGTCCCTTCATTATCAAATCTCTAAATTTAACCTAACTGCTTCTTCTTAGTTCCAGTCCTGTGAGCTGTGAAGCCTTTTCCTGGAATGTTCCCAAAATAGAACAGTTTAGACTTTTTAAGTATTTTGATAATCTGGGGGATCCAACCGAACACTGCTGGTCTGGAAGGTTCACAAACACTTTTCCTGAGGTAACATAATCCCTACCTGCTCTGAACAATCTCATTTTTTTTTCTAGAAGACACTATACTAGCATCCAACCCCAGTCAGGTCCTGCTCAAATTCCCGAAAGCTTGCTGATCTCTGGGTTTTCTGAGACAGGGGGTCAATCCTTCATTCTTCTAACTCCAAAAGCAAGCCTATGCCTTTCAATGCTTTCTCTCTCCCCTTGTAAACACCCACAGTAGAAACAAACTTCCAGGATGTACTTACTGCTTTAATATCGTGGTTCTGGAAAGACTGGCCTCGTCGAGTTTTAAACACATTCACAGAGGTAGACCAACACCCATATGCCACTAGTTTGATATCCAAACACTAAAAAAAATAATGTTAATATCAAACACTATTTATCACACGGTGTACTCATGGCCCGGTTTGGCTGTTGGCTCTTGGCCAAGACAGTACAAAAGCGATGAACAAAACAGATTAGTTCCATTCACAAAAAGGCAAATAGATGGTCATCAGCCCCTAAGCAACCACAATTTGGAAATGCTCTATAAGCATTGCTGGAAACCAGGTATGTTCACCTGAAGAGAATCACTATGCCTGACAGGAAACTTGACTGCAGTTTGCTCACTAAATGCCCTGTTTCATGGTCAAAGGAAGCAACAATGAGAAATTCCTTTGTCTTTGCTGCCTCATTCTTGGATGCTGGCTGAACACAATACCTAGCCTAAACAAACAGAAACAGAAATTGCTGGAGAAATTTAGCAGATTTGGCAACATCTGTGGAGATAAAACAAATTTACTGATCAGAACCAGTAACCCTTGTTCAGAACTAGTTTAAGTTCTGAAGAAGGGTGACTGCACTCGAAACATTAACTCTGTTTTCTGTCCACAGACGCTGCCAAACATGCTGTGTTTCTCCTGCAGTTTCTGTCTTTTTTTATTTGTTTCAGATCTTCAGCATCCATAGTTCTTTGTTTTACAATACCTGGCCCCTTCCTGTTATTGCTTGAAAGCACCGTGGAGGCAAACAAGAGTACCACTTAGGTTAAACTGTAAAGCTTAATTGTTGACAACATTGATCTTAGTTGTATTGTCCCAACATCTCAAGCCAACAGGGAACATGCTTTCCATTAATTATCACGATATACAATCTGATGAGTCTCTGGAAAAGATCAAGATTCATGGTAACTGCTGAAAGTGCTGAAGATGAGGAGGAGAAAAGCTTTGTTTCGTACAACACAAGTTGTAATGATCTGGAATGCAGTGCCTGAAAGGTCAGTGGAAGTGGAGACAATGATAACTTTCAGAAGGGAATTGGGTAAAGGTTAGTGAATTTTCAGAGCTTTGGGGGAAGGGTAGTGATTGTAGCACTGATTCTTTCACAGACCTGGCAAAGTCAGAATGGGCCAAATGGCCAACTTCATCTCTGTAATTTCCAGTAATCCTGTAATTCGCTGACCAGCTGTCGACACTGCGTTTATTCTATGCTTCATCGCTCCATGATTTGTTCTCCTGTTTTGCAGATTTTTTCTCCTTTATACTTATCCTCTTACAGATTATTATCCGACGGACCTCCTTTTGGAAACTTAGTATCCCAATGTCTGTTGTAAAGTGGAGAATGAAGCTCTAATTAATGTAACTTAAGAAAACGTGTCTCTCCATTTAGCAGATACATAACATTCAGGAAGACACTAATCCTTTAATCATCAGAGTTCTCACATGTAGAACCATTCAATGTAAATACACATAAAACCTAAAAATGTAATCAGAAAGCGTTCAAATTAATTACGCTCCGCAGTACATTTACTTAAGAAGCACATTAGAGTGGTTTCATTCCTTTTCTACATCCAATAACAGAGCAATACCATCCTGCCTTATGCACAATGTGAAATGGCACCACAGAAGACCCTGCTTCTGCTTCCAAACACTATCTAACCAAGCTGGCCACCAAGTAGCTGTGACTGCTCTCTGGCCAGGGTGGGGGTAGAGACTGATGCTCCTACTGACTCCCTCTCCTCCCCCACCAATGTATGTGAAGGAGACACATAAAATAAAGTGGGTGACCAGCCCCGCAGCCTTCAGCCCCACCTCCCCACACCCCCAGCACCGGTCCCCACACATTAGGGGTGGTAGGGGGCGAGGTGCCGAAAGACCCACTCTCTCAATTGAGGCCCTTCAGTGGCAATTGACAGCCGCTTAAGGATCCCATTCTGCCTCTGCGATCCATGTGGCTGGGGAGTTTTGAAGGAAAGTGACTAGCTGGGCAGGTTTCACCGCACGGGGTTTCAGGTGGCAGGAAAGTGGGGTGTCCTTGTGTCCATCTGGCTGCCACGCCCAATATGGTGTCCCACCTTTGTCCCACTGGCCTCTAAAACCTAACATCCCTGCCCTGCCCCCTCTCCTTGTCCAATCTCTGCCTGTCCAAAATGGCCAGACTTACTTTAAGTCCAGCGGACGTACACAGTTCTCCTTTTGGACCTCCTTGTAGCCCCAGTATTGCCTACAACTGCGCGCTGGCACCACTAGCACTGCAGAGCTGCTAAGCAAACAGATTGGTTAGCAGCTCCATAGGGACAGACATTGCATTCTTACCCCGTAAAGGGCTGTTTTGCCACTGCGGGGCAGTCGACTTTAAAATCAGCGAGGAGCCAGCCAAACTTTCAACCCAAACTGAGGGAGCGCTGCACTGTCAAAGGTGTCGGCTTTCAGCTGAGATGTTAAACCTCAGCTTAGAATTGTACACTACAGAAGAGGCCCTTCAGCCCACCGAGTCTGTACCACCAAAAACAGACCACTACCTACGTTAGTCCCACCTTCTGAACTAGGCCCATAGCCTTGAATGCTGTGACATTTCAAGTACTTTTTAAAGGTTGTGAGGTTACTTGCCTCAATTACTCTCCCAGACAGTGCATTCCAAGCCCCCACTAATCTCTGGGTGAAAACATTTTTCCTCAATTCCCCTCAACTTTCTAGCTTTCAGAATTAAAAGTGTCTCCCTTGCTCTTATCACTTTAAATAATGGTAATAGCTGCTTTGTATCCAACCTGTCCATGCCCCTCATAATCTTATACACCACAAATCAGGTCACCCCTCAACTGTCTCTGCTCCAAAGAAAACATCCCAAGCTTATCCAGCCTCTCTTCATAGCTGAAGTGCTCCATCTCAGGCAATATCCTTGGAAATCTCCTCTGCACGCCCTCCAGTGCAATCAGCGCATTTACACAAACATCTGCAAAAACACTGCCCAGCAGTGACTTATCCAAGTGCTCCTCACAAAAAAATTGAACTACTAGAAAGTTTAAAAATAAAGAAACAAAATACTGGAAATACACAGCAACTCAATGAGTATCTGTAGATGGAAAAAGCAAGCCAGTTCCTTGTGTTGAATCCTTCACAGAGCCATAAAATCCCTATTAATGGGACCAGGCCATTTGGCCCATTGAGTCCACATCAACCCTCTGAAGAGCATCCCACTCAGACCCACCACTCCCCCACCTTAACTCTGCATTTCCTATAGCTAATCCACCTACCTACACATCCCTGGACACTATGGGCAATTTAGCATGGCCAATCCACCTAACCTGCACATCTTTGGACTGTGGGAGGAAACCAGAGCACTCGGAGAAAACCCACGCAGGCACGGGGAGAATGTGCAAATTCCACACAGACAGTCGCCCGAGGGTGGAATCAAACCCGGGTCCCTTGCGCTGTGAGGCTGCAGTGCAACCACTGAGCCATTGTGCTGCCTTCATCAGAATTGGATTTCAATGAAAAATCCACACCTGGAAGATCAACCTGGACTCAACCGCTGACGGACATGCTGTTCTTTTCTAGTATTCTCTCTAACTGGATTGAAAGCAAGCACCGTTGTGCACATTGTACATTTCAAGATCTCAAGATCTCTCAAATTGCTTCACAGGTAATTAAAAAAAATTTCAGGTGGCCACTATTGTAAAGAGGCATAGGCCAGCCTGTGCACAATGAACTCATGCAAACATCAATCAGGTAACGCATTTTAGTGACAACGGTGGAGAAACCAATATTGGCCAGGATACTAGGAGAACCTCACAATCTTTTCTCTAAAGAGTGGTTTAGCATCTTTGACATCTACCCGAGAGGGCAGATGGGACCTCAGTTAATGCCTTATCCCGAAATTTGGAACCACCGCCTGTAATGCTATACCAGGAGCGTCTGGAATGAGACTTGAACCTATTACATCTGTTTCAACTGAATAGCAGTCTCATTGAGGCAGGGCTGATTTACCTAAGATAGCAAGTTGTTAAAAGCAGTGACAGTTCACATACATCACAGTTACTATGAAATCAATTTGTGTAAATGTGTGCAAATAACTCATTTTTTAAAAAATTTATGGTAATTTTCAACTCAAAGTCATTTAGGTCTCCAGCAAACCAAAAAAGAATTAATTAAAAAGTATATGTTGAATATCCTATTATTGGGATAGTTGGAACGTCAACTCAGGTATGTATTCAAGGTCCTATCACATTGTGTAAATACATGACCAATTACCATCCAGCAGGTCAACGGCAGCAGATACTTGGAGGTGTATTACTTGCAAGTTCCCCTCCAGATCACACACCATGTCGATATCAAATAACATTGCTGTATCTTCAATGCTGCTGGGTCAAAATCCTGAAATTCTCACCCTACACACTGCCCAGCAGGGGCTTATCCAAGTGCTCCTCACAAACAAATGGAACTACTCGAGAGCTTAAAAATAAAGAAACAAAATACTGGAAATACACAGCAACTCAGTGAGTATCTGTAGATGGAAAAAGCAAGCCAGTGCTTTGTGTTGAATCCTTCATAGAACTGTAAAATCCATTTTATGGTCAAGGCCATTCGGCCCATCGAGTCTACACGGACTCTCCAAAGAGCATCTTACCCAGACTAACACCCCGACCCTGTCCCTGTAACCCTGCAATTACCAAGGCTAATCCACCTAGCCTGCACATCCCTGGACACTATGAGGCAAATTAGCATGGCCAATCCACCGAACCTGCATATCTTTGGACTGTAGGAGAAAACTGGAGCACCTGGAGGAAACCCACGCAGAAATGGGGAAAATGTATAAACTCCACACAGTGGAGGATACCTACACCACGCTGAATGAAGCAGCCAATGTAGGCAGGTGACTCCCACCTTCTCAAGTATATTTAAGAATGACCAATATATGTGGCCAAGCCAGCAAAGCCCGTATTCTGTGTATGTTGTGAGTCATTTGAGAAAAAACATCTCACTCAGGGGAGGACTTCTGTAATTTCACATCATTGGTTAGATGTCAATATTGTGGCAAGTTCTTTCTTCTTTATTCACAGATTGGCAGCAGATGCTCTGCTTGAGTACTTTTTTTAAATTCACTCATGGGATGTGGGCATTGCTGGTTAGGCAAATGCTAATTGCCCAGAGGGCAGCTCAGAGTCAACCACATTGCTGTGGGTCTGGAGTCACATGTAGACCAGACCAGGTAAGGATGGCAGATTCCTTCCCTAAAGGACATTAGTGAATCAGATGGATTTTTACAACAATCAGCAATGAATTCATGGTCATCATGAGATTCTTCATTCCAGATCTTTTTAATTGAATTCAAATTCCACCATCTTCTGTGGTAGGATTTGAACTTGGTCCCCAGGACATTATCTGGGTCTCTGGATTAACAGTCCAACGATAATACCACTAGGCCATGGCCTCCCCTGGGCTTTCCTGGCTGTGGAGAATATCTGGGAATTTTAGTGTGCAGCTGTTTACATTGATTTGTAGTTATTTCAATCAACCTGACTGGTCATGCCTTCAAAAACCCCCATGGCAGGTGTGAATTAAACTTGGGCCTCATGACCCATGGACAGGGACACTACCGCTACATCACAAGACCTGTAGCATTGACTTGTATAGAGATGGATGTCAGCACTTATACCTGAAAGTCAGTAAAGTTGTTGATTTAAATCCCACTCCAGAGGAGTTCTGCATTGTCAGAGGTGATGCTCTTTGATAGAATGTTAAAGTGAACGCTTGTCTACTTTATCAGCCCGTTCATAAAATATTTTTTCATTTTTTTCGTGAGGAGGCAAGATTCAGTTAAGAGCCAGAGAATTCTCACGAGTGTTTATAGTAATATTTTATCCAATAACCAGTGTCATTTTGCTGTTTGTAAGAGATGGCTGTGCACAGGTTGGACCTCTGGAGTGGGTGGCACTTGAACTCGGACCTCCTGGCCCAGAGATAGGACACCACCACTCAGCATTTCTCTGTGTACAAACTGGATGCTGTCTTTTGATTTTGCAACAGTAACTACAGTCAAACTTGTCTTTGGATTTCCTAAGGTTGTGAAAGACACAATATGACATTTCTAAAACTCATTCACGGGATGCGGGAATCAACTACTGAGGCAGCACTTATTCCCCATCCATAATTGCCCTTGAGAAGGTGGTGGTGAGTTGCCTTCTTGAACTGCTGCAGTCCATGTGCTGTAGGTAGACTGACAATACCATCAATGAGAGAATTCCAGAATTTTGACCCAGTGACACTGAAGGAATGGCAATATATTTCCAAATCAGGATGATAACTGGCTTGAAGAGGAACTTGCAAAGGCCGTGATCTCATGTATCTGTTGCCCTCGTCCTTCTGTGAAACAGAATTCATGGGTTTAGAAGGTGCTGTGAGAGGAGCTATGGTGAATTATGGCAGTGTGTATTCTAGGTGGTACACATTGCCACCACTGTGTGTCAGTGGTGAAGGGATGTTGAAGGTGATGGATGGATACCAATCAAGTGGACTGCTGTGCCCTACACAGTGTTGAGGTTCTTGAGTATTTTCAGAGCCATCCAGGCTATTTGAGAATATTCTGTCACATATCTGGCCTGTGCCTTATAGATAGTGGACAGGCTCTGGGGCAACAGGAGATAAGTTACTATCTACAGAATTCCCAGCCCCTGAATTGCTCTGATTGGCAAATGGAGAGTTGGGTTCAGTTTCTGGCCAATGGCAAACCGAAGGATATTGATGGCGGAGGATTCAGTGATGGTAACATCATCAAATGTCAATGGTGGGGTGTTGGGGGTGGGGTGTTGGGCGGGGGAGGTGCGGGTTTGGTGGTGGTAATTGGATTCTCACTTGTTGAAGGTGATCATTGCCTGACAATTGAGTAGTGCAAATGTTACTTGCCACTTTATCAACTCATAACTGAATATTGTTCAGGTCACACTGCATATGGAGACAGTTTGGTTTAGTATCCAAGGAGTTAAGAATGGTGCTGTGTAAACATTGCGTAAACATCAGCGAACATCCCCACTTTGGACCTTATGATGGAGGGAAGGTAATTGGTGAAGCAGCTGAAGATGGTTTAACCCAAGGCTATACCCTGGACAACGTACAAGGGCTCCTGTGGTGCAGTGTTAGTGTCCCCACCTCTTAGCCAGGAGAGCTGGGTTCAAGTCCTACCTGCTCCTGAGTGTGTCATGATATTCCTGGACAGGATGATTAAAAATACCTACCCTGAAGATCTTAGTTAGGGTTTCTGTGACACAGAATGTCCCTTCTTCTGGGTCAAAAGTTCTGGGTTCAAGTCCCACCTGCTTCAGATGCTTGTTATAACATGTCTCAACAGGTTGGTAAAAAATATCTACCCTGAAGAGCTCCAACAGAGATGGGACTGACTTGATTCACTTCCAACAATCCAGTCAACTTCTTTTGTACCTGGTATGACTTCAATTTTTGCAGAGATCTTGCCCAGCCAATTCCCATCAAGTCAAATTTTGCTCTTTGATGCCACACTCTGCCAACTGTGCAGCCTTGATGTCAAGGGCTGTCACTCTCACCTCACCTCTGGAATTCAGCTCTTTTGTCCATGTTTGGACCAAGGCTGTAATGAAGTCAGGAGCTGAATGGACCTGGCAGAACCCAAACTGGGTGTCACTGAGCAGGGTATTGCTGAGCAAGTGCTGCTTGATAGCACTGTCGATGACACCTTCCCTCACCTTACTGATGCTCGACAGTCGACTGATGGGGGCATGATTGGCCAGGTTGGATTTGTCATGTTTTTTGTTGTACAGGACATACCTAGGCAACATTCCAAATTGATGGAGAGATGCCAATGTTGAGCATTTTTTTTCTTAGTGATGCATAAAGGGTGAAGAGAGTTCAAGGCTTTCAGAAACTTTGTAATAATTGTTCCTCTCTAGAAATCTAGATGCACTTCTTAACGTCCATTATTGTTTGGTGCAGATTCCACTGACATTAGGGAAAGATACATTATTCCTCAATGTAATTCATTTCAGCCTTTTGTTTCATTATAAGCAAGTGAAATCCTCATTTTTCAATCATCTGCTTGCTCTCATCCCTTCACATGAATCTGATCAAGGAGGCAGTTACTACGATTTAGTTTCTTTTCCATCAAATAAACAAACAAGGAGATATTTCAAAAAAGGAGATTTTTTATGTGCTGGTCAGGGTTTTAAGAAGAAAGGCGTGCATTTGCGTAGAGCTTTTTTCAGTCTCAGGCCATCTGATGGAGCCTTACATTCACTGTTGAACTATAGGAGCCAATGTTGCACACAACAAGATTCCACAAACAGCAATATGATACTAACTAGATCATGTGAGTTCGTGATGTTGGTTGAAGGATAAATACTGGCTGGGATAACTCCCCTGCCCTTAAAGAGCCTTAACAGCAGAGGAGGCTATTCAGCCTTGCTGACTTGCTGTCAAGTAATCAAGTAATCTGTCAAGCAGTCTGCATTAAAATAGTACCACGTGAACCTCTCCATCTACCTGAGAGTGCAAAAAAAGACTTGGATTCAGTATCAAATTATGCAGTAATGAAGTGGAGTGTCAAGTATCCAGTGCAGGATTTTAACCCAGAACTTCTTGATGTAGAGATAAGAGTGTTAGCTGCTGAGCCATGGCTGACACTTCTGATCAGTGCTGGATTGAAGCACAAAACACGTGACACAACATATTTGGTCTGGTGCCCTGCAGTTGTCCAGGGCGTCTGCTTGAAATAGGGAATAACTCATTTTCTGTAAATTTCCGTCCTCTAGTTGTGACTCAGCATGCTTTGTGTTTGTGGAATCCCTGATGCTATCGTAGGTTTGCCTGTACATTATCCAGTTCCTTGCAATGCCCAGATTGGGTGTCCTAAACACCTTGTACTTCATTGCCCCTGCTTTCAGATCTCAAAACAGAGAATATGTCAAAGTTTGAACTAGAGCAAGATAAAGTGAATTAAATTAACTTGTTGCCATGACAATGGTAAACTATTGCCTTGGGCCAAAAACCTAGTACAAAATGTTTCTATCAAGTTCAATGAAGTTATAATGAATTACGTTAGTCTTTCTCTTTCAGTTATTTAAACAGTTAATGTTTGGACTGTTATGTATTTTTATGGCCTGTTGAGTTCTAGAATGTATGATGGAATTTGTAGTTTAAGTATTAACGAAACTTACAAAGCAATTGACATAAAACAGGGCTTCTCATTAACAAAGAGAGAGCCAGCTACATCTAAGGACTTGCTACTGTCATGGGGATAGTCTGCAACTGCTTCCCAGTCTGTGTAACACACAGCCCTGAAATACATACCATCGTTCTTCATACATAATAAAACATAAGGAATCCTGAAAACTATCGAGGGTTGCCAACTCTCAAGGACTGCCCTGAAGATTAATTTCCCAGGCATGACTACAAGCAACTCTTCACAGGGAAAAAAACTGCAGTGGAGTTTGAAACATTGGCTGTCTGTTTTTCATTTTCTTTAGTAATCCTTGTTCATAGGTCATGAAAGGTCTAGGATAAAGGGAATAAGGAAAAGACTGCTTGACCGACAGTCATGAATCAGTCAATCAGTGTGTTTGTTTTCCAATTTCATACGGTCAGGTAGTGCGACTTGAGAAAGGATATACTTTGCGACCAAGGCAAGGAAGAGTGGGGCTCAGGTGACTGGAGGTGGGAGGTCAAGGAAAAGGAAAGTCTTGCATTTTTATATCGCTTTTCATGACCATTGAACATCTCAAAGTGCTTTACAGTTAATGAGGTACAGCTACTGTTGTAAAAAAACAAAAGAGGACAGCCAATCCGCATACAGAAATCTTCCACAAACCACAATGTGATAATGACTAAATAACTGGTTTCTTCTTGTTGTACTGACTGAGGGAAGAATATGGGCCAGAGCACCAGGAAGAAGTCTCATGCATTTCTTCGCAATAATGCCACAGATCTTTCACATCTACCTGAGCAGGCAAGTGGAGCCTCAGTTTCTTGTCTCACCTACCTCTGACATTGCAGAAATCCCTCAACACTATACTCGGGAATGAGTTTTAATTTCCGTGCTCAAAGTCTGGAATGAGATTTGATCCCAGAGCCTCATGACTCCGAGAAATAAACTGCAACAAACTGAGCCCAATTTCACAATTCAATGACATTTCCTGGAATAAGTTCAGACAGACTCAATAACTCTAAAGCTCTTGGAGTTGAGTCTTCCAACTCTAACTCATACATAACATTCTAAATGAATCCCTGGATATAACAGTGAGCATATTTGTTGCATTATACTCCCTCCTTTAGCCCCCAGTGTTTACTATCCCCTTAATGGGCTTTCTTTGCATATGTCTCAGTACTAACCACTTTAACCTACCTATCATCAAGGGAACAGCACAATTACAATTTTCTATCATCACCCACCCACATTTCTTTTTTCGACATCAGCTGCTTAAACTAAGTCTAAAAGACAATGTTGTCCAAATGAAATCAGGTTTATTGAGAGAGCTGCATGTACGTTTGAAAAGGGAAAAACAAAATCTTCCAGGGCTAAAGGCAAACTGCAGAAGATTTGAGTTAATTGGATTGTTTTTCCAAAGAGCTAGGACTGGCATAAAAGGCTGAATGGTCTCCTACTGAGCTGTCTCATTGAGCCACCCTTAGCAAAAAGAACAAGAGTGGTCCAAATGGAGACAAATTTCTGATACAATAAATCAGAAAAAGAAAATGATAGATATAAAAAATGAAACATTATTCTACATATTTGATAACAAACCATGGATGTAGTTTTTCCCTGCATAATAGTTTCACTGAATGACAAAGTGTGATAATGTGGAAAACAAGTGCACAGCTAACGGGACACCCTGACAAATCACAGTTAGTCAGATTTCTACACTTTTCAAGTGTGGATCTATCAAGCACCTTGCAATTTGGAAGGCAAGCAATAATGGATGCAAAGAATATACAGGTTAGCTGACACTCCATGCTCCTTTAATTCTTACCCAATTGAGCTACAAGTTCTTCCATACACTGGCAAGACATGACACCTTGATCACTTCATGCTGCAAGCCAGTGGGTAAGCAACGCCACAAACTTTGAAGCATTGCCACGTTTTGAAGATCTGTTAATAATTGATTTTTTCTGTATTTAGCAACCAGTAAAAATTCCTTCATTTGCATCCCAAAAGTCTGCATTAACACTAGTGGCATGCATAATGCTGTAATCTTGCCGAATATTAATTCCCTAATTAATTCAGTGGTAATTAATAATTAATCTTTGCTTTCAGTTCATTTCAAAGAAGTTGGAATTGTAGCCATCTTCCTAAACACTGAAATGTATTTCTTTGATGTATTGTTTTGCAATGAGCTTTTATAAAGTAAACTTGTTAATCCAGTGTGTGATTTTTATCTTTACAGGGAGTAAAAACTTTGTCTGCCTAAAGATTAGGCTTAACCAATCCATGTTTGCAGATAAAGAAACAACTGATTTCTCTGCAGCGTCTTTCATAACGTCAGGGGGCTCCCAAGGCAGTTCAGAGCTAATTCTGCAGTGCTGGGACTTTTACAGTGCAGGAAACATAGCAGCCAATTTGTCCACACCAGTATCCCACACACAGCAATGAGATACATGAGCACAGAATCAGTCGCAGTGATACAGGTTGCAAGCTGAAATGTAGCCAAGCCATTAGGGAGCACTACCTCTGTACTTCACAAGATGTATCTGCCTAGATTTTGTGCTCAAGTTTTTGGAGTGAGACTTAGATCCACAACCTTCTCACTCAAGCGTCAAGTATTCTATAAGCATAGCTGATGCACGTGTGCCACTGAAGCTCGAGTGTAGCTTTAACATCCAAAACTCACAAGGTTGGAGGGATTGGCTGGATAGGTTAGGATCTGAAATGCACTACAGTGTGGTGGAGACAGATTCAATGGAGGTCCTCAAAAGAGAACTGGATAATCATCTGAAGAGAAAAGATTTGCAGGGCTACATGGAAAAGGCAGAGGGGTAAGACTAGTTGAGTCACTCTGGCAGACAGCCAGTTCAGATGTGACAGGCAGAAGAACCTCCTTCTGTGCTGTAACATATCGGGATTCCATGATTCTATGATTTAACCAAGAAAAGCTGCCAAACTACACACTTACCAGAACATAAAGAAAGAATTTGTATGTCTACATAAAATCACAACATTATTTGTGATTAGGTTATCAGTGACAATCACTGTGTGCCAATGAACAAGTGGACATTGTGCTGATGCACAGCTTTGGTCCTCACTGGGGTTCCAGTCCCTGATTCTGTAGCCCACATGGGAAAGGTAATTGGGGCTGTCAGAAAAAGGGCATCTTTTTGTTTAACTGTTTTCAACGCTCTGATATTTACCAGTTCCAACATTTTGATGATGGATATTAATATTGTTTGACTGGATGGAGTGCAGGGCAGGAATGCCTGTGTTTTAGGCACCATAAAACTTCCCAATCAGAGTTGGCAACCCAAGTTCCCATGGCCTCCCCACCAACGTCAACTGCAGCTTCCACTCTAGCAGGGCGTCTCACCAAGGGGCTGGGAACCCTTACAGCCTAAATAGGGCAGCTGAGACCGAGGCTTTAGCAAAGATCAGGAGCTCATCCTTGCAGCAAGTGTGTAGGGCTTCATTATGTAAACATAAAAAATCCCAGCTCCCGTGTTGCTTCACGTCTAGTCATATCATACCCATTGCCTCAAGATCCCAGAAGGAAAGCCTCACTGAAATGCACCTCAAGTCGGGGATAATGCTACAGCTCCTCAGACAGCACCTTCTAAACCCATTATAACATCTAGAAGGGCAAGGGCTGCAGATACTTGCAGAACCTCTTTCCCTCCAAGTTTCCCTCCAAGCCATGCACTAATCAGACTTAGAAATATATCGCCATTCCTTCACTGTCACTGGATCAAAATCCTGGAATTCCCTCCCTAATGGCAATGTTGGTCTACGTTACATTGCACGGACTGCAGCGGTTCAAGAGGGCAGCTCACCACCACCTTCTCCAGGGTAATTAGTGATGGCAAATAAATACTGGCTCAGCCAATGGGACCCACATCTAATGAACTTTTAAAAATGTCAACGCTGATAGTTAGGGAGTAGGGTTTCCTTGCTGGGGGCTTTGGGGTTACAATCAGACTTCCATGTCCATCACTCTTAAAAAGAGGCCAGACAAGGTACAGCCACGAATGAGGAGGCACAACAGTACAATGGATCTCAAGGCCTGGATGACTGCTCCAGAGATATGAGTTCCAAACCTGTCATGTCCAATGAATTAATGTTACAAGTTGTAAAGTGTTAGTCTCATTAATAATTGAATTACCAGATTTTCTGGTAAAGACGTAAATGGTTCACTAATGGCCTTAAGGAAGACAATCTGCCAGACTTACCTGGTTTGGCCTATACATGACTCAGGCTCCATAGCAATACAATTGGCTCGATCATAACTGTGGTCTGAAAGGACCCAATAATTGGACTTAATTGTAACAATCCGCCACGTCACATGGACTGTAGTGGTTTAAGAAGCTGGTTCAACATCAAGTTCTCAACTGTATGGGCAACGGATGCTGGTCTTGTCAGTCACACGAACATAACAGGAGAAGATATTTTAAAAAAACGTGGCTGGTGGCTCTTGACACTATGTCCCGACTAATGTGGCATACTTCACACATGGCAGTAATGACTGGTGATGTCAGATTTCACTCCAATGTTGTCTCATTACAACTGCCATCAGAAAAATCTCCAAAGTAGCTCTTCAGCAAACTTTTCCAAAGGGGTGGCACAGTGGTTAGCACTGCTGCCTCACAATGCCAGGGAGCCAGGCTCGATTCCAGCCCCCGGTGACTGTCTATGTGGAGTTTGCCCACATTGCCTGTGTCTCCGGCATTCCCCCCACAGTCCAAAGATGTGCAGGTTAGGTGGATTGGCCATGCTAAATTGCCCCATAGTGTCCAGGGATGTGCAGGCTAATTGGATTAGCAATGGGAAATACAAGGTTACAGGAACAGGATAGTGGGTTGTGTCTGGGTCAGATGCTTTTCAGAGGGTTGGTGTGGACTCGATGAGCTGAATGGCCTGCTTCCACACTGTATGAATTCTATGGTGGGGTGAATGATGAATGTATGATTGATATTGTACCTGTGTTGTATTTGGTTGGCTGACTGTAGCAGAGTATCTATAATACTACACTGACAGTGTTTGAGCTGCTCCTTCCATTTTCATCCCAATAGCAAACGGAATTACACTAAGTAAAACAAAATGGCTGTAACTTTAATAAGCTTTTTAATATGCATGAAATAAGCAAATCATGTTCACCAGAATTTTTGCTGTTTGCATTTAATATTTCATTAATTCCACCTACATCTACAAGTTGTCTAATTAATGAAAAAACAAAAAGTCAGCAGAATATCTCTCTGGAAAATCACCAAACTGCCAAATATTTATCCATCATCCATTTCTTATCTGTTTAGATCCTTCCTTGCTGCAGTAACCCTGTGAGATGGGAGGCAGAATTAATGGTTTGACTTCAAAAACAAAACCCAAAACAAATTTGCAGATTATCCTGCGCCTTTGTGAATTCACCATGTGAAGAATATGCTCCACTTTTGAACGTCTAACTTCACAGGATATTTTGTAAAAGTAAAGCTTTTAAAAGCAGAATCCTGTTAGTTTTGAAGGGGTAGAACAATCTGCCTCTTTAAGACTAGGTGAAGTGGGAGTATAGTGATCATTGCAGAAAAGAGAGAGGTGCGGTCAAAGCTTTGGTGTAAAGCCCAAGTGTGCTATGAGTTACCCCAAAAACTACTTTAAGATTATCAGTTGGCTCAAAAAGAGACTCATGCTTGCTATAATCTATATACAGTGATATGTAGGGAATTATTCCCTGCAAGGAAAAGGAACATGTGCAGGCATTGTGTTTTTTTGAACTAAAAAAATGTACGAGGGACAACAGTTCCCTGGTGCATTCTCCATGACTACACCTTGGCCAATCAGTACCAAATCACCATCCAATCAGCACACTTTCCCATGAGGCATCAATTGTTGCTCCCTTTGAAATGTGGCATTCTTGCATCTGTCCTGATGATGTAAAACCAAAAAAAAAGTTCAACAGCTTTTTTTTTCGCTTTTTCCACCAATTCTCAAGTTCTGGCCTACTGAAGGACTGGAGTGCCTGTATAACCAGACCAATACTTTGAAGAGCAAAAGTTCAAATCTTACCATTTGAATTCAGTTTTACAAATCTGGAAAAACAGGATTGGCATCAGTAAACGTGACCTTGAAACTGTTGTAAAAGGCCACCTTATTTATTAATATCCTTCAGAGAAAGAATCCTGCCAGTATTGTCCAATCTGGCACATATGGGACTCCAGGCCTACACTGCTGTGTTTGACCCTTAACTGCCCTACGCAGTGGCCTAGCGACTGATGATTTATATTAAAACATACAGGAGTTCAAGGAGGTCCATCCTCTTAGAACTACTAAAACCAGGAAAGAAATGCCACCTTATTAGAGTTGACTTTTGAAAAACGAGGAAATCTTGAATGAGTTATGATCCAAGGCATGACCACCAAAGAAAAACTGTCACATCCTGGAAACTGCTTCAACCTGTAGTTGAACGCAGAAATCACCACAAATATTATATCCTGCAGCTCATAAAACAGGAATAAAGGCATGAAGTATTCCCGAGTTCATCCAGCTCTACACTTTGTTATCTCATGAAGTATTCCCTACAGGTTTACATGATCCCACGTATAATGACATTGCAGAAATCAAGAAATATTTTCAAGGTCAGGACAAAAGCAATGTCCATGATGTCACTGCAGGTGGTGTGAGGAGCATTTGACTGATAGCAGTCATTGAGGGACCATTTAACGCTGGTTATTGTGTCAGTCAGCTTGTCTCAATAATAGCAGCCTTCACTCTAATATACTGTCACACAGTGCAAGCACAAGGAATGCTGCATTGTCAGAGGGGCGGTCATTTTGCAAGGGAGATCCAACCTGTTGTATACCCATCCCAGAGACTGTAAAAAATCTCAATTGAAGAAGAGAAAACCGAGTTCTCCATGTCCAGGCCATTACTTATCGCCCAGGCAACCCGAAAAAAAAAAACATAATTTGGCCACCTATCTCCTCTACTGTCTGTGGGATCTTGCTGTGCATAAATCAACTTCTTCTTTTCAGGACCAAATAATGACCAAGTATCAAAATAATTAAGTGCCTGCGGAGCACTTGGGACATCCCGAGGTTGTGCAAGGAACGCAGCAAATGCAAATTCCTTCTGGCGTTTTGACAGTTGTGTTCCATTCTGTGCGGAGTCCAAACCTAGGGACATAAACATCAGCAACATGGAACAGTTTAGAAACTTCTTTGTTCAAAGAATGTTGAACTTGCTACCATGCATAGCACTAATTTGCAATGGCACAGGTGGGGAGGTTAGAGAAGGACTTGAGGGTGAGTGGAACAGAAGGGTGTCTTAAAAAGGGACAAGTTCCATTTTAAAAAAAACAAAAACACTGTTGGAAAGATCCATCTTTGGTTTACTAGTATTAGTTTAAAAGAAGATGCTGATAATCTTTTGAAAAATAGTAGGAAGAATAAGGTTTCACACAGTTTTAGAAACCAGCAAAGAGTCATCAAAACAAAATGAGAAAAAGGGGGAAAAGTAAGAGGGAAAAACCACTAGGAACATAAAATGGATTGCAAAACCTCTTACAAATATATCAAAATGAGAATAACTAAATTAAATGTTGGCTCCTCAGAAGCAGACAAGAGGAATTGTCATGGGAAATGCAGAAATAGCAGAGACAATTGAACAAATATCTTGCATCTTTACAGAAGAGGACACAAAATCCATACCAGAAATACAGCTAACCACACTGTTAATAACAGTCATGAAAGAAAGTAATAAATATCAGCTGTGAAAGAGTACTAGTGAAACTTGCAGGACTAAAAGACAGCAGTTCCTCAGAAACTATAAAGATTATGCATGTACTGGTTATGATTTTCCAAAATTCTTCAGATTCAATAATAGTCCCAGTAGACTGGAAGTTTGCAAATGTAATTCAGATATTCAAGAAACGATGTAGAGAGTGAAGTAGAGCTCTGCTAACCAGATGTCAGTCACTAGGAAAATGTTGGAATATTAATAAGGAAGCCTGAAAATAAAGGTCACGTCACCATAGTCCCAGAGGACTAGAGGGCTGCTCTTTCATTAGACAAATGACTGGTGGTGAGTTTAACCTGAAGGTCACCACATCTCAGGCAAGGGCAGGGGTTGAGAAGGTGGGGTCTTCATGGTAATGTGAGCTGGTATTGGAACTGAGCACACGCTGTTGGCGTCACTCTGCATCGTAAACCAGCTGTCCAACAAACTGGTAAGTGACCCCAAGACTGAAATAGAAAATCATAGTCTGAGCTGACAGAGTTCTCATGGTTTTAAGGAAGGGAAATTGTGTTTGACAAGTTTGCTATAGTTTTTGAGGATGCAACCAGAAGGTGTTAAAACCAGGTGAGGAACACTCCATTCTTTTTAAACCACCCAGGTGACCACAACAAAGATCTTTAATTCTTCTTAGCACACAGCTATATCACACTTCAGTTAAAACATAGCTTCAGCCAAATTCAGAGGCTAATTACAAAATGTTCTTGCGTGAAAGAGGAAATTTATTGTTTACTAAAGCCCCAAAAATACAAAGTGCATCATCATCGCGCAGACAAACTTAGGTATGAAGTTTAAAAAGGGAGTGTGTCTTATAGAGAAAGGAAGATGAAGAATGAGCAATTTTTAAAACAAGTCAGTGAAGCATTAGAATTTAACCTGATCCCATGGTGGTTTTAATTGACATCTTATACTCTCAGCAGCAGCAGATTCTGTAGATAACTTTACATTCTTATTGAATGGCTGTTTTTTCCACCTTAGTCTATCAGTGGGACCTGTTTCTCAAGACACTGAGAGCAAGACAGCAAAAGATTGAGAGAGACCAAGACAGACTGATATAGAGAGAGAGAAGGTATTCCAGTTTTGCTGTTTTTAATCCGTTTGCTGATTCCTCTCTGTCCAAAAGCTGGTGCTGAATACAGTTTCTTTGCATAATCCCAATTCTAGCTCCATTTTTTTTCTTCAAGATGGATAATCTGAAGGCAAATCACAACCCAAAATGTGAAACTTTCACAAAAGTGTGAATCAAACAGGAGATACAGATCTGAGTTTAAAGCCCTTTTTAAAATTATGTTAATTTTGTTTCAGATTGACTCCTGTTTATTCATGGATTCATGAGCTTGGCTGAATCTTGTCTGGCGACCACTGCAGCTGTCATAAGTCAATATTTTTCCTTTTTAAAGCCTATTTTAGTCAACAAAAGGTCATAGGTAATAAAATCAAATTACTAAGTCAAAACTGGATAGTTAACACTTTTTACCACTTTCATTACACCTTTCCACCACAAAGAACAAACAGGAACTTCACCTTTTTGCTTATGAGCTTTCCATTACAAGTTTGGTTTGAGATAACAACGTAAAAATTGGGACAACAACACACATATATTCCATGTTTACCTTCTTCATCCTAACTTGGGTTTGAAATTTGCCTTGGCAATGGCAGCTGGACTTGTTCCTTGGCTGTGCCACCTTTCTGAGTTTTCATCCTTTGTTGCCCAATTTTATAGTCCATCGACTGGATTCAAACATCTTCACATACTTGATTTCCAGGAGGTCAGTTGGTGGTAATCTAATATTTACCTCCGGTCAGGGTATCTGGACACTCTCACTGAGCTTTACATTGAACTATTACTCTATTTTTGTCACCATTATAACATCAGGTAAATAGAGGGGACCCAGCAGATTTCCAACAGGCATTAAATAAGGTGCCACATAAAACGTTAATACATAAGATAGGGGCTCATTGAGTTGAGTGTAATATATTAGCATGGAAGGAGGAATATTTAATAGACAGAAACCAGACAGTAGGCATAAATGGGTCATCTGCAAATTGCTACAAGGATAAGTGCTGGGGTCTCAGTTAATTACAATTTGTATTAATGATTTAGACAGGGAGATATCCAAATTTGCTGATAATACAAAGTTAGTTAGATTCGATTATAAATTATGAGGATAACACAGGCTACAAACAGATATAGACAGGCTAACTAAATGAGCTGCAAGGTGGCAAATGGAGTATAAAGTGGGAAAGTGTGAGGCTATTCACTCTGGTTGTAAGAATTGAAAATCAGAATTTACTTTTAAAAGGCATGAAAATATTTAAATGTTGTTCGGTTGGTTTTCAGAGGGACTTTGGTGTACTGTCCAAGGACAACAGAAGGTTGGTACACAGGTTGAGCAGACAATTAGGGGGGAAATGGCATATTGTTTTTCATTACAAAGGGATTTGAGTATGAGAACAAGGAAGTTTTGCACAGAGGTTTGGTGAAACTATACCAGGTGTAATATGCACAGTTTGGATTTCTAAATCCAAAGAAGGAAACACTTGCCACAGAGGTACAGTGGAGGTTCACTAGACTAGTTTGTGAGATCAGAAATCTGCCATCCTTAGCTGGTCTGGCCTACATGTGACTCCAGACCCACAGCAAAATGATTGACTTTCAAGTGCCCCTTGAAATGGCCCAGCAAGTTCAAGATCAATTAGGGGTGGTCAACAAATGCTGGCCTTGTCAGGAACACCCACAGATCCATGAAAGAATAAATTTATAAAAACTGTACAGGCAGTCCATGGGTTGTGAACAGGTTCCATTTTGGAGTCCACTTGCAAGTCGATGTATACACAAGTTGGAACACAATGCAGGACAATGTAAAGTAACTGCAAAGTAAGTGCAAGAAATGTGTGCATGTCAGAACTTTAAAGTTACACCCTGTATGGGATCACATTCATAAATTGTGGACCCCTGTACAGACATGAATACAGCCAGAATTATCAAGGGATCAAATTACCAGAAATCCTGGTCAATTTTCTCTGAGGAATCCTGAGGTAGAGTGGCTTTCTCTTTGCAGTAAAGGATACGATTTGCATTAAACCACTAAAGAAATGTAATTATTTCCTGAAGATTTTGTACAAATGGTTTGAAAGCTCACAATGTAATGGATTAAGTGCACAAACAACTCTTAAGAATGCTGGACAGATATCCATACACTTCAGGTATCAACTAGTTTGGCTCATCCAGTTTGATTCAGCGCAAAGCACGGAATGTGTCTAGCATCAACAATCTGACTGATAACATGCTTCAAACTTCAGGCGGATACAACATTCTGGAGAGGGCTGCAGAGAGCAGGGTCCAGTGGACATATTGCTGAACAGAATATGAGTACATGGGGCATCAGTACAGCACAAGAGGGCTGCTGCAGCATACTACAACACAAATTATGAATGGAAGGTGCAGGTAAGCTTCCAATGAGGAGTAGTGGCTTTGAATGTATGTGGCGAAAAGCTGAAAACACAGGAGATCTTACAGCATTTGCACAGAAATTACAGCAAAGAGGGTCCAAGTGGACCATGCCAGTGTTAATGCTTTACCAGAGCATTCTTCTTCCACCTCCTATTACCATAGCCTTCTATATTTTCTAAACAACTTGTTCAGAGATGTCATTAAACAGCTCTGGAACAGCTGAGACTTGAACCCAGGTCATCTGGCTCAAAGGTAGAGACTCTACCAAAAGACGCCTGCAATATCCTTCTATAGCTTTATCCCTCAGGTGTGTATCTAGTTTTCCCTTAATTGCACCCATATTATTCACCATTATCATTCCATGTGGTAACAAATTTTACATTTTCATCATTTGGACAGAATTTGCAGATCCAAATAAATGAAAAGGAAGTTTTTTTGAAAAAAAAGAAGAAATAAGTAAATGAATGTCTGGTCATGCTTATTTTTGAAGTTACAAACTTCATGCGACTGAACCGCAATCTGGTCCAACTTCAAGTTTAAATTATTGCCTCACCCACACCATGGTTCCAGCTGCAGTTGCAGAACTGACTGGACCTCTCGCTAACAAAAAAAAACTTAACTGCGTTTTAATCAGTCTTCGGTGAGTTGAGAAGTAAATACGCAGGATAATTAATGTCCTGAATCTCATGGCAGCTCATCCCACACAATAAGCAGGAGGCAGAGGAGATAAAATTTAATAACAATATTTTATTTTTAGCTGTGTTAATATTGTTAGGTTCAACTTAGGCCACAGTTTGTATGCAGTGATACCTTCAACTTTTGGATTGCCAAAGGCTACTGAGACAACAGATGTCACCTTGGAAATAAAAAGTCATGCGAACACCTCAAGTTAAATAAGTCATCATTCTGTCTTTTTATTGTGCACAGTGGTCAGCCCACTAACACAGGTGTTTCTGTAAACGGAATATTTGTTCCTGAACAGGTTGATTACAATACGGTTTGTATGAGCACACTGCGAGCTATTACAACCGAAACAAAGTGCACTTATCTAGCACCTTTAATACAATAAAATGTGCCAAGCTCTTCATTGGAATATTATCAGTACAAAATTTGACACCAAGCCATCTCAGGAGCTGTTAGTACAGGTGACCAAATGCTTTGACAAAAGGCTGGTTTTCAGCAATGTCTTAAAAGGAGGAGAAGTGAAGAGACAGAAAGGTTTAGAAATAGAATTTAAGTGCCATCAATTGTGGAGTGTTGGACATTGGGGAGGCCCAAACCAGAGGAGAACAGTGAAATGTTGAGGATTGTAGGGATGGAGAAGTTCACAAGAGGTCAGGAGCAGTGAGGTTGTGAAGCATTTTGAAAACAAAGTAGAGAACTTTAAAACTGAGGCATTGCCAAACCAGGATGGCTAGCATGGGCTGTTGAGTAGAGAGGTGGTGGGTGAACAGGATGTTGCATGCGTTGGAATAGGGGCAGTAGAATTTGGAACAACTTAAGCTCATGTAGAGTGCAGGAATAATTACAGCCAGTATGGTGTTGGAGAAGCACTCCTCTATGTTTGTTCCTTCACTAGGGTATTGCCGAACCTTGCTGAGTGCATTGGAGGATCAGTAAAGTGGGAACTCTGTAAAGTCATCTCCAACAAATCTTCACAGCATACAGTTTACATTTATTGCTGCTGCTGTTCTCAGAAGCACCAAGTGCCTTTCTCCAATGGGATGACATACGTTGGCAGAAAATTTTCAGCAAAAACAGGGGCCAAACTACATTGTCGTCCACATTTGACACTTTGCTCACCAATGAATGGATTAGTACATATGCAGAAATTCTGAACCAAACGTAAGAGATTGATCTTCCTCAGAATAAGGAAGTCAGTTTTGCAGTTTCATTTGTCATCAGTTCTGAGTCCAAAATGCTGATCTCCGTTCTTCTGCATTTTGGCCGAACGGTTTCTCTCACAACACAACACAACACAAGTCGTGTCAAGGGCTGCAACAGCCGAGAGTGGACCCCAATTCATTTAGTTGCCAAATCTAACATGGCACAGCCAAGAAAGAAAGGAAGTAACTGGTTTTTCCGCAGGGCCCTTCTTAACTTGAGGGCATCACATCAAATTCCCAATATGAACAAAGAGCAAGAACATAGAAAAATACAGCACAGGAAGAGGCCTCTCAGCCCTCCAAACCTGCGCCGGCACATTTTGCCCTTCCATATTAAAACTGTCTTCCTTTACGGGATCCATAACCTTCTATTCCCTTCCGATTCATGCATTCGTCCAGGTGTTTCTTGAATGCTGCTAAATCTGCTACCACCACCTCCTCTGGCAGCATCTATTGAAGCAGCATTTGCAGTGTAGTTTTCTTTGTCCTTCCACACAACGTGGGCACTGCTTGTTAGGCCAGCTCTTCTTTGTAGCCCGTCCAGTCAGAGTAGTATTTAATGTAAGTTTTATTACTGAGAATTTGGCTGTTAAAATTTAGGAATTAGGAGAAAAAAAACTGGAAAAAAATAGGGCCACTAGATAATGGGAATAAAGCGGAATGCTTACATTTCAGAATTAAGACTGGTTATCAGTGGAAGTTGATCACACCAGGGAAGACTCAAAATTTAATTGTGTCAACCGGCCAAAACACAGAAGAGTGGGAAGGTGATGAACTAGTGGTAATATTACTAGACTAGTAATCCAGAATCTCAGGTTAGTGTCCTGGGAACATAGAGTCAAATTCCACCATGGCAGGTGATGAAATTTGAAATCAATAAAATCTGAAATAGACAGCTACCTTAATGGTGACCATGTACCACTGTCATAAGAAACCATCTGGTTCACTAATGTCCTTCAGGAAAGGAAATCTGCTCTCTTCACCTGGTCTGGCCTACGTATGACACAAGAGTCGCAGCAATGTGGTTGACTCTTAACTGCCCTCTGGGCAATTAGCGATGGGCAGTAAATAATATTGGCTTAGCCAGTGATGCCCACATTCTGTGAATAAGTAGAAAAAAAATTGCCCATTTCTAATTGTCCTCGAGAAGGTGGTGGAGAGCCGCCTTCTCGATCTACTGTAGATATGTCCTGAATGCTGTTTGGAAAGGAATTCCGGGATTTTGACTCAGTCTCCGAGAGGCTGCACAGATGAGGCAGAACAATGATCACTGGAGGTAAGGTGGCAGCAAGTTTTCACACAGACAGCTCCCGCAAATCAAATGTGACAATGATTAGAGAGTGTCTTTTTCCTGCGCTGTGGGAGCCATTAGATAATGGGATTAAAGGGGAATATTTGCATTTCAGAATTAGGACCGGTTATCAGTGGAAGTTGATCACACCAGCGAAGACAGCAAATTAGACTCAGGAACTCAGTCAAACCATGGAAGAGTAGGAGGAAGGACCTGCACAGAAGTAGGATTCAATCGATTTAGGCCAACAAAGTTTTCTGATGAATTTGTACCATGCTCCTCTGTGAAAAATGATGCAGAAATGAGGACAAAGTGCAGTCTTTCAGTATTGTGTAGTTTTCTTACTAGACTCCTGGATTCCCATGCTGAAGGCCCAGGTTCAAATTACACCTATGACATTCAAACTTGCTTGACTCAATGGGTGGGGCTGCCTTGGTTCAGTACATTTGCCTGCCTTCAGTCCATTCACACTGAGAGAACAAACAGCGATCCTGCAGCTCAAGCTATTCTCCTCGAGCACCGATCGAGAGAGGCAAAGTTTATTCATGGGCTAGAAGTCAGAAAACAAAAAAAACTAAAATATTTAAGTTAAAATTCTCTTAAGAGTCACTTCAGTGAGTCACTGGGGCATTGCTGGTTGACTGATGTTCAGACTTGCTCACTCTTGGCTGCTGGTGTCGAGAGCCTTGAGGTGAGGTCCGGTGTAAACTGGGTCGGAAGGACTGTTATTCTGAACTTTTCATTTTTTTATTTTTCTAATTTATTCCTATGATTTTGTACTTTTTGTACCTAAGATGGCACAAAGGTCTGTAATGCTGGGCTTTTTATTTCTTTATTTTTCTAACTTTTTCTTAAGAATTTGTACTTAAGAATCTGTACCTAGGTACATTTGTACTTAAGATGGTGCCATAAGTAGCAGCCTGTAAACTTTTCACTGTATTCATGTGAGTACATTGGGCAATAAAGCTAATTCTGATTCTAAGATATTTTGCCTTGTAATCACACCCTTCCACTCTCCTGTCAATGGTCCACTTGCTTCAGACACATGACCATCTCACAGCCAATCAGAAAGAATACAGGCTCCGAGATAGTTAAGTTCTTTTACCGAAGGAAATCTGACTCCCTCACCCGTTCCGGTTTACATGTGACTTCAGACTTACAGCACTAAGATAACACAGGGTGGAGCTGGAGGAACACAGCAGGCCAGGCAGCATCAGAGGAGCAGGAAAGTTGACATTTCTGAAGAAGGGTCCCAACCCGAAGAGTCAACTTTCCTGATCCTCTGATGCTGCCTGGCTTGCTGTGTTCCTCCAGCTCAACACTGTGTTATCTCTGACTCCAGCATCTGCAGTTCTTACTATCTCAGACTTGCAGTACTGTTGTCTCTCAACTGCCCTCTGAAGTAACTCACTTCCTGACTCCCCAAAGCCTGCCCACCAGCGACAAGGCACAAGTCAGGAGGGCGATGGAATATTCCCCACTTGCCCGGATGGGTGAAGCTCCAACAACACTCAAGTAGCTTGACACCATCCAGGAAAATAAGCCCGCTTGATTTGTGCCACTTCCACGAACATTCATTCCGATGCTTACTGGCAGAAGGAAGCCATTCAGCCAAATGAAATAACAAGAAGCATGGACGCAATGTTCACATTGTTAAATGTATCGTTCTTACTATCCCAGAGGCCTAGACCACCATCTAGAGTGCACACTAATGTATAAAACCTTATGTAATTTCTACATGACAACATTGCCTACAACTCAAAAGTACATCATTAGCTATAAAATGATTTGGGATGTCAGAAGGTTATATAAAGTGCTATATTACTGTCATTTCTTTCTTTCTTAAAAGTGTAAGTCATTTATAAATAAAAGAGACAATTTAAAAGAAAAGCTGGAGTTCTGTCTTTCTCATAAAACATAATATCAGACAATGGAATGGAAATTGACCATTCCTTCATTTCACTCACCCTGGGCCTATCTTGATAATTCCCCAACGCTGTTACACAGCAGGGGCATAATCCAAGATTTCACAAATCGAATTTTTTAAGAGGAAATCATAAATGGGATTCAGTCCATTGCAGTAAGCTGATTATTAAAATATGTGAAGAGGTTCTGACTTTGAGAGATGCTGATCTTATTGGTGTTAACCTTCAGTAGGCCCAAGTGCACAGTAAATAGAATAAACCAGGGAGTTTGATTTCCTAACCTGCTGAGTGCGCATTAAACGGAGTTAATTCTTGCCTCCTGTTTTATAGCGTACTTTACAGGGACCCATGAGGTATTGTTTCTGATTGATGTTATTCCCACATGAACACTTATTGTGTTTGTACGAAATTCTTCTCCAGCACAGGCACTAAACCACTGATGTTAAACAGGTTACGCATATGTTGCAAAAAGGCCCAGAAAACAATTTCACACCAGTGTGATAGATATTTGTACAACTACTTCACTCAATTTAACCTCTCACACAGAATCACACAATTGCTATGGCTCGGAAGGAGGTCATTTGGTCCATTATGCCTGCACTGGTTTGTTAAACAAGCATTATTACCAGGTGCCAATCTCCTGCTTTTCCTCCAAAACCTCGCACATTATTTTGATCCAATTAATCATCTAATGCCCTCTTGAATACCTCAATTGAACCTCTGCCTTCACCACATTTCCAGATAGTGCATTCCACTGGGACTCAAGGGCATAGAGTCAGAACAAAGGGCACCAATTTAGATTGAGGTTTGGGAATCTGTCGAACTCCTTGCTGCAAAGATCTGTGAGCGTAGTCCTTGTGTACATTTAAGGCTGAGATAGACAGATTCTTCATCAGTGGGGGAATGAAGGGTTTACAGAGAAAGTGGACGTGAGGAATATCAGATCAGCCATGATCCTATTGCATGGTGGAACAGGCTCAAGGGCCAAACAGCCTACTCCTGCTCCTTTTTCTTATGGTCTTAACTACTCGCTGTGTGAAACACTTTTTCTCTCACTTCACCCTTGCTCCATTTGCACATCACTTTAAACTTATGCCCCCTTGTCCTTGTCCCGCTTATGAGTGGGAACAGTTTCTCTCTATTTTCCCTTCCCACGCTGCTTACAATTTTGAAAACTCTATCAAATCCCCATTCAGCCTCCTCTCCAAGGAGGACAGTCCCAACTTCTTCAATCGACCCTCATCCCTGAAATTTCTCATTCCTGGAACTATTCTTGTAAACTGCTTCTACACTCTCGCTGATGCATTCACATCTTTCCTATAGTGTGGCACCTATAACTGTACACAGCACTCCAGCTGAGATCTAACAAGTAACTTACACAATGACACTTATATGTCTTGTATATTTTATCTCTTCCAAAAGACAGCATCTCTGGTAGTGCAGAACTCAAAAGACTAAATGGCCCAACTCAAGATTTAAGGCTCTGTCCCTGTGTTTCCGATGCCCCCATTCAGACTGAATAAAATTTCCTCTAGCTACCCCGCCAAAAACCTCAGTTAGATCGGCTTTGTAAGCGAGGGTGTACAGATCTAGTGAATGCCATCTATCCTCTCAGCTGAGGTCTTTGAACCCAATATCATTCTGTACCAAATTTATTAAAATGCAACAAGCAACAGGAAAAGGCAAACAATAATAACACTGAATGACCAATTTAACCCCTTTAGTAGACATTCATGCAATGTAATTAATGTCCACAAGTGTCACGTTGCTGGGCAATTTGATGTGAAGAGCAAAACACCTTTGCTTCACTGGTGAAGACTCTCAATTCTGTATAAAAGGTTTGTGCCCACTCATTTAACATCACATCCGTCTACCACACAATTCCATTGTGCTTGTCCTAATATCAGGGGCAAACAAAATGCAGAAATGTAGGCAGAACTGGTCCGAGCTGAGCGTTCAATGAAGAGAAATTGCTGCAAATGCAATTGTGCCTGCTGAGAAGCATGGGTAATGTACACAGCTACTACGGGAAGGTTCTTCCTGTCCTCTCCTATCACAGGAACAGGGCAATCGCTTCTGACAGTTCATACTTTCAATGGTTTTAGAAAACAAAATGATACTTCCATTCTCATTCTGAACTGAGGAACATCAGCATGAGGGATATCTAAGAGCTCCAAAATAGTCTACAACGTGGGAATGAGGAGGCAGGATGGTGAAGTCGTCCTTGGTGCAACAGTAAATCTGCAGCAGCTTTCCAATGGTGAAATGCAACACATATCAAGTGCCCACTGAAACATTGCATGGCTCCTCCTGGACTATTTAAACGCTGTGAATTGCCTGTGTGTGACAGCTAGCCATGCAGCAGGGTTCTTGATTGCAAAGGATAGCTGGTTTAAACATTCGATGAGCATTTGTGCTATAATTAAACAGGGTATTAGACAGGAAAGCAAAAACTTATCGGAAACAGTTCCAGCAACAGGGTAGCTGGGCAGCTTCTGGCTTTGGCAATTTGGAATAATAGGTCTCTATTGTGGAATTAGAAAGGAATGATTAATGACCATCTCTCTCAGCACAAAGAAAAGAATGACCTAAAAGAGGGCAGTACAATCAGTGTCTTTTATTGAAAGCATCCCTAAGGGTCAGCCAAATGTGCTAAGGGTTGAACCGTTTGGTGTCAAGTATATAACCTGCTTAATTTTGAATTTTCTCTAGCCTCAGCTGACCTCAAAACAAAGATTCCCATTAGTAAAGTGCTACCTAACTTTCAATTAAAGACAGACTAACATTTATATAGGGCCTTTCACCACCCAGAAAATCCCGGGTCTTGTTGCGTTTGCTGTGTGCATCCTTGGAGGAAGACTTGTGCTTAAACAATACCTTTCGCAACTTCAGGGTGTCCCAAAGCGCTTTACAGCCCATCAATTTCTCTATCTGAAGTGTAGTCACTATTGTAAGGCAGGAAATGTGCTTTTTGCGCAGCAAGTGCTCACAAACCTCAATGTGATAATGACCAGGTCATCTATGTTTTGCAAGGTTGAGGAACAAATGTTAGGGGATAACTGTCCTGCTCTTCTTTGAAAAGGTATCACAGCGTCTGAGGACAGATGGGGGACTCAGTTTAACATCTCTACTGAAAGACGGAACTTCTGATAGTGCAGCACTCCCTCAGTACTGTATGGGGAAGACAAGTGGTGTCGTGGTAATGTGGACAGTCCAGTGATCCAGTGGCTGGGGATATGGGACAACATTCTGGGGACACGATTTTAACCTCACCAGGAGAGCTGGAGGAATTTAAATTGATTTCTTAAATATAGAAATATAAAGCTGGTCTCCATGAAAGTGAGCATTGCACTACCGATTGTCATAAAAAACCCAATCCAGTTCGCTGCTGTCCTTTAGGGAAGGTAGTCTGGGCAACATGTGACTCCAGTCCCACAGCAATGTGGTTGACTTGAGATTGTCCTCTGAAATGGCCCAGCAAGCTGTTCAATTCAAGAGCAATTATGGATGGGCAACAAATGCTATGATGCCCATAGGCCATAAAAGAAGGAATAAAAGTGTCAATTTCGACAAGTCTCTGTGAGGAGTTACTCATTGGAATGGCCTTACCAAGGCTTGTCAACAGTACAGGGGAGGATACTTGTTCCGATGTTTCTGGGGGAATAGGGGTCTTACAGTATAAATAGGGAAGTTGTGGATTCAGTTCATGATTCTCCATCCTTTATAGATGGCTACCAGCTAGTCCAATTGGGGATGTAAATGGAACTTCCTTCCTCAAGAAAGTGGTGAAGATGTTGAACTTACTGTGACATGGCATCTTGAGGCAAATAGTGAGGCTGCACTTGAGAGGAAACACGATGAAGAAAAAGATAGAAGACGAAGTTGATAAGGTTGTTAAGATGAGTTTTACGAGGAGCAGAAACACAGGAATGCGTGTGTCAGGTTGCAAGGCCAATTTGTGTGCAGTAAAATCATTCCATGTACCACACAGGGCTGCAATAGTAAGTTCTTAATGAATAATGCAGGATCTGTTGACAGGTGTGAAACCACCAGATCCCACACCACACCCCCCACCAACCCCCAACTCCAGCCAGCAGATCTGTGGCCACGACCACCACCACAACCACTCCTTATGTCAAGCCATGGCATCTTCCTGGTCCAGAGAAGTATTGCTTGCCTATTCAGACCAAGCATATATGCTAATGCCCGCCAGTCCTCATAATGGACCTGTCTCCACCCGCACATTACAAATAAACCTCAGTGGTTTGGGAAGAAAATTATGTCAGAACTTGCAGAATTTCAGAAGGGATCCACCACCACCTCCCCAGCCTGAATATAAGGTTGCTCAGAAACTAAACAACAGTGAAAAATTCCACACTACAGAAAGAACGCCCCTCCGGCAGCATTAACAAGAGCAGAGTGGGACTCTGCCCCTTTCTGGGGAGGGCGTACTGTTCTCGGAAGGTGCCAGTCAAGCTGACAGACCAATTCCTCCAGTAGTCCTGGCTGCTGTAAGAGCTCAGTAGTGGGTGATGCCGTCAAAGTAGGCTAGCCCACAAGTAGCACAGACATAAAGCCTGGGCCATATAAGACAGCGATGTGGATTGGAGGATCTGACAAACTTGGGAGGTGGAGGAGTCGGGAAATGTGGTTGGGTATTGGGCAGCCGGCAAGAAGGGAGAGGTCACTATGCCATGGGTTGTTACTTTCAATGTATAAAAGGCCCTACCCAAAAATAGTACATTAGCATCCTCTTCCCAGCTTCCTTCCTACCATAGACTTTGAAAACTAACGGACTACACTCACACATCTGGCTGCCAATGTCAAGCGTATTATGTCTGAACGGACCTTTAATTACCTATTTACATTGTTATTCATTATTTTAGTGTACATTCTCAAAGCAATAATCTACATCCACATAATGCTTGAAAACTGAAAGGAGTAACACTCCTCTATTGACAGGACAATAGGGACCTGTAGCGTCTGAAGATGACATATTGGATATACCATGCTCTATTGGGTGAATGGAAAAATCAATTACAGAAATAGCCTCCCACAGATGAAGTGAGAGAGAACACATTTTGATTTTAGCACAAGAATTGTTACTCTGACCTCATGTCATAACGTGAATAAAGTGAAATGCTATAAATTGGGGTTGGTGTAGCAAGCTACATGCTTACAAATCCTGCTTTGCTACTGATGTTTGCACCAGTCTCCATAAACGTTACCATTCGCACCATTAAAATGAAACTAAACTCAAAGCTGTAAACTTTTACAGTGAGCACATTCTGTAAAATGAAAACCTGTCAATTGTCCATTCCTCCAGGGTGAGGGTGAACTCAGAGGCAAGTGGTTTGATGGTGGCCCTGGCACCTATAATGTTTTACATGCAACACCGCCACCCACTCCCCCGCCACACCCCCCCCACCCCCACCCCCACCGCCAACCATCCACCAAAAACACATTCTGAACAAGTGTCCAGACCCAAAACGTCAGCTTTCCTGCTCCTCTGATGCTGCCTGGCCTGCTGTGTTCATCCAGCTCCACACCTTGTTATCTCCAACATGGAGTCGGTTTCCTGTGTCAGAAGGACAGGGATGTTGAGCTCCTTTTATTTGGTCACGAGTGTTGTCCATACATCAGCAACTTGGAACAATACACCTGCAACACTTCATTTCACAGAAGAAGTGGTTCATGGGATAGTTCACACATGTTCTTTTTAATTTTCCAAAATTCTATAAATTTGAGAGGATTCTTCTAGAAGGAAGGACGGTGAACGTAACTCTCAGGTAATCAAGAAAAGGAGACAGAAAGCAGAAAATTGCAGGCCTGTTAGCTTACATGTCATAGGAAAAACCTTAGAAACTATATTTTAAAGATGTTTTGTAGGGCACTTATAAAAATGAGATGTTAATGCACTGCAATGAGTTTGCCAGACTAAGACCTGGACCTGTTTCATTAAAAGATTGAACATGCTGGGTTTGTATCCACTGGAGTTTAAAAGAGGAAGAAGGAACTCGATGGCAACATATAAAATCTTCAAGTGTCTTGACCAGGTGGGTGTGGAAAGGACGTTTGCTCATGTGGGAAATTCTAGAATTGGGGATCACCAATTAAACTTAAAAGGATTGGCCATTTAGGACAGAGATAAGGAAAATCATTTCTCACATTGTGTTGAGAGTCTTTGGAATTCTCTTCCTTAAAAAGCAGTGGGGACAGATTCCTTGAACATTTTTAACACAAACAAAGCTGGATTCTTGCTGACGCAAGGGGGGTTAAGTGGGGATGTGGAGTAATCAGATCAGCCACGATCTTATTGAATGGCGCAGGCTGGAGGGGCCGAATGGTCTACTCCTGCTCATAATTTGCATGGTCGTACATAACATTCTGGAGTACTTACTTCAATAATGCTCACTTCAAAGGTTCAAGGAGATGAAAAACAGTTTGCTTTAATGATTTTTTTCTTCAGTCTGGGTTGAATGAGGAAAATCCTGGGGCCTGATCTTTAATTCCTGCAGGGTTGACGACCGTGCCTTGATACGATGAAACGTGCACCACACCCAGCCCCGTGTTATTATCTGATCTAACAGATGTTACTCAATTTGGAGCTGGATACTTTAACTACACAAAGAGATTGTTGCGTCCCTTATGTTTATTTAACATGCCAGAATCTGAAAGCATTGTAAACTCGACCATGAGTACGCTGTCTAATGTTTCAACCTCCACCAAGACTTGCTGACCCTCCACAGACAGGGTATTTCAATCTCTCAATTGCGCAATGGTAAGGACAGAGTGTACAGCTGTGCCTGGATTTTCCTTGAGCAAAGGAGATTAAGGAGTGATCCAATGAAAATGATTACGATGATTATTGGATTTATTGGGTAGACAGTGAATACCCACTTCCTCTGTTGGGGGCAGTCCAGAACTCAACAGGAAAGCCTTAATATTGGTGTTGGGTGCTCTGGGGTGAAATCAGCGTGGAGGTCTTCACAGGAAGGGTAGTGGAATTGCTGTGGAAAAGGTTTAAAGGGCAACTCCTGAGTTGAGGACTTGGCAGCTGAAAGCATGGGTGGTGGAATATCACTAGCAGCTTCTTGGAACTTGAGGCATACGAGGCCAGTGCAAACTGCTAATGCTTACTCCCCTTAACTACAAACAGAAGCACAATACAGCACAGCTTCATTACCATAAGATCCCTACAGTGCAGATTGAGGCCATTTTGCCCATCGAATCTGCACGGACTCTACAAACAGCATCCCACCCTATCCCCCAGAACCCTGCATTTGTCATGGCTAACCCACCTAGCCGACACATTCCTGGACATCACAGGGTAATTTAATGCAGCCAATCCAGCGAACCCACACATATTTGGACCGTAGAAGGATACTGGAGCACTTGGCAGAAACCCACGCAGACATAGAGAGAGCGTGCAACACAGACAGGTGCTGAAGAGTGGAATCGAACTCAGGTCCCTGGCGCTGTGAGGCAGCATTGCTAACTACTGTGTCACAGTACTGCCTTAGTGCCATCATAAGATAGTTCATGGTCTTCCTGGAGTCCTGTCTGCTACTGATCCTTCACAAAACATCATCAGAAACGGACTGGCGGGGCACGACCACATTGCTGTTTGTGTGATCTGGCTGTGCGCAAATTGGCTGCCACCTGCAACAAAGTGACTTCACTTCTGAAGCGCTTCAGCCATTGTAAAGTGCTTTGGGACGTGCTGACAGGTGCTAAATAAATGCACATCTTTTATTTTTATTTAAATGAGTGCAAAGATGGTGTAAACCATGACTTCGTGGGTGTGTTTTTATGCTTCTGACGAACAGTCACTCCTTCTGCCCAGGCACCAATAGTGAACAATAATGATTTTTCGAAAGGTCAGGGAGCCGATAATAGACACGCTTAAGGTTTACAATCTCCAATATTCATGCCATTTACCATGAGAAGGTAAGGAAACAACCCAAATAATCAGAACCACTGCAAACTGTTAATCTTGTCACTTATGGCAGCAGACTGCGCAGCTTCTTTCTAATTACAGTCAAGAAGTTAATGGTCTGTGGTCGTGCTGCAGTCAGGTGAAACCAGCTTCTTCTGTTTAAGTCATACTAATTTTAACTCTAAAACTATGAATATTTAATCTTCAAATTGCTTTAACAATGGTACAGACAGCTGTATTTCTGACTACACATGAACAAAGTTCTGCCTTGTTTCCTCCCCAGAATACCAGAACCCTGGGAGGAATGGGTTTCCTACAGTGACGTTCCTCTACAGTCAGTCATTATTATTACAGCCCCTTCAGGACAACATTTTATCAGCGTCTTACGAATCTTGAATAAAATGTAGTTCTTCACAAATAAATACCATCTTCCCCAAGTCACATAATCCCCGAGATTAGTCCTTAACTACTAGGGAAAAAAAAAGAACCCAGTTTTAAAAAACTTCCGCCAATCCTCCTTTCTGGATATTTGTAAACCACTTCTTCAAAGATATAACGATACACCTCTCGATGACCTGCCAAGCCTGTTGAGGTCCCTTCTTCATACCCATTGCCTTTGGTTCAAGTGTGGCAACTGTCATGTTGTTGACATCTATTATAGTAGCTCCAGCTAAGAACTGCTTCTTGCCACATTCTTGTTGTCTCATGGACTCAACTGTTGAGTCCACATCTGTAGTAGCATAAGGTATTGAGTCTTCTGTTGTCTTCCTATCAGCAATTCTGATGACGATAAGCTACTGAGGAGATGAAGGATTCCCACTTCTTCAAAGGCTAAATGGATGTTTTCCTGCATGGCAAGATCTAGAAGACAGCGCACGTTACCTTGCACAAATGTTTAAATTAAGCTTCTGATCTAATCCTCCTGACGAAATTACGGTTTGAATTATGAACGATGAGGTCTTACAGCAATCGTAAAATTTTTCTATCTATCTTCCTCTGTCAGACTCTGTGTTCAAAGTCTTTTACGTTGCAGTTAACCTTGACATATTTAACCAACAATCCCACTGCTGTCACCATGCAGTATAAGGCAGTTTGTGGTCAACTGCTGCCACCAATTCTCCTTTTGTTAGTTTTTCCTCTGCAGGTGGGACTTAGAATCATTGCTTCACAGGATCCCTACAGTAGGGAAGCAGGCCATTTGGCCCATTGGGTCCACACCAACCCTCTGAAGAGCATCCCACCCAGACCTGTACCCCCCTGCCCCCTGACCCTATCCCCACACCCCTACGTTTCTCTTGTCTAATCCACTTAGCCTGTATATCCCTGGACACTACAGGCAATTTAGCATGGGCAATCCATCTGACCTGCACATCTATGGGCTGTGGGAGAAAACCAGAGCACCCAGAGGAAACCCACGCAGACATGGGGAGAATGGGCAAACTCCACGCAGACAGTTGCCCGAGGGTGGAATCGAACCCGGGTCCCTGGTGCTGTGAGGCAGCAGTGCTAACCACTGAGCCACCGTATCACCCCCAACTTAAACTTATGGTGCAATATTAGTGGGCCAGCTAACTTCAATTTGAGACAGGTGACCCACTACCATTGCACCACAAGAACCCTCAAAGACATTTTCTAAACAACTTGTTCAGTGATGTTATTACACAGGGGAGACTTGAATCCAGGTCTCAAGGCTCAGAGGTACAGACACTACCACAAGAAGCCTCATTTTCCTCTTTTGTTTGCTTAACTGAGTAGAAACGTTGGGTTTAACAGTCCCTTCTGGGGCACTGGGACAAAAATGCAAATTAACAATTAACAGAAACTTACATAATAAAACAGAAACCTATTAAATCAAAAAACATTGTCTGGGCTAATGATACACTGAACAATGGCAGTGCCGTCTAGCCTCTGAAGGCCTATAATGTGTGAGTGAACATTGCATGCTCCCTCTCCGTGGACACTGTGGAAGAAAGGCAGGTAGTCAGGCACAATGACCCCCTCCACAGCTCATTGCCTTGACCTGCTCATGGCTACTTTGGTCAAGCCCAGGAATAGACCGATATGACGCCCTCGATCTCTCCGCACCACCCCTTGTGGGGTGCCCGTAAGTCAGGAGCGTGGAGTTGAAGTGCAACCAAAAACTGAGGAGCTCAAGTTTTGATGAAGAGTCACCGTACTTGAAATACTAACTCTGTTTTCTCCCCACGGATGTTGCCAGACCTGCTGTGTTTCACCAGCAATTTCTAACTGTGAAAAAGTTTCATCCAGGCCACAAAAACTACATGTGACCTGGCACTCTGCATACTTATCAAGTCTATGGTTGTATGGGACTGCTGCATGCAGCACTCTCCACCCTAGATCTCCACCCCACATGATTGGCACCACATCAACAGCATCCACTCCCTCCAACACCGACGCTCAGTAGCAGCAGTGTGTACTGCCTACAAGATGTACTGCAGAAATTCACCAAAGATCCTCAGACAGCCCCTTCCAAACCCACGACCACTTCCATCTAGAAGGATTAGGGCAGCAGATACATGGGAACATCACCAGCTGTAAGCTCCCCTTCAAGCCACTCATCCTGACTTGGAAATATATCGCCATTCCTTCACTATCACTGGGTCAAAATCCTGGAATTCCTTCTCTATAGGCATTGTGGGTCAACCCACAGCAGGTGGACTGCAGTGGCTCAAGGCGGCAGCTCATCACCACCTTCTCAAGGGCAACTAGGGATGGGCAATAAATGCTGGCCAGCCAGCGAAACCCACATCCCACAAATAAATAAATTGAAAAATCCTTTGAGGAAAAGGACAGAACCCCTTTATAGAGGCTCTCCACTGGGGATCTCCATCACCGGAGAGTAAAATATCACGTCCAGGTGTTTCTAAGTGAATAAATGTGTGGAAGTGAAGAGTGTATAGCAGATGATCTGTCTTAATGTTTACAGTCTGTCAATATTTGTAATCAAAGATAATGGTGAGGCTACTTTTGGAGTACTGTGTACCATTCTGGTCACCCTGCTATAGAAAGGATACTATTAAATTGGAGAGGGTGCAGAAAAAAATTACCAGGCTGTTACTGGGATTGGGGTTTGCATCTTAATCAATCGAAATTTGTGTCTCCTTTCTGACAGTATTCTCCATACCCTAATTAAAAACTGAAAGAACTACTTCTGCAATTTCTAGAAATGTATGAATGATTATAGGCTCAACAGGAGGCAGTCAGTCAGCCATTCTAGGTTTGTTCATTCCACTCACAACAATTGTATGATCCTTTGATCTCTCTGCCCTTCATCTCTCTGCCTATAAACTCTGTGTCTGCGTGCTCTCCTCTCACTGCACCTGACAAAGGGGCTGCGCTCCGAAAGCTTATGATTTCAAATAAACCTGTTGGACCATAACCTGGTGTGGTGTGACTTTTGACTTTGTCCACCTCAGTCCAACACCGGCACCTCCACATCACTGGGATTGGAGGGTTTGAGTTATGAGGAGAAGCTCGATAAAAAGCTGGGACTCTTTACACCAGAGCATAGGTTGAGGGGTGACCTTATAGGGGTTTATAAAATCGTGAGGTGCAGACAAGATGAATAGCAAAGGACTTTTCCCTAAGAGTTGGAGAATTCAAAACTAGAGGGTATAATTATGAGGAGAAATGAGAAGGATTTAAAAGGGTCCTGAGGGGCAACTTTTTCACACAGAGGGTAGTTCGTACGTGTAATGAACTGCTAGAGGAAGTGGTAGATGCAGGTACAGTTACAACATTGAAGAGAAATGTGGATAGGTACGTGAATGAGAAAGGTTTAGAAAAATATGGGCCAAGTGCAGGCAAATGGGAAACTTGGTTGGCACAGTTGAGTTGGACCGAATGATCTGTTTCCATGTTATATGACTCTATGACTTTATAACTGGTTCAGACATGTTATGATGCACCTCTGGAGTAGGTGGAATGTGAACCCAGGGACAGAGATAAGGAACACTAGCATTGTGCTAAAGAGTACTCATTTTCCCCCTTTTACGAACCGATTCTAAGGGCATATCGAATGAACAGTGATAACAGATTAACTACAATTGCGTTTTAATGGCAAGAAGCACTTGTTTTCACAACAGCAAGATGTAATGATAGCAACAGGTTCAATTTACATTTTCCCCCATTTTCCTTGACTGGACAGTGACCATTAATTGTCCAATTCAGAGCAAAACAGTAACTCCTCACCACCCAGCCAGGTTCATGACCCCTCTTTTGACTCTGATAGTAAGATTCCAAAGCGCAGAGGGGAAACCCTGCCATCGGAGTAGTTATAGCAAATTGTATAGATGCTGTTCATGAGAAGTTGTATAACACATAGCAGAAAGAGAAAGAGATGGATATGTTGATCAGCTACAATGTTGGGAAGAGCCTTGTGTTTCTTAAACGCTGATGTTGATCCGCTGGGCACAGTGAGCAAGTCAGTCAGTGTAAACATTACAGATCAGCGTTTAGGAGGCTAGGCCTTTGATCCTCTCTACCGATGTAATGAGGTTCTTTCTGCTGGTGGCCACACCTCTTCACAGCAGTTTAAAAGAAAAAGACTGGAAAATATCACCGGGATGTCAACAATCTGCACTTCAATCATTCTGTGAAACTGTTGCTCCCAATGACTCCCGTTTCTTCTCTTTTATCTGGGAAGAATTGGCCACCTTGAGATTCAGCAGCAAGGTCAGTCAGTGTCTATACTCCCTCATTGATGTCTGACATAAGAGTGTTCCTAGTGACTTGTGATGGCACTCTATCCAAACAGTCCAACTGCAATCCAGGATTCAAGAACATTGCTCTACATTGCTGCTCTGTGAAACTCAGCAATTTAAACTGAATCCACAGTCATGTAAATTTGTTTCTGCTCGTGATATATACAGAATAAAACAGCACAAACTTAAAACTGAAGCTCAGTTGTTCGGGGCATGATTTCAAGAAGCATTTCTTTATCCAAACGGTGATGAAAAACTGGAATCATTCCAAGCTGTTAAACCTGGGGGTCACCGCAAATTTCTAAACTGAGGCAGAGTGGGTGTTGGTAGGTTAGAGTGTTAAAGGTTATGGAGCTGAAGCAGGTAAATGTAGTTACAATACAGATCAGTTATGATTTAACTGAATGGCAGAACAGCTTTGAGGTGATAAATCTTCCTGATTCTACATTCCTATGAAAGAACAGGCTGGGATTCAATCCAAGTCTTTTGAAATGACATTCCAGTTGAGAGAATGCATTGGGACAAACTTCTCACTTTTCCAGAAAAAACAGGAACAAGTTTTGCAAGATCAGAAATTGCTGGTGAAACTCAGCAGTTCTAGCAACATCTGTGGGAAGAAAACAGAGTTAATATTTTGAAACTGTGCCCCTTCAGAAACTTCACCAGATAATGTCAAGCCTTCCCGCCGAGTCATATATTCTGATGCAAGGTGTCTGGTAGAAATATAAGTTTGGATTGCAAACCAGTGGCATATGGGTGACGCTCATTTTTATGAAGAGTTAAAAGATAACAGGTTAGTCACTCCTTCCAGATGATTGATCTAATCCAGCATGCATCAGGGAGGAGGCAACCCCTGGAGTGGTAATGGAAGATGGTTGGTACTGTGCTGAGTTTATGACCAGTAGTGTAAATATTGAGGGTCATGTTTTTGGTTTGGGATAATCAAAGTTCAACTTTGGCTTAGGAAACACAGAGATCAAAGGTTTTTGAACAGCTTTGGAAGAGGCCTGACGGGGATCGGAAGAATAATGTTTCTGCTCTCTGAGGATGGAGTACAGCACAGTTCAGGGAATAATGTTATCATGGTAGAAAGTTAGCTTGTCCAACTTCCAAACAAGACATGGTTGCTTAGAATCAGGCAGATTATTAAAGGCTGAGATAATCTAAATTTTCAGTTTTGTGAGTATTATTTAAAGAAGACTTCACAGTTTACTTTAAAGAACTTGAGTGGAACTTATTGATTTGAGATAGAGAGGGATTTCCTCTGAATTAAACGCTGTAAAGTCATGGTGTTTTGCCGTGTTTCAAGATCTTTCAAATTGTGTTCTATATTTGGACAGCTTGGTTTGTTTCATTTCAATATTTTTCTTTTACTGTACTAATAAGATTTCCTTTAACAAAAGAAGTTTATTAAGTGCTTACGTTTCAATGAATGACCACCATGTTAAAAGTAAAAATTGTGATCGATCAAAGCAGATTTCATTCTAGAATCTGTACTGACCAGTTGTATCATCAGCTGAGATCATAACAGTAAATATGTCTAATTGTACAGAACACATGGTAAAAATTATTCAAAGTAAAACTGCCCCTTTTTTTAACGATGAAAATCACACTTAGAGTGCAATATCTGCTTCCTAGCCCCAGTGGATGACTCATTTTCAACACAAATTCTGGATTTCAACATTTTACTTGTGAACAATAGGATGTTCGTGAGTTGAACAGTTACTTGATTGATACTGTCTTGTCTGTAATTTAGCTTTGTGCTTGTGAACTACGAGCAGGAACTACCAGCTTTTTCAGACAGTCACACTTAGGACAAGTTCCTAAGGTTCTCATGTATCATTTTTCAATGTAGATAACTTTTAACTCCTATTGTTACCTATCTTTCTGTAACTGTTCTCAACAAACAGCCAGAAAGAAAAACGTTTTCCACACTACAGCTATCCAGAGTACTGCGATAATATTTGGATGTGTAGTTAAAAAGGGGGTGTGATCTGATCATCGTCTTTAAAATTACGTAATTGGGTAGATGCAGAGAAAATGTTTCCAGTTCTGGGGAGTCCAAAGTTAGGAAGTGAAGTTTAAAGCAGTCACCAGTCAATTCAACAAGGCACTCAGGAGGAAACAGAAAGAGCATGGTCAGAATGGGCAACCTGCTACCATCAGGAATGGTTGAGGAAAAGAAGATAGAGACACGTTAGGGGAAATTAGATAAGTACATGAGAGAAAAAGAGTTGGAAAGTTATGTTGATAGAACTAGACAGAAATAAAGAAGGAGGAGGCTTGAGTGGAGCACAATCACCATCATTGACTCACAGAGCTGAATGGGCTCTTACTGTCCTGTAAGCACTATGTAAATGACTAGTCAGCAAGTGGTTACTGAGGACACAACTACACAAAGAATTCCTAAGGCCGGTAGTCTCCACATTTCAAACATGTTCGCAAGACACATTATGAAAATACTGAGAAACAGAGATACAGTTCATCCAAACACAGGATGGGGAAATGAATAAGAAGGGTTTAGAGGGATATGGGACAAATGCTGGCAAATGGGACTAGATTAGATTGGGATATCTGGTCGGCATGGGCAAGTTGGATCGAAGGGTCTGTTTCGATGCTGTACAGCTCTATGACTATGACTTTACAGGAACTTACGAATGTGGAGCTGAAGTAGGCCACTTAGTCCCTGGGACCTACCCCATCATTCAGTAACATGGTGACTGAACTGATTACTCCCCTTCTTTTTCACCCCCTTGCTTATTAAAAATCTATTTACCATTGACTTAAAAACATGCAAAGACCCTGCTTCCACTGCCTTTTGAGGAAGTGAGCTCCAAAGACTCAGAGCCATCTGTGAGAAAATCTTTCTCCCCATGTCTGTCTCAATGAGATATCCCCTTAATTTTAAACAGAGGAAACATTCCTCCTATTTTCACTCTGCCAAACCTTTTTAGATCCTGTATGATTCAATTAAGCTGCCTCTTAGTCATCTAAACTCCAACAGATACAAGCCTAGTGTGTCCAGTGTTTCCTTATAAGACAAACCACCCATTAGTCAAGTAAACATTGTCTGAACAGCTTCTGATGCACTTACACCATTCCAAAAATAAGGGGACCAATATTTCAAACAGTGCTCCAGAAGTGGTTTCACCGTATAACTGAGATGTGAAAGTGCCAGTGTTGGACTGGACAAGCTAACTTTCTACCGTGATAACATTATTCCCTGAACTGTACTGTACTCCTTTTTCAGACAGCAGATACATTATTCTGTTTCGTCAGGTGCCGAAGGAGCAGCACTCTGAAAGCTTAAGATTTCAAATAAACCTGTTGGACTATAAGCTGGTGCCGTGTGACTTTGAACCTGTATTACTAAAGCATACCTGCATGCTAACCTCTTGCAACTTATATTCTAGAACACCAAGGTCCCTCTGCATTTCAGTATTCTGCAATCTCTCACCATTTAGACAACATGTGTCATTTTTAAATTTTCCTGCCAAATGGGCAATTTCACATCTTCCCACATTATTCTCCATTTGTCAGATCTTTACCCACTCAGTTAACTTATCTGCAATTTTTTGTGGGCTCTTTATGTCCCTTTCACACTTTGTTTACTGATGATGTAAAATTGCTAGGAAAGCAAGGCACCATACCTTTAGTTTCTTCATCCAAATCACTTATATAATTTGTAAAGAGTTGAGGTCCCAGGACTGATCTTCATGGCACACTCTTCATAGCAACTTGCTAATCACAAAATTAACTATGTATGCTTATTCTCTGTCTCCTGTTAGCCTGCCAATTTTCTATTCATGCTAAATGCCATCCTTGCAGCATGAGGTTTCATTTTCCGCAATAATTCTTGATGTGGCATCTTACCAAATGCCTTCTAGAAATCTAAGTACACTACTTCCACCAGTTCCTTTTTATCCACAGTACAAAATACTTCCTCAAAAAAATTCCAGTTGATTGGTTAAACATCACTTCCTTTTCAGAAAAGCATGGTGATTCTGCCTGATGACTTTCAAGTTTTCTAAGTGGCCTGATATAGCATCTTTACAATAGCTTCTAACATTATCCTTATGGTAGATTGTAACTGTCTGTAGTTTCCTGCTCTAGGTCACTCAGCTTTTTTGAGCCAAGGTATTACACTCACATACTTAAATGCCTTTAAATTGGGCAATGTTTTAATCTGGGCAGATAATGCACATCATTTGACATCGCTATTGGTGATCAATTATCGACATTTACAAAGTTATCCCTGCTAGACAATGTGGAAGTGGATGAGAAATTCATAGTTCATTGCTAGATTTTACTAGTCTGAGAATACTGGAGAACACTGCACAATAACTATAACGAACATTGTCTCTGTCTTCAAGTGACTTCAGCGTTTGAGGAGAACACAGTCCAAGTTTTTTTTTCAGGACAAGCAAGCACAGCATAAAGCCAATGCCTCCATCTATCTATCAAACACTGACTTCATACTTATTGTTTGTGGGCAGTCCTGCAAATCAAGACTTAGACTAATGTCACACAGGAGAAAATACCAACCTTGGCTGTAAACTGATTTTTCTCTTCCTTGTTGAACGCTCATCTCTCAAAGTCAGAGGAGAATCCATTAGTATGACCATTCTAACTAGCTTAGAGAAAAGTAGGTGCAGGTCGATTTATTGAGAACAGAATTCCCCCAAGTGCTTCAAATGCATCTGTGCCCTCACTAATTTCCTGAATAATTGAAGAATGACATCCTCCCTTTTATGTAAAATTCCTCACATAATAAAGGATAAATTCCTTCTTAGTCATGTGCTGTACCTCTGCTGTAACACTTTGATTTCTTATTCATCCTCTCAAAGTGATCAACTTCACATTATTCTACATCATATTCCATCTGTCAGAACGTTTGGCCTCTCACTCAACTTATCTATATCCAACCCCAACTTCCTTATGTTTTCTTCACAGCATATTCGACACTGCCTTAGTGTCATATGCAAATTTAGTTCCCATGCCTTCGTTCCCCGCACCTAAGTCATTTATGTATATTCTAAAATGCTGAGACCCCAGCATTGACAACCTGTGGGATTCCACATGTTGCACCCTGCCGATCTAACACCCCATTTTGCATACTCTCTGTTTCTTGCCAGGCAATCAATCTACTATCAATGCTAATATATTACGCCATACAACATGTGCTTTTATTTTCTGCATTATGCTTTTAATGGGACACTGAGCAAATACCTTTCGGAAATCCAGATATAGTATGTCTACAAACTCTCCTTTATTCCACAGTGCATATTACTCCTTCAAATAAATTGAATAATCTGTTTAAACATGATTTTCCCTTTGACAATACTTGATTCCTGACTTTTCCTGATTACCTTGAGCTTTTCTAAATTCACATATATGATCTGTTTAATGATTGATTCTAATACTTCCCCCATATTAGACATTTAGCCAATTGGCCAGTAGTTTCCTGTTTTCTACCTCGTTCCCTTCTTGAATAGAAGGGTTATTTTTGCTACTTTCCAAGCAATGAAATGTTTTCTGAATCCGGGGAATTCTGGAAAATGAATGACAAGGTATCTACTATCTCATTGGCAACCTCTCTGAATACCTGAGGATAAAGTCCATCTAGACTCAGATTTGTCAGCCCACAGTTCCATTGTTTGCTCAGTAGCATTTCCTTCATGATGATAATTTTGCTAAGATCCTCTCTCTCTTCCATCCACCTCCTGATTTACAATGATTACTGTAATGCATTTTGTATCCTCTTAAGTGAAGACAGAACCAATTAGTTTGTTCATTTCATCTACGATTTTCTTATTATCAACTACTAACTCCCGATTTCTCACTCTCTGTCAAACCTCTAGATCCCAGTGAGTTGTGGGATTGAAGGTGTGTCAATACAATGGCTTTAAGAGATGTATTTTGTCCTCTAGTTTTTGAAGAACAGTTTTAAGACGGAGGCACCAAACTATCTATTTAAATCCAATAAAATAAACAGCTTGTAAGACCTTGGGCATTTTTTCGAATGTTGGAACAAGAGAAGCAGCCTCTGTGGATAGGGTCAAGCTCCCCCAGAGCCAGGATGTTTAGTTTTAGATTTTCAGTATCGGTCGCTGCTGGGATCTTACAGCTGGGTTTGGAAGCTGCAGTACATCTTTCTCTGCAACTTTCCCGCTCTCTTAGAGTTTTCTCTTGATGTTTTTTCCTCCTGTACTGTAGAATTGACTGTGAGACAGTCTATTTGACTGAATTTTGCTTTGCCAAGGGTGTGTTTATGTGATGTTACTATATTCGAACAGTTACTATTTAGTAGTTTAATAATCTATTATTCTGATAAGTTTTCCCATAGAGCTAAATTATTCCAATTTCTTCTTTTTTGTTGTATTTAACTATAGGGTATGAATAAAATGTGTTTTGCTTCAAATCTGGTAATCTGACCAATCGATTTGCATCCAGAACACAATGCCTCGCACTGGCCTTTAAAATTAGAAGAAGTTAGAGTCTAGGCTATCTCGTTAATATATTTTGAGGGGGTTGGTCTGTTCCATAATGGAAGGAATTTACAGAGACTTTGAAGGACTATAGAGTTGGATGAGTTTGAGGAGATGGGGAGGGTCTTAACGCTAGCAGCATCAACAAGCTTAACATTTTTTTTACCTGAATCTTCCAATTAATCAAACAGCTTTGAAAGTAGAAGAGCCAAGCTCAGCTGGTGATACCTAAAAGCTGAACGCGTTGGTCCCTCTAATAACAGGCTTGCATTCAATGATAAGGGTGTCTAAAACTTACACGCTGAGCTCTACAGAACAGGCTCTATTACATCAGCAGCAGGGGGCAAGATCTATTCAATCACCAGTTGTGCTTTGTCTATTTAAAACAACTACATCTGCAGATATTGAAATCCATCATTCTAACTTGCTGCTTAAAACCCTGCATATATCTCAAACACACTCCCAAACAGTACAACTGTCAATTCCTATTCATTACAAGTGAAATTCCTGTCTACGTTTTCTTAAAAGTGTGACTTTTTTTTTGATGCCTTTGACACTTCAAGACATTAATGCATCAAAAATAACGGCACTGTCCCTACAAAACAGCAGCGCCTCTATTAGCATGCGCACAGGATACATCAGGTCCTGATTGAATGCTTCTTTTAACCAAACATTCCCATGAACAGTACGCCAGCTTCTCATTCATACTGTGATACATACAATCAGTTACTGGCAGGGATCAATCAAGTGGCAATCCAAACAATCCAATCTGGTAACATTAGAATGAACTGGCATGTGGTCATGGCACCTGCAAACTCTAAGAAAAAAATCAAAATGCCATCCAGACTTTTGTTGCTCTTCATTTCACATTTTATTTACAAAGATATACAGAGAGTCTCCTGCCACCTCTCTGCAGTGACCTGTGCATTGAAAACAAAAACAGGCTGGAATTCACCGCGGCCCAGAGGCTTAACCTTGTGGCCATAATCAGAGGTCTAATGGTGGGTGCTGTGTAGCCTGAAAAATTCTCAATCCCCTCTCAAGCTGAAATCAGGAGGGCGATGGAGTGCTTGTCACTCACGTGGACAGATACTGCCCCAGAAGCTTTGAAACCATCTTGTTTATTTGGCAGCCTGGTACTGAGTGTAAAGTGCATCTCTTTCATCAACAGCATCAAACTGTGACCACAATATATAAATCTACAAGAGACATTGCAGTAACCTGCCAAGGTAGCTTTGGAAGGAGCCCCCAACTCAGTAGTCTCTAGCACTGAGCACAAACAGTATAAATCACTGGCAATAAATGCAGCTGTTGCAAGTGTTGGCATAAGACACTGTGCAGTGATTGTATGTATTTCAAAAAGTGGTGGGGGAGCTTTCAGAAACAATTATTGGGGAGAAAATTAGCAAACACTTAGACAAATATGGGTGAATAAAGGACAGCCAGCACAGTTTTATGAAGGAGAAATCTTGTTTCTTTAAATTAGTTGTCAAAACATTCAAAGGTAAATGCTGAGGAAGACACTTTTACCATTTGGAACGCACAGTTCAATAGCATGAATGACAAAGATTCAATGGTAGCCTTAGGAAAGGGAACTGAATTATTACTTGTAGGGAAAAATAATTAGAGGCTTATAAGAGTGAGAAAGTAGCTAAATTCCTCCAAGACAGTTAGCATATTCCAATGAGCTGCATGGCTATCAGCAGCATTGTATCAATCTGAGATTCTACAATCCTGTGAAAGTAAGTTGTGATGCAAAATTAATGCTCCTTCATATTAACTTTAACTTGCACTGGTTGATGCTATAGTGATAGAATGTTGGGTGGAAGAGGTGATCAGGCTGGCAGCAGAGGGCAAAAGTGGAGGGTAGACAGGCAAGTACTCTGGGAAATAAAGAGCAGAGAGATGCATGGAACAGGTCAGGATACAAAATGCATGGTGTGCAGGAGTGTTTATATACAATGCTGCAACAGTGCAACTTCTTCTGTGGGTATGAATAATGTGCAGTGGCTCTGAACACTGTGGTGAAATCAACTTTTTTTTTGTGTATGTGTTCTGAAGTTGAAAGCTGTGGAGAGTTAGTTCACAGAAGATAGTAACAGGCACAGGTTGTTCTGATACTGATAACATTTGATCTTCTTTGTAACATAAGTGGGATGCTGTTTTGATTGTTCACTCAGATCAGCTCAAGTATCAGTAAATAGCAGTTTAAGTTACAGTCTGTTTGTTTGTCAGTTGGAAAGTCAGGGGTAGCCATCGAAGAAAGTGGCTCCATGCAACTAAAGTTCTGTTCCTAGCCATGAACCTGTGAGATCACTGAAGTCCCATGGGTAGCCCTGTGCAGGCAGCGCTCAGGAAAAGTCCTGAGGACATGAGAAGGCGGTAGAAGGTTGGTTGTTTCTTTGCTGGAAAGAGTTAAAGTTTGGATTAAGAAATCTGGAATCCATTTATAGCTCAGTGCAGCCAGGAGTTTGGAGTTCAGAGAAACCAAAGGGTAGTGTCAGCTTAGTGAACTCATTGTCTGTGAAACAGCTGGATTTGTGCTGTGAGCAGGTGATAGAGATGGCCTGGGAATGCAGCGGAGTGCAGTCTCAGGAAAAGAGATTGAACCACCTGGAGCTGAACCATTGTTGAGGAAGTCTGGGTTGGAGTCTCATTTTGAGGAAATTGAAATGCTAGTTTTTCTACAGCAAGAACCTGAATCTTTATGAAGGAAGCAATGTTTTAATGGGATTCGGTGAACCACAATTTCACTAACTCGGGGTTGGTTGTTGAGAAATCCATGGGGTCTGTCTTGACTGGATCTGCTATTTAATATACCTTGTTGGGTACGTGACCACAGTTTGATCATTCACATCTATCTCATGTTAATTCTGGATATTAGAGCACAAGCTTTGTAAATATTGTTTTAATTTTCTAACCTTATACGGTAAAGTTTATTTTGCTTCTTTTCAAAACATGGAATCTTCTGGCTTTATTCTCTTAGGAATTTCCTAGGATTTCAGACTTTGCCTACTTTAAACAAAAACAGTTAGTGGTACCTACCCAGACATAAATTTGGTGATCTTGCCTGAGATTATTTCAGTGCAGTTGAGTGATGCCAGGTGAAACAGGGACTCCGTGGAGTAAGGGAATTGCCTCCATGGAGTAAGGCATTTGCCTCCACCTTGAAGTCATCTTACGGTAAACTCTAAACTAATTCCACTTCAAGTGAAGGAATATTATTGTGAAACTAGATAATCTAGTGCTCCCATATGGAACCCTTGCCTCTATTGGTAAAACTAGTAAGCTAAACAAGAGTTGTCTGCTACATTAATCAATCTCCTATAGAACAAGAAAATGAAGGAATAGAGAGAGATATGTACAAGGATTGGCGAGAAGATGAATTGATACTAAAGAATTACCAGACCCTGAGAGAGAAGGAAACTTATTTTCTGACTGTTAAAAAAAAAAATCAATATACATTTATGATTTTGATTGCGCCCATTCATTTTATTTATTATGATCTGGTGCAATGCATTTTCTGTATTTACTACATTACAACAGTGGTTACAGTTCGAAGCACTTCATTAGCAGGAGAGCACATGGGGTATTCTGATGTCATGAAAGGCACTGTATAAATGCCAAAGTTCCTTTTGTGCTTTTTTCATGTATCCAAATTCTGTGAAAGGTTTCACAGTAGAATGACCAATTATACAGAGTCATCTACCAGCCATGGCTTAGTGGATGTATTCTACCCTCAATACAGTTTCTGGGTTCAAGTTCCAAGATCACCGTAAGGATCCTCTTCAATCGCCTTCTCCCATGACCAAGGACCTTCTCCTGGAGGTACAGTGTAGTTTCCACCCATCAGGAGGCAGTGCAGATACAAACATCACTGTGCAGCAATCCAAGGAAACAACAGCACTAACCATTGCCCAAGGCGTTTTTGACCTCACAAAAGCTTTTGATTCTGTTCACCGCGAAGGTTTCAGTAGTATCTACTTCAACTTTTTGCTGCACTCAGAAATTTGTCACCATCCTTTGCCTAGTCCATGATGAAATGCAGACTTTGATCCTCGTTGACAGAACCAGCATGGCCCCTATCCTACTGAAGGCTGTGCTTAGTCAAGGCTGTATCATCGCAAAAATCCTTTCCTCCATCTTCCTCACAGCAATACTACCAGTTTGCCATCGGCAAATTATTTACAGGCATGGAGATAACAGAACGGCAGGAAATTGTTCAACCTATGCCACTTACAATCTAAAACCAATCTCAGTCATTGCACATCAGTATGCCAATGATGCTTGCACATGCACTCGCTCAGAAACTGACCTCCAGGCCACTGTTGACCCTAAATCTGAAGCAAGTGAGAAAATTAGCCTTTCATGAAACATTAGGAAAAGTAAGGGCATTCCCAGCCAGATCCCACGGGACAACCACCCCTAAGCCGCCCACCAACGAACTCCCCCCACCCTAAATGATTAAGGCCAATGACCAATGGCCAATGGCTAGATCTTAGAAACTGTGAACCATCATCACCTCCCAGATCAGCCTTTAAGAGACTGATGGAAAGTGTATTTGAGGACCTGGATCTCAAAGCTGAAACTGAGGACATTGTTTACCATGCAGCAGTGATTCCTGCGCTCCTATGTATTTCAGTCACTTGGATGACCTACGCTAGGCACATAAAGCACCGAGAAGTACCAGTATTGCCTTTGCCAAATCTGGTATCATGAAAGGTGGTCCACCAGCAATGTCCTCTCCCAAGGCAGTGTGCTCAGAGACATTAATCAGTCAAATCCAGCTCTCCTGTTGTCTGTGCACCTGACACCAGGCTACCGAATTAAGTGCTCCGTTCAGGACTCATTCATGGCAGCAGGCTCCAAGGATGACAGAGAAAATACTTGAGGATGTGCTTAAAGAATCTCTGAAGTAAACAAACATTCTTACAGACAGGAAAACGTTCACTCAGGAAGGCGCCAAACACACTCCACACGTACATGGGGATATGACTGGGAGCATGCAAAAGTGAAGCCAAGGCAGTGGAAAGAATGCAGAAGTCTCCAAGCAAGACATCAAAGCAATGCTTTAAACACCACATGACAGGATCTGCAGAATGTGCATTGACTTATTAGGCATCTCAGAACCTATCGAATCAAAGAGATAGCAATTCACCCTTGATCCCAAGAGACTGCCTAAGATGACGACGCAGGAGACTTGACAGGAACATCTGTACTGACAGTGCAGTGCCATCCTGACTGAGACACTGTTGAAGGTGCTGATTCTGGATGAAACATTAAAAGCAGCAGACAAAACAGAAACTTCTGGAAAAACTCAGTTGATCTGTGCAGAGAAAACAAAATAAGCATTTCGAATCCGGTGACTCTTCATCTCACACTCGAAATGTTAACTCTCTCTCTCTCTCTCCACAGATGCTGCCAAACTTGCTGAGTTTATCCAGCAATTTCTGTTTTTGTTTCAGATCTCCAGCATCCATAGTTTGTGGTTTTATTTTAATGCAGCAAACTGTTTGGCTCCTGAACCTAATCTTGTCATCACCTGAGATCTGCACAAGTCCATTTCCAACCCGGTTTTCTGAATAGCAATCGGGCATGGTGACAACAGGTAAAGATCCCCTCTCGAACCTAAAGATATTGGGCCTGTTCATCCCTGTTCTGGAACAAATGAGCTAATGCAGCATCAAATGGGAACCAAATCTGGGGTTAGGTGACCTTTACAGCTTACCGCTTCACTGACATAGACAGCTAAGTATTAGGGAGGTTTAGTAATACCTTTCTTCATGAATATCTGATTTCACTGATAGATTATTTCTCAATAAACCCTTTGTAAATACACCAAAATTCATTAATCTACAAGTGACTATCATTCAGCTTGTCTTGCACGCAAGCAACTAGTGCTTGGACCTAAACTCCTTAAAACAAATACGTCCACATCAAAAATCAAATTGTTATAAACAATGACGAATACCACGGAGCTATTTCAAGGCTGGAATCTAATCTCAACAACTCAGTTATAAACAAAAATTTTGCTTCAGCAATTCACATTGTCGTTCCACCCCCTTGATTGTATTACTGCCTTAATAATCACTTCTGCGTTTTTATCTCATTGCTGTACTACTATTTTAAATATTACTTGTGCCATACTACCTGCTATTTTGAAAAAGCCATTAAACCATTTTGTATGCATGGATCATAAAACAGTGGAAAACATACAGCTGCCATTCACAGCTCATTGGTAGCTCGTGGGCATTGAGATGTCCCATTTCAGGACCAATGAACCTCAGGATGTCCTGAAATGTTTTGAAGTCAATTAGTTATGTTTGAAGAGTCTGACAGCCAAATTCTGAGCAGCAAGACCCCACAAACAGCAATGTAACAGGAACCAAAATAACCTATTTCAGTGATGTTGACGGAGGGATAAATGTTCACCCAGGTCACTAGAGAAAATTTCCATGTTCTTCAAAATAATGTCATGATATCATTTGCATCTACTCACAAGGTCAGACAGTGACCTACTGTTCTTTGGATAATTGTTAGTTCAGTTAGCTGGACGGCTGGATTGCAAAGCAGAGTGATGCCAACAATGTGGGTTCAGTTCTCACACCGGGTGAGGTTACCATGCAGGACCCTTCTTCTCAACCTCTCCTTGCAACTGAGGCAAGGTGACCATCAGGTCAAAGTGCCATCAACTGTCTCTTTCCAATGAGAGCAGCCCTATAGTCTTAGTAGGACCATGGCAACTTTGTGGCTCCCTAGCTCTCATCCATATACCACTCATTGTTCCAACCTCACATTCCTTCTCCATAATCCCCTACGCCTCCACCATGGCCTCATTAAACCCCCTAATATCTACAATGCCCTCTACATGCCCCTTGAGGCATCCTTCATACCCAATGTTCTACAAGATACTAACAGAGTATCATTGTGAACAGAACTCAGGGGTCCTATTATAACTTTTTGAGAAGATTTGTAGCTCAGGTTGTGGATGAGGATGACCTCATCCACAACCCGAGCTACAAATCTTCTCAAAAACTTTGAACACCTACAGCCACAACACCCTCAAACTGGCTCACAGATAGGAGAAAAATGCCATCCGTCTGAGCGCGGCCCACAAACAACTATGCCAACCTCGTCTTGTTAGAACAACAGGGAAGTATTTGAAATAGAAACAGAAATGAAATAAATTACTGAAGAAGAATTAGTTTAAACTCAAAAAAAGGCCACCCTTAGGAGGCTATGAAACTATCAAGCAAACACACATCTAAATTTCCCTCAAAAAATTCTTCCAATTGTTCATCAAAAACCAAACAGCTATTCAAATTTTTCATCAAAACATTTAATCCTACAAACGCTTCGTGAAACATCATTCAAATAAACATCATTGACCCCCTTCACAGCTATGTAAACAACCTGTGCTTGGCTAATTCAAACAGTGGACCTTGAAAATCAGCAAAGCATTCATAATGAGATTCTATTACAGAATTGCATGGACAAACCATCTAGAGCTTAATGCACTGGTGCTTTTGAAGGTGCCCGAACAGATAGCCATCTGTTGAAAGGGTCAACAGGTGAAATTTCAGGGAAACAGGTCAGGAACGTTTTAGCCAATTCAAATGTTAAATAGAGTCAGGCCTTTGAATCAATCAATGTAAATAATCACTACAGGGTTCATACTACTGATACAGAAGAATACTTTACTCACTGGAGTAAGTACTATTATGCATCTGAGTATTTGTACAAAACTGGCAAATAGGCCACTTACCTTTTAAGGATATGCCCCTATGATTAATCATTGCATTACAGCCTAATTAACCTATCTTAAAGCATCCCATTATAATGTTTGAAATTGGTACAACTTATAAATTTGCTTGTCAAAGGGTTCCACAGCAGGCTTTGCCTAAAGTTTGAGCTGACTGACCTCAGAAGTTTCTTACAACTGGAACACAGCTGCCAAGCAGAAGACATTTATATCATGGAAAACCTGCAGTGGTTTAAATGGCAAACCGTGGAAATCGGCAGAAATCTGTCTTATTGGCTCTCAGCCTCCATATTCGGGCAACTAATGCTGGTTTGCCCAGCGTGGGAATGGCAAAATCTGTCCCATTGTCTTTGTTCCAATGTAGCATAATAGTATAAAGTGATGTTACAATTACAACAACTGTAACTCTACCTTAATTATCTTGTAACACGGCTGTAACATTGTCTTAACGTCATTGTAAAAACCAACTCTACCACTATTAACTCGATGCTGGAACAACCATAACACTGTCTTAACGTTATTGTGACACAATCCTAACACTGGGTGGAATATTATCTCGGAGGCAGCCACATTGTGTCTTCCAGGAAAAGGAGTGCCAAATCACATGCCAATCAGGCAGAGGGAAGGCTACCAGCGACGCATTCCAGCAGTGCCACAGGGAGGGTTTTGGCTACTCCTGGAAGAGCTGTGCACCCCCTCTTGCCTCCTAGTGAGCCAGGATCTTACAGGATCTAGGGCTAAGGTTTGTAGGCTTGAGGAGGGTTGTTGGGTTGGGAGTCATGGGGAGAGGGTACTGGGGGATTGGACTCAAGGGCAGGGTGTGACTCCCAGCTGTCACTTCCCTGTTCTATGTCCAGTCCCCTCAACTAGATGCAGACTGCCTTTGATTGGAGGACCCCACTTCTACTCCTTCCCTGAGGTGACAAGCTGCCCTTATAGGTTGATCTATCATGAATGGTCTCCTAGCAATCAGCTGCCTGTAGCGAGTGAATCTCAGTGATGACGGGATGAGGCCCTGAAGTGGTCCTTAATTGGTCATTTAAGGGTTCAACTGGCAGTGGGACAGGAAGATCACCCTTGGGCCACCAGCACTTAGTCCTGGAAGAGGCCAGGAGGAAGTGGGGTTTGAATACATTGCCATCTAGTGGCCTTCCTTTCAAAAAACTCACCACTTCCAGGAACAGAAGGTTTCGTCCTCCTATCTTAATGCTATTACAATACATCAATAATAACATCCTGATACCACTGAAGCACAGTTGTAGCAGTATCTTGATTCCACTGTAACATACTCCTAAGTATCTTAATACTTGTATAACTATGTTGCAAAACCATTGAGTAACACAGTTTAATATTACTGCAATATAACTGTTGAACTTTCTTGGAATATCACAAATCATTAACACTCTCTTAACACTATTGGAGTGTTAAGTGTATGATTGTCTCAACATTGCATTGCATTAGTAAGACTGTCTCCACAGTAACAAAACACTACTGCAAAATTGTCTTGAAAGTCTTGTAGCATAATACTTAATGTTGTAATATCAGCTTGACACTCAAGTAATACTACTCTAATGCTGCCTTAGTTCTTTTGTAACACAATTGTTACATTGTCTGAATAGCATTTTAACAGATCTGTAATACCACTCTAATGCAGTTATACAATAACAATGACAGTAAAATTAGTGACATTTAAGTTGTGCAACTGTACAAAGAAACAGATGACAAAACTGCATGCTCCACCAACTGACACGTCAAAATGTAAAATTCTGGAGAAAGCTAGCTATTATACTAACGAGCTGAGCTGTAATCTTTAATAAGCATCAATTACTATCTATGCCTCTGATTGTTAGTCTGAGAACCCAATCGACTGGACTGTGGATTTGATAAGATATGAATTCTTATTGCAGTCCCACTGGGAATAAACGATAAATCACCCCCAAGCCTCAAGCAAAATCAGCACACAAAATGTGATGTTGCCTATACTATGACTTTGAAATAGAAAGTGGCACGTTAGTACGAAGGCACTGGTAAACTCCTGAACTATATATGATAGGATGTTAGCTGGAGTAAGTCTGACGCAGACTCTTAAGTAACTGAGCAAAATTAAATTCAATGCTCAGAGGACTGCTGTTAATAAAATCAGCGATTGCCTTCATTATTAACAGTCCTGCTATTGATCGACCACTCTGAAGTGAGCTGGTAGCCACTCAGCGGGCTCCGCTAAACTACATGGGCATTCTGAACACAATAGGCTGCATACTGAGCCATACACAATGCTGCTCAGGGGAAGTCAGCAGCAGAAGTTAGTCATCTGAAGCAATCAGAAGGTAAACTGAACTTCAAATACATCCTGACAGCGATTCCCTGGCTTCAGTCTGTGTCCTGGGTTTTCCTTTGGCATTGCACTTCTGCTCTGTGAATCTTGCTCTTGTTCTGCCTGTCATGAAATGCCAATTGTCAACTTGCCTATCTCCTCCCCTGGAGTGCTGGTTATCCCCACTCCTGCTGGGGATGTTGGGGAGTCAGTTTAATTAACTTTTAGATTTATTCCGCTCAACTGTAAAATGGATGAAAACAATTTCAAAGGATTGCTTAATGGGCAAAACAAAAGGGGCTTAATGGGGAGAGTGTAACAGCGTTTGAGTAACATCCAGACACTTGCATTCCCCATTAACTATTTATGGTAGTGATATTCTTAAGTATGGATGATAATACTCTGCTGTTTCAATAACATAACAGAGAAGCATCAAAGTAAGCTGGGAAGTAAATCTGACTAAATACTAAGTTACTCCATCTTAGTGATATACAAAAATATGTATAACTCAATGCGTCAATTAATTTTAATTCCATTTTAAAACTCTCATGGTTGTTTACACATCTCTGCACAACTCTCCAAGAACTTGGTGTTCTTACTATCTTGGTCTGTTACGCATCCCTCACTTCAATCGCTCCCACCATTGGTAGCCGTGCTTTCATCTATCTAAGCTCAAAGCTCGGAAATTACCTCTCAGTCTGAGCACTTCTCCTTCAGTAAATTGTTTCAAATAACTCTTTGACTATGTTGGCCACTTGCTCTGATATTTCCTTTATGTGGCTCAGCAGCAGATTCTGCTTCTGATTCTCCTCTGAAGGGCCTCGAGACATCGAAGGCACTACATAAATGCACACTGCTCTTGTTGACTAATTGCCGTCCTCAATTAGCGCATCTGAGTTTGTGCTGCAGATGTGCCAGGAGATGCCAGGATGAAGACAAAGGATGGGGGCGGTAATTGGTGAAAAGATACAGATCCAGTTTTAAGATTCGAAAAGGTTGCTTAAAAAACAATGAGCCCATTAATTGTCTCTTTGTGACCAGAGTCAGCATTCCTGACTGCTATCTGGTCTCCCACTTTGTTCTGTTCAGTCCTATTAAGAGGTTTGTTGATTCTGATTTCCGTTCACACTGGCAATAGTACACCCAACTCATTGATGACTTGTTTTCAGATGCTGACAGATCTATGGTGCATTACCTGCTGTTTTAATGTTATTTCGGGTCCCAAGCAGTTTCCCCTATCTCTTTCCATCTGTATTTCCCCCAAACCCACTAGTACTTGCCCAGGGGGAGATTTCCTTCCTCTGATGATTACATGGTGTTCTATCATTGAACATTATTGTAAATGACAATTAGCATGTAATCTAAAATGGTGCATTTTCACAAAGTTACTCTTGGATTGCTAAACTCTACTTGGAATATGCAAATAAATACACCAGCAACGCTGTCCTGCAACAGATTTAGATTTCAGCTTCTGAGTTGTTTACTGAAACATAGAAACAGCGAAAATAGGAGTAGGAGGAGACCTTTTGGTACTTTAAGCCTGATCCATCATTCAATAGGATCATGGCTAATCATCCATCTAAGTATCCTGATCCTGCTTTCACCCCGCAATCTTTGTTCCCTTTAGCCCAAGAACTGTACCTAACTTCTTCTTGAAAATATTCAATGCTTTGGGAGCAGAGAATTCCACAGGCTCACCACACGTTAGATGAAAACATTGAGAGAAGGTTAGCTCCTTGTCTAACTTGAAATGTTGTGGGACAACTGCTCAATATTTTGATAATTGGAAACTGTACAATGAAAGCATAGCTAATGACTGCATTTTGTTTGAAAAACAAAGTGCCCCTTCATAAAAAATTCTTTTATGGGATATCTGCATTGCTGGCAAGCCTAGCATTTTTACAAATTCCTAACAGCCTTGTGAACTAAGTGATTTTCCAGGCTATTTCAGAGACCTGGAGTCACATGTAGACCAGACCCGATGAGGATGGCTGATTTCCTTCCTTAAAAGGACATTAGTGAATCAGATGGGTTTTCATAGCAATCAGCAACAGCTGTCATGGTCCGCATCAGTGAAACCAGCTTTATATTTCAGATTTATTTATTGAATTTTAAATTCCACCAACTGCCATGATCACCCACGGCCTGTCCACTATCTAAAAGGCACAAATCAGTCCTCCCCATTTGCCTGGATGAGTGCAGCTCTAACAACACTCAAGAAGCTTGGCACCATCCAGGACAAGGCAATCCACTTGATAAAAATCCCATTGGCCACTTTCGACTCTGAATCCCTCCATCACCAATGGCACAGTGATAGCCATGTGTACCATCTACACAACAAGGATCCTTCAATAGCATCTTCTAAACCCATGACTTCTACCACCCAGGAGGATAAGAACAGTAAATGTATGGAACCAAAGTTCCTTCCGACTTGGCTTTTGAACATTTTTACTGTTCCCTCACTGTCTATGGTTAAAACCCTGGGAGACCATGACAATAATGTATGATCACCTGCATCCCAAGGACTGCAGTGGTTGAAGAAGGCAGCTCACCACGACCTTCTCCCGGGCAACTGAGGATGAATAATATATGCTGACCCAGACCGTGACACCCAAATCCCACAAACAAATAATGAAAAAAACTTCGAATCAGTGTTTCACCTTTGAATTAAAATGCACAGTAAAATGAATCCAAAGTGTTTCAGTCAAGACAATTCAGTGCTTATATAAATGCAAATCTGTCTTTTGTTTTACCCATGAGGAACAAATGTTGGGTGACCAAACTTTCAAAGGTAAAAATTGGACGGATTGAAAAGTTATGGGATGGTGGGGGCCCTGATGATTATCATGTTGTGGCTGGAAATTTGGGGAAGGACAATTGAAGGTTATGTGATGACATCTCCTGAACACCCAGCCACAGTCAGCAAACCTATTCCATGGATCATTTAAAAGGCATCATCACCGATGGAGCCAAAGTCACCAAAGAAAAAGGTAGGGATTGCTCCCTTGGAAACATCAAGGGGGCAGTGGGAGAAGGATGACTGTGGTGGGCCGTATGCAGTGCATGCGTTTAATTGGAGTTTACAGGAAGGAGGATGAAATTTCGCTCAATTCACTTCCCCCATGCCCAGTTTGTATTTGACAAACAAAGGAAAAGATGTAAATGGAGATATTTGAAATTGTTTTGGTTTGGGACAAATCTTCCAGGACACCGGGACATTCAGTGGAAAACTGAGACAGTCCAAGCAAAACCAGGGCGTCTGGTGACCCTAAACGAACCATCCTCCGTGCTGACTCTCAGTATTTTGCCGTTTGTACAGGGTGTGGCACATCTTAACAGCACTGTCTGATTGTAGCTGAAGTCCTGCAGCAGAGCACATTAAATGCCTGTTTAATGCCTCGTCACTCCACAGAGGACGGAGCAGTTGACAATGTAAACTGAATCCTACTGTATTGCTATCAAACTGGAGTGAGGGCTCAACACTGAACAGCACTGGCACTGCCTGGAGAGACTATATAGAACAACAAATGCCTACCTAAGCTGAGTTCGCCGGAAGCTGGCCACTGACCAGTAGTATGCTCTGGGAATGTGCGTGTGTGGGCAAGAAGTTAGCTGGAGGACTACATACATTTTAACATGTGCTCTTTAAAGCACCACAGCACTGAGGATGAGGTTGAGTTGGCCAAAAGAACGTGAAACAGATTTGAGAAGGACATGTGCATTGACAGAACATTCAGAATCACTTTACAGCTAAAGAACCATTTGTGAGGTGTAGCCGCTGTTGTAAACTAGAAAATGCACAGTAAGCTCCCACAGATAGCAATAAGATAATGACCAGTTTCAAGGAAGCGAGTGCTCCCACTGAACCAAAGCTTACTGACTTGTGAGCAGCTCAGCAGTTAGCACTGCTGTCTCACAGTGCTAGAGACCTGGGTTCTATTCCATCCTTGGGTGACTGTCTGTGTGGAGTTTGCATGTTCTTCCTGTGTCTGCGTGGGTTTCCGCCAGATGCTCCGGTTTCCTCCCACAGTCCAAAGATGTGGCGGTTAGGTGGATTGGCCACGTTAAATTATCCACAGTGTCTGGGGATGCGCAGGCTAGGTGGGTCAGCCATGGGAAATGTGGGGTTGCAGGGATAGGATAGGGGGCTGGGTTTGGGTGGAATACTCTTTGGAGGGTCGGTGTAGACTTGATGGGCCAAATGGCCTCTTTCTACACTGTAGGGATTCTATGACATTTAGTGTCATCTGAAGCACAGTCATGTTGGTGTAACGCCAGGCAGTACAAGTGGCCTGCGAGATGCGTACCCCAAGGAGATTCCGCACTCTCAAGAGTAGCACAAAATGAAAGAAAAGTGAGAGCAAATTAATAATTCATTTTAATTTCTCTGCCTTTAATAAACCCTTCTACTTAATCAGATGGAACATATTGCCACAAAAGTTGACTGTCAGGCATCAGTTTATGTGCTGTCTGAGAAGGCGACATCTGATGCACTTTGGATTCTTTCTGAACTGAAGTTAACCTAGAAAGGTAGTGGGTTTTATCTCAAAATGTCCTGTTGAGAGAGGCGTCAATCCACAAGGAGCGGTAAGATTTGTCCAGGTTGAAGCTGCTGCCTGCTGTAACAGATTGACAGAGTCAGCAAAGCTGGTGCCAATCTCCATCTCCCAGGCTTGGAACAGCTGCTGAGACCCCACTGCTCTCTCTCCCGGTGATGCGTAGGCAAGTTTTCTACTTGAAAAATCGACACAGGATCAGCAACTGGAAAGAAGCTGCTGTTGTACACTCGGTGTAACTTGGCGAATGGTTTTCGTGGAAGGCTTTAGCTTTTTCGTGCCAAAGAGCTGGTACGCTTGTGTGATGAAGCCAAATTTTTTTTTTGTTAAAAATTAGATATTTTCCATTTCTTTTGAAATAACCAGACAGGACAAGACCATTTGGCCCATCATTTCCATGCTGGTGCTTTGTAGCGGAATCCAGTCAGTCCCACTCCTCCACTCTATCCTGTAGCCCTGCACATTTGTTTACCTTGAGTTCTCATTCAATTTGCTTTGGCAATTATTGATCACATCTGCTTCCACTAGTAGGCAAGGAATTTCTCAGATCACTACTATTCACAGTGTAAAAGCGTTCTGCCCCACATCGTCCCATCTATCTAATCATCCAAAACCTTAAATATGTTTCCCCTCATTCTTGAATCAGCGATTGTTTTCTTTGTCCGTTTCATCTAAGCCTTGTTAAACAGTTCTTACGCTATGTGTCATAACTTTGTCAAACCAGCTTCAAACATCACTATTAAAAATGAGATTATTAGATCATTTTATAAAGTCATAGAGTCATACAGCATTTTAACAGACCCTTTGGTTCAACTAGTCCATGCCAATACTGTTCTGAAACTAAACTAATCCCACCTACCTGCTCCTGGCCCATATCTTTCCAAACGTTTCCTATTCATTGAACTTATCCAAATGTCTTTTAAACATTGTAACTGTAGCAGCATCCAACATTTCCTCTGGAAATTCATTCCACACACTAACCACTCTCTGTATACGAAGGTTGCCTCTCGTGTCCTTTTTAAATTTTTCTCCTTTCACCTTAAAAATACACCCCCTAGTTTTGAACTCCCCAACCTGAGGGAAAAGACCTTTGCTATTTACCTTATTTATGCCCATCCTGATTTTATAAACCTCTATAAGATCAGCCCTCAACCTCCTATGCTCCAGTGAAAGAAGTCCCAGCTTGTCTAGCACATTTTTATAAATCAAACCTTCCCTTCCCAGCAACATCCTGGTAAACCTTTTCTGAACCCCCTCCAGTTTAATAATATCCTTCCCATAGCAGGGTGACCAGAACTGCATACAGAACTCCAGAACAGGCTTCAACTATGTCCTGTACCTCAACATAACATCCCAACTGCTATACTCAAACATCTGAGCAATGAAGGCAAGTATGCTAAATGTCTTCTTAACCAACCTGTGGCACAAATTTCAAAGAATTATGTACCTGAACCACTGGGTCTCTCTGTTCTACAACACTACCCAGGGCTCTACTATTAATTGTATAAGTCCTGTCCTTGTTTGTTTTACCAAAATGCAATACCTCGCACTTATCCAAATTAAATTCCATCTGACACTCCTCAGCCCATTGACCTAATTGATCAAGATCTTTTTGTAATGTTAGATAATTTTCTTCATTATCCACTGTACCATCAATTTTGGTGTCATCTGCAAACACACTAACTATGCCTCCTATATTCTCATCCAAATAATTTATATAAATGGCAAACAAAAGTGGGCCCAGCACCGATTCCTGTGGAACACCATTGGTCACAGGCCTCCAGTCCAAAAAATAACCCTCCACCACCACGCTCTGTCTCCTACTGTAAAGCCAATTTTGTATTCAATTGGCAAGCTCACCCTGAATCGCATGTGATCTAACTTTACTAATTAATCTACCATGCAGAAACTTATCAAAGGTTTTACTAAAAGTCCAAGTAAAAACGTCCACCACTCTGCCCTCAATCTTTTTTGGTTACTGCCTCAAAAAACTCAAGCAAGTCTATCAAACACGATTTCCCATGCACAAAGCCATGCTGACTATCCCTAATCACTCCTTGCCTCTCCAAATGCATGCAGATCTATCTTTCAGAATGACCTTCAGCAACTTACCACTACTCATAGGCCTATAGTTCCCTGGCTTCTCCTTGCAGCCTTTTTTAAATAAAGGCACAACATTAGCCACCCTCAAGCACCTCTTCTGTGGTTATAGCTGATACAAATATTTCTGCTAGAGGCCCTGTAATTTCCTCCCTAATTTTGTACAACTTCCTGGGATACACTGAAAATGTCCCAGAGATTTACCCACTTCTATGTTTTCTAAGACCTCTAGCACTTCCTCTTCTGCAATATGAATTGTTTTGAAAACATCAGTTGTTATTTCCTTGAGTTCTCTAGCCTCCATTTCTTTCTCCACAGTAAAACCTGACACAAAACATTCATTTAATATCTCTCGCATCTATTGAAGATCAATACAAAGATGACCTCATTGATTTTAAAAGGTCCTACTCTCTCTCCAGTTGCTCCTGTTGAATGATTGTTCAAAGATGTTGCGATTTTGCAAAAGAATGCCTTTTGTCACATAAACGTAGTCACTGTACTTCCAATGCGTTCCATTGGAGGGCATGAATAAGTTCAGGCTCTCCCAGTGGAAGGTGACACTTGGGAGCACATTTCAAAGAAGCAGCCAGCTGTAGCTGCAGTTTCCAGCCCACTGAAATGTCAGTCTTTTTCTTACCAACACACACAGAAGTTACCAACAGCTCAAAGCTCGACTATTTCTTTACAATCTGCAGTGTAGCATATTCTGAGATGCTATCAAAAGATACACACACTCACACACTGTCACACTACACATGCAAACAGACAGCCGTGGTCTCACAAGCTGTCCACACTGTCACACCATGCACCCAGACAGACAGACAAACACACACACACACTGCACACCCAAAGAGTTACAGACACACTCATACACTGTCACACCACATATCCAAATACACAAACACTCAGACAGGCAGACACACTCCTACACACACACCCAAACAGACAGACAGACACAAAGAGGCATAAGTTCATTAACTGTTACACAATACACCCTAACAGATAGATACAAACATACACACAGAATGCACACACTCACATACTGTCACATTACACACACACATACACACACACACACGCACATACTCTCACACATGTCATACCACACAGCCAATCAGGCGCACACACACAACTACAAAGGGTCACACTATACCCCCAAACAGACAGACAGAAACACAGTGGCCTAGTTCACTTTTGGAAGCTACAATACAGGCAATATACATGTAAACAAAAGAAGCAGGTTGACTCAGACTAAGAGTTCTCACAATTACCAGACCAGGTCAATGCTCAGCAGTCCAGCCACATCCAGCGTGAATACTAGTACAGAATTAAACAACTAACAGGAGGAGGTGGCTCCACATAGATCCTTACTTTCAACAATGGGGGAGCCTGGCAAATCAATGTAAAACACAAGGAAGCATTTACATCCATATTCAGGCAGAAACGGCAAGTAAATGATCCATCTCAACATCCATGCTTCTTCTGTTTTTTTTTCCCCAACTGCACAGACCTCTGAAGTAGTTAATGTGTTGGTCTACCAATTGGCATGCACAGGACTTCAAGCAGATGCATGGTTGCCATAGCTCAGCATCCTTTTGAGATCAACTCGCTCCAAGTGAGATTGGGAAATGGCTGAAGGGACCAGATACTGCAATGATCGTGGGTCCTGACAATGTTCTGGTATTAGTATGGAGGACTTTTGCTCCAGAACTATCCAAGCTGTCCCAGTACAGTAACAACACCGACATCTACCCAGCAATGTGGAAAATTCCCCAGATATAATTTGTACACAAAAATATCAGCACATGACAAAAGATTCCAATTATCTACTCTCAGTCATAAGACTATAAAATCATAAAAAATAGGAACAGGAGTGGGCCATTTGATCCTCTAAGCCTGCTTCACCATTCAATAGGATCATGGCTAATCTGACCTTCCTCATGTCCATTTTCCGGTGTTTTCCAAAACTCTTGATGCCCCTACTGACCAAGAATCTATCAATCTCAACCTTAAAAATACACAAGGAGTCTTCCCCCACACCTTTCTGTGGCAAGGAGTTCCAAAGACTCCCAACCCTCTGAGAGAAAAAAATTTCTCTTTATCTCAATCTTAAATTGGCACCACATCATTCTGATACTATGCTCTCTGGTCCTAGACTCTCGCATGAGAGGAAGCATACGCTCAGCATTTATCTTGTCAAACTCCTGAAGAATCCTCAATGTTTTAATGAGATGACCTCTCATTCTACTAAACTCTAGTGAGTAAAGTCCCAACCTGTTTAGCCTTTGTTTATAAGACAATCCCTCCACTCCAGGGATCATTCTAGTGAACCATCTCTGAGCTGCCTCCAATTAAACAAAATCTTACCTTAAATAAGAGGACCAAAACTGTTCACAGTACTCCACATATGATCTTACCAGCACCTTATACAGTTGTATTAAGACTACTCTACTGTTATACTCCAATCCCTTGAAATAGAGGCCAATATTCTATGAGCTTCCTCATTACCTGCTGCACCTGCATGCTAGCTTTCTGTGTTTCTTGCACAAGTATCCCCAGGTCCCCTTTGTGATGTAGAAAAGTGATTGAATGCGTCATCAACAGCAGCACTTCCTCAACAATAACAGGCTCAGTGACGCCCAGCTTCGGCTCTGCCATAACCACTTAGCTCTTGAACTCATTTCAACATTGGTTCAAACATGGACAAAAGAGCTGAATTCCAGAGGTGAGATGAGTGTGACAGGTCTTGACATCAAGACCACATTACACTGAGTCTGGCATAGAGAAAACTGAAGTCATTGGAAACGGAGGGAAATTCTCTGCTGGTTGGAGTCGTACCTGGCACAAAGGAAGACGGTTGTGGTTTTTGGAGGCCTATCAACTCAACTTCAGGACATTCCTGCAAGAGTTCCTCAGGGTACAGTCCTAGACCCAACCATTTTCAGCTGCTTCATCAACAGCTCTCCCTCCATCATAAGGTCAGAAGTGAATGTTTGTTGACAGTTGCTCAGTACCAATTGCAACTCCTCACTCCCATGCCTGTATGCAGCAAGACATGTACAACATTCAGGTTCAGGATTTGCACCACATGATCACCAGACAATGGGCAGCTCAAACAAGAGAGAATCTAACTCTCTCCCTTTGACACTCAATCACATTGCCATCATTGAAACCCCCATTATCAACATCTTGGGGGTTGCCATTGACCAGAAACTGAACAGGAGGAGTAGTGGTTAAAACAGCAAGCTGATTGCTAGGAATTCTGCAAGTAAATCACCTCCACCCTGCCAAAAGGTGGTCCATACTTTCGACTTACATGTTCCTGACTTACACTTAAATTACTGTTATGAAAACAGATTAAACTTGAAGTGTTTATGGACATTATTTATTTACAATTCCAGAATCTGTTTTTGTTTGAAAAAAGAGAGAGAAAGAAATGCAACTGCGCATGACAATTCAGTGACAATCTGGTAAAAGTCTGTGTGAAGCCCATGGAATGTCGCACATATAAAGTGTCAGAAAAACTTCAAACAGGGAGAGATTTAACAAAAAAGGATAACAGAGGGCTTGTTACTCACCCTCTCAGCAGAAAGCCATCTCTTACAGACATGTCTGTTTTATTCTCCAGGAATATGAAACAAAGGATGAAAACTGACTATAATATCAGCTCGTGTGTGTTACTAGCTTGACACACTAGTGTGTGGATTAGAATGCTATGAGGGTCATAGCTTCGAGAGCAGTCATTTTTAAGCACTTTTGCACTGCAAGTAAAACAAAGTGGAAGACTCATCTCACTCTGAATTGTGGAATTCAGAAACCGTTGAAAGGAAACAGAACTTCCGCAAGCTGAAACACCAAGAATCTTGAGACTAACTGCTCAACTCCCAACATCAACACAATCTGGGCCATCCAGTAAAGGCTGCAATATTGTCTTCCCTGCTCTTCATGAACGTTTTGAAGACTGATTTCTTTTTTGTACTTTTATCTTTGTGGGTTCACCTTCTATTTCTACTCTGAATATAAATCAACCGCATTGCTGTTTTTCCTCTCATTTAGTAATTAACAAACTCGCTCTTTTTCTCAATTCAAAAAAAGCCAAGTTAAATTGGCTTCTGTTAAAACGCAAGTTGATTTGGATCTGGGGGAAACATTTCTGCAAGAGAATGGAGCCTTTTGGAATTAACCTTATGGCAACTAACTGAGGGGGGTGGGTGGGTGACTAAAGAAGGTTAGCCAGTTCAACCCCCCTCTCCTGGCAGTTTAACAATTTTGAGTATCCTGTCTGGAACCATAACGAATTAGGGAACTTGTCCTGACTGGGGAGAGAGTCATATAGTAATGTTAGTCATGTTGCTAGAACATCAAGCAAATCTCACAGCTTCAGAGCACCACAGGATTGCCACATAATGAGTGTTGCCCTTTCTTAAAGAACAGAATTGGGCACCAGTGCCCTACATTACAATGGCCATTCCCCCTCTGGCCCCACCATCAATCACTGCGTTCTTTTGTTTTATTCATTCACAGGATGAGGGCGTCGCTGGCTAGGCCAGCATTTATTGCCCATCCCTAATTGCCCAGAAGGCAGTAAAGAGTCAACCACATTGCTGTGGGTCTGGAGTCACATGTAGACCAGACCAGGTAAGGATGGCCGTTTCCTTCCCTAAAGGACATTAGTGGACTAGATGGGTTTTTCTGACAATTGACAACAGATTCATAGTCATTGTTGGACCCTTAATTCCCAGATTCTTTTTTGAATTCAAATTCCACCATCCACCATGGTGCCTAAGTTTCTGACTTCATCTGACCATATATATATATAAACTAAACACTGAGACTGAGGTGACTGAGGTTACCGTATAACAGTCAGCAGAGAAAACCAATGTTCTTCTCCCTCTTCGAGGAGTACTGAAATCAGCTGCCTAAAATTGACCTGACATAATCAATTAATTCAATAGAGCTAGGGATTGAACTGGGAATGACAATTACAATATTAAGACAGTTAGTTTTTAATGATGTTGGACCTGTGATTAGTATTGGCCTGGGTAAAGAGCATTCCTCTATTCTTGTTCGAACTAATGCCAGAGGATCTTTCTTATTCACCTGAGAGGCAATCAATTTAATGTCTCATCTGAGGGACAGCATCTCTGGCAGTGCAGTGCTCCCTCGATTCTGGACTGAGAGTGTCAGCATGGATTACGTGCTCAAAATCTCAGGAATAGAACTAACAGTGAATAGCAATGTCACACCAGATACAGATGGACAAATGGCCAGTTAACACTGTTCCTTGTATTCCTAGTTGAGGACGAAATGTTGACTGAGGCACTAGAACTACTCTGCCATGCCACTCAACCCACAATATCTGCTTGGTTTAATGGTCGATTAGAATAAATGCCCTTCCAATAGTTTAGCTGGCATTCCCCAGTGCTCCCTGGGGTACGTGCCATAAGTGGGGGCTCAGGTTTTACAGCTGGGTTTGAGTACTCATTCCTCCGAATCAGAATTGAAAATGTTACACTCAGCTGAGCTGACACCGAATGGGTGGGTGAGGCAGGGAGAGAAAAGAAACTTTAACATTGTGAAAACTGCACACCACAGCTGGAAGACACCGCTAGGTACTTGAAGAGCCATTAGAACCTACGGCAGCTTCCTTCCCTAATGCGTTGGATTCTGAAACAAAGGACCATTGTTTACTTTCAACTGGGGCACACCGGAGTTCCTTGCAGGAGGCAACTGTATCTTCCCACTGGATCATAACCAAATTTTTAAATCACCCTCTCCTTTATTGTTGGGTGTAGTGAACCTGCACGTTTCATCCTTTCGTTCAGGAATTCATATTTCACAGTCCTTGCAGACGACCCTAGCAGATAATTTACTCCTCTGAATGATTGCCTTAATTGAAATGTCAGGGTGACATTTTTATTTTGCCTGCACACAGATTATCACAGTTTAACAAGAGTTTGGCAGTTGGGAGTAACTGAAGAGGATGTGCAGGAGTAAAAATCTTTCAGACACACCCCACGTATCTCTCAAGCACTGGTTTATGTGAATGTCACGTATAACTTTCAGCTTCTGCATAAATCTACTTTTACCAAATGAAGGAAGGACTCACATGTATATGGGATGTTCCCCCACTTCAGGACATCTCAAAGCCTATTTTACAGCCAGTGGAGCACTTTTGAAGCTTAGTCACAGTGACCTGCACACAGCAAATTCCTGTAAACTGCAACAGCAACAGATGCATCATAGAAAGCATTCTATCTGGGTACATAAGGGCCTGGTACAGAAACTGCTCTGCCCACAACTGCAAGGAACTACAGAAAGTTGTGTGAATAGCCCACACATCACGGAAGCCAAACTCCCATCCATGGATTCTATTTAGACTTCTTGTTGTTGTGGAAAGGCTGCCAACATCATCAAAGACCCCGCCCACCCCAGTAAATCTCTCTTCCAAACTCTGCCATCAGGCAGATGATACAGAAGCTTGAACATAAGCACTGACAGGTTCAAGAATAGCTTCTTCCCTGCTGTTATTAGACTGCTGAATGAACCTCTAACTTCAAATAATGTTGATCTTGCTTTGTGCATCTCCTGTGCAGCCGTAACCTTGTATATGGCCTTCTGACCAAGCACTCTACAATCTGCATGTCCTTCTTTGCTATGATCTGCCTGTCCTGCTCGCAAAACAAAGCTTTTCACTGTATTTAGGTACATGACTACAATCAACCAAATCAAATCAAACACGATACTGACCAAATTGTCTGTTTTAGCAATGACTGATGAGTGATATTTATTTAGCCCAGGACACCACGAAGAACTCCCCCACCCTTTTTCAAAACTGTGTCGCACGATCTTTTATATGCGTCTGAAAGGGCAGACAGTAAGATTCTCTCATTAACCTGTCACCCAGAAGGCAGAACCTCTGACAGTGCCTGGCTCCCTCAGTACTGCCCTGAAATGTCTGCCCAGACTTTTGCTCAGGCTTCTGGAGTAGGGCTACGAACCCACACCTTTCTAACTCAGAGGTGAGAGTTTGATCAACGAAGACATATTTCGCACCCAACTTCAAGGATTGTGCACAAGGTGTGGGACTACTGGGACTGGTTCACATATGCAAAGGATTTGTGAACTAACTTCGATCTCTCCCACAGTGCAGATCTTGTATTAACCGCACAATTCTTATGTCAGGAATATTCTGATGCTTGTTGTATTCCTCATATCTACTCTTTAATAGTTACTGTGTATAGCTATTTGTTGAAGCATCTGATATTACACCCTTGAACAAGAAGGCCTTTATTGAATATAACATTCAACAGAATGCAGTATGTAACTCCAGATAAACATTGAGGAGTTATTATGACACAAGTTCACTTGCCTTTGACTCCATGTTCATTTGTCTTACAGATGTCATCAAAATATATTAACAGGAAAAGACGCAGTAGGTAAAGCTAAACTATTTCCACTGGACTCGGGAGCATAGTCTGAGAATTAGGGTCAGATTGTTCAGGACAGATGCTAAGAAGTACATTTACACACAAAGGAAAGTCGATGATAGGAACTCTCTCCCACAAATGGCAGTTGATCTTGGATCAGTTGTTAATTTTAAATCTGACATAAATTATTTTTTTGCTAAGCAACGGTATTAAGGGATATGAGGGAAGGCAGGCACAGGGAGTTAGGCCACAAATCAGCTGTGATATTATTTAATAACAGAACATGCTCGAGGGGCTGAATGGCCTACTCCTGATCCTATGTTCCTAAAAGGATGTTTAAAAACCCACTTAGTTTTTGCTTATTGCCTGGTTCAAATGAGAAATTGCAAGGGAGTAACTTTTGAGACCAACAACTCCAATGCTCAAACTCAGGTGCCACAGAGGTTACCACTAAGTATCTTATCATGCTTGAGTTCAGAAGGTGAACAACTACATTTCCATGGGGAAAGAGCCACTTGTCCTCCATGACTCAGCTGTGACATTACCAGAACTGTACCACATTGCTGCCTCACCTGAAGCTGCTGGCAAATCTTCAGCCCTCTCCTAAATGATAACATCACGGTGTACAGTAAGTCAGGAATGAGACCATTTGGCTCATCTAAACCATTCCTGGTACTTATACTCTCCCACCACTGCACAAGGTGTGTTTTCTATTCTCCCAATTATGCTGCCTGATGGGATATTTTGAAGATTCAGCAAACTTTCAGGCAAAAAAAAAAAATCCTTCCTGGTGTACCAGTTCTAAACCTGTTATTCATTAATTTCCCTTTCTGACCTTTGGCTCTATGTTCTTGGCTTCCAGTGAAACAATAACCTCAAATAGGATTAACTGACTGAGGAACCTAACAAGCAAAACACCTGTAGTAACTCAACCCGACTCAATGTATCAACGATTGAAGTCAGAATACATGTATAAAACAATAGATGCTGTGTGCATAATGTGTCCTTGACAAGCTCAGGGAGTCACTGACTGAGATTCCAGGAAACAAGCAACCTCAAACATGCTCAGGTGATGATTTCACCGACTTCCAGTTCCCTTATGAATTGCACATTGTTCAGTGCTGCTAACCATTTTGATCTCTCCTCCCTGATTCAGATCTCCACTTGATGTTATCAGGTAGACACCAAGCGAGGTAAACACAAAGAAACAGAAATCGCTGGAGAAACTCAAGCAGGTCTGGCAGCATCTATGCACTGAGAAAATAGAGTGAACATTTCGAGTTCAGTGACCGTCAGCACAGTTCTGAAGGGTCACTGTACTCAAAATGTTAACTTTGCTTTCTCTCCATGGGTGCTGCCAGACCCACTGAGTTTTTCTGGCAATTTCTGTATTTTGTTTCAGATTTCCAGCATCTGTAGTTCCCTATTTTATTTGAAAGAAGAAAAGAGTTTTCCTATTCCTTCGTTCCAAAGCTGAGTTGATGAAACTGTTCAAGTTGTAGCCTTTCCCCCAATTGGATAAAGTGTACTCCTCTACAGGCAAGGGCAACATGGTTGTGAAAAATCCTGAAATTGATTTTTGGAATTGTAAAGCCTTGACTGTGTCTCCCTTTTTGACACCAAGTCTGACCAGCCTAGATTCTGCCCTCCATTGAAAGATATTGTTCCATTAACTATATCTATTGGTGCATCTCCCAACCTCCTCAATGTAAATCTGGTTCCTCCCATTGAGTTTTCCCAGGAGTTTTACTGGAAGCAGTAAAAATGCGGGTGGGATTTGTGTGCTTTGCCGATGTCCTTGTAACATTGCAGTAGATCTCATTATCGTAACATGGTGAAGAATTTCAACAGGATTTCATTTCTGTACAGTTCAGGTGTAATATAGGTCTAATAAATGTGGCATGGTAGCTCAGTGGTTAGTACTGCTGCCTCACAGCACCAGGAACCGAGGTTCAATTCCAGCCTTGGGTGACTGTCAGTGTGGAGTTTGCACATTCTCCCTGCGTCTGTGTGGGTTTTCTCCAGGTGCTCTGGTTTTCCTAATTCATATGCTCTTAAACTTCACCTTTAAATGGCCTGCCTCTGATTCCAAGGTAAGCTCTCCTGTTCTAGCCTCCCTCACCACTGAAAACAAGGTGTCCCCATTTACACTGACAATTTTTTCCAAAGCTCAAAATCATTGATCAGCTCATTCCTGAGTCTTCAGTACTCTGGAGAATACAAGTCTAATTTATGTCACTATTACTCTCAAGGTAACTCTCAAGACACAATCCAACAATGTGCAGGTTAGGTGGACTGGCCATGTTAAACTGCCCAGTGACCAGGGTTGTGCAGGCTAGGTGGATTAGCCATGGGAAATGCAGGGTCACAGGGCTTGCATCTGGGTGGGATGTTCTTCAGAGGTTTGGTGTGGACTTGTTGAGCTGAATGGCCCGCTTCCACACTGTAGGGATTCTATGATTCTATGAACACCCTCACCAAAGTACAAGCGCCTTTGGATCTACTCTATTTACTTCCTGAATCATTCGAATCACATCAATTAGATCCTGCCTCAAATTTCTACAGTCAAGGAAATACAAGCCTTACCTGTGCAATTAACCCTTTCAACTGCTAGTTTCTACAAACTTGACTAGTATTGTGTGAGCACTCATTTGCAAAGGTTTTATTACTTTGCAATGTGTCTTTTATGTGGTATTTTAATTGGAAACGTTAATTCACTTAAATGGATGATAAAATAACAACATAGAGGAAATTAAATCCAAAACAGAGCATTAAAGTTCATATTTTCATCTGACAATCTCAAGCTCTCAGTTTTTTGCTTTGTGTAACTAAGAGACAGAAACATAGGAGCAGGAATACACCATTCGGCCTCTTGAGCCAGCTTCAACGTTCGATTCAGTTCTGATGGATTCTGATGTAACTCTATATACTAACCTTGGCTCCATATTCCCTTGTCCTGTAAAAATTTGTCTGTCTCAGAATTTAAATTATTACTTGAGCTTGCATAGCTTTGTGTGGAGAGGAAGTTTTGCAGTTCTACCACCTTGTGTGCAAAAATGCATTTCCAAACATCGAGGCAATAGTGCAAAGTAATGGTGCGGGCAGTGATAACCAGTGTGTGACAAGAAGAGATTAATTTACAAAAATATGACAGCAAATAAGGGCAGAATCAGGAAAAATGATAAAACACAGAATTAAAGGCTCATTATCTGAATACATGTAGCATTCAGATGGATGAATTGACAGTATGGACAGAAATAAATGAGAACGGCCATCAGCCATTACAGAGGCATGGTGCAAAGTGATGAACTTGCAAACTAGGTGCAAGGAAAGGCCAATTGGGCCTTCAAGCCTGCTCTACCATTCAACAAGATCTGATTGCAGCCTCAACTCCGCATTTTGCCTTTCCTGGTTGATTCTCAACTAAAAAGGAAGTCAGAGCTTATTTACCTCTGCCTTAAAAATATTCAATGACTTCAAGTCTACCATTCTCGAAGAAAGTAAGTTCCAAAGACTCATGCACACAGCCCTTAGAGAAACTATTCTGTCTGAGCTGTGTGACAAGGGAGAACCCTAATTTTTAAACTGTACCTCCTGGTTCTAGTCTCTTCCACAAGGGGAAGTTTCCTTTTAGCATTCGTACTGTCAGGATCTGAGATGGCTCAGTAAAATCTCTTTTTCTTCAAACTTCAATGGATACAGATCCATCCTCATAACATTTCCTCATAATATAACCACCCAGCCCTCCATCCCAGATTATAGTTTCAGTAAAACTTCCTTGAATGGATTCTAATGCTTTGATATCCTCTTTTAAAGAAGGAGATCAAACAGTACACTGTACTTCATGCATGGTCCCACAAATGCTACATACAACTGTCGCAATACATCCCAATCATTATATACCACATCCTTTGCAATAAATGACCACATCCCACTTGCTATCACTTGCTCCACCTGCAGGGTAACTTTTTGCGATGGTTTCTGGGGTGGCATGGTAGCTCAGTGGTTCACACTGCTGCTTCACAGCACCAGGGACCCAGGTTCAATTCCACTCTTGGGTGACTAGCTGTGTGGAGTTTGCACATTCGCTGCTTGGGTTTTCTCCCACACTCCAAGGATGTGCAGGCTACATGGACTGGCCATATTAAATTGCCTGTAGTGTCCAGCAATGTGTAGGTTAGGTGGGTGAGCCATGGGGAATGCAGGATTACAGGGATTGAGTGGGATGCTCTTCAGACGGTCGGTGTGGACTTGATAGGCCAAGCGGTTCTGCAACAGAGTTCTGCAATACATTTTCATTTAAATGATTTGCTTCCTTTCTATTCTTCCTGCTAAAGTGTACAAATTCACAAACTCCCAAGTTATATGCTGAATGGTTTTAAGGCAGAAGTAGATAGAATCTCAGAAAGCAAGGAGGTACAAGATTATTGGGATAGGCAGGAATGTGGAATAATCAGATTAGGAGCACAGTGGTGCACCAGGGACCCAGGTTTGATTCTACCCTCGGGTGACTGCCTGTGTGGAGTTTGCACATTCTCCCCATGTCTGTGTGGGTTTCCTCCCACAGTCCAAAGATGTGCAGGCTAGATGGATTGGCCAGGCTAAATTGCCCATTGTGTTCAGGGGTGTGTGGGTTATAGGGGGATGAGTCTGGGTGGGATGCTCCAAGGGTCGGTGTGGACTTGTTGGGCCGAAGGGCCTGTTTCCACACAGTAGGGATTCTAAAAAAAAAATTCTAGCCACAATCTTATTGAATTGGAAGGCCTAAGTGGCCTGTTACTGCTCCGAGATCATATGTAAATACTCCACCCTTTAAAAGGGATTGATAAATGGGATTGATAAAGTACAGGCAGAGCGGATGTTTTGCCTTTTGAGGCAATCTGGTATGAGAGGACCGTAACTTCCCCCCCTCGGTGGTCGAGAACGCCCTCAACCGTGTCTCCCACATCTCCCGCACCTCATCCCTCACACCCCGTCCACGCAATAAGAACCAAAAAAGAATCCCCCTCGTCCTCACGTACCACCCCACCAACCTCCGGATCCAACGCATCATCCTCCGACACTTCCGCCATCTGCAATCCAACCCCATCACCAAAGACATCTTTCACTCCCCACCCTTATCTGCTTTCCGGAGGGACAACTCTCTCCGTGACTCCCTTGTCCGCTCCACAGTCCCCTCCAGCTCCACCACACCCGGCACTTTTCCCTGCAACCGCAGGAAGTGCTACACCTGCCCCCATACCTCCTCCCTCACCCCCATCCCAGGCCCCAAGAAGACTTTCCACATCAAGCAGATGTTCACCTGCACATCTGCCAATGTGGTATACTGCATCCGCTGTACCCGGTGTGGCTTCCTGTACATCGGGGAAGCCAAGCGGAGGCTCGGGGACCGCTTTGCAGAACACCTACGCTCGGTTCGCAATAAACAACTGCACCTCCCAGTTGCGAACCATTTCAACTCCCCCTCCCATTCCTCAGACGACATGTCCATTCTGGGCCTCCTGCAGTGCCACAACGATGCCACCCGAAGGTTGCAGGAACAGCAACTCATATTCCGCTTGGGAACCCTGCAGCCCAATGGTATCAATGTGGATTTCACAAGTTTCAAAATCTCCCCTCCCACCACCGCATCCCAAAACCAGTCCAGCACGTCCCTGCCTCCCTAACCTGTTCTTCCTCCCACCTATCCCCTCCTCCCACCTCAAGCCGCACCTCCATCTCCTACCGACCAACCTCATCCCGCCCCCTTGACCTGTCCGTCCTCCCTGGACTGACCTAGTCCCTTCCTAACTCCCTACCTACACTCACCTTTACTGGCTCCATCCCCGCCTCTTCGACCTGTTTGTTTCCTCTCCACCTATCCTCTCCTCTATCCCTCTTCTATCCGCCTCCCACTCTCTCCCTATTTATTTCAGAACCCCCTTCCCCTCCCCCTTTTCTGATGAAGGGTCTAGGCCCGAAACATCAGCCCCTCTGCTCCTATGATGCTGCTTGGCCTGCTGTGTTCATCCAGCCCTGCACCTTGTTGTCTCGGATTCTCCAGCATCTGCAGTTCCTACTATCTCTGGTATGAGAGGTCATAGTTTTAGGATAAGGGATGGCAGATTTAAAACAGAGATGAGAAGAAAATACTTCTCTCAAAGGGCTATAAATTCGTGGAGCTCAGTACCCTAGAGTATGGTGGATGCCAGGACATTGTGTAAATTTATGGAGGAGATAGATTTTTAATTAATAACAGGTTAAAAGGTTACAGGGAGCAGGTGGGGAAATGGATTTGAGGCCGTGATGAGATAAACCATGATCATATAAAATGACAGAGCAGGCTCGAAGGGCTGAAAGGCTGCTCCTAATTCCTATGATCTTAAACTTCACCTTTAAATGGCCTGCCTCTGATTCCAAGGGAAGCCCTCTTGCTCTAGCCTCCCTCACCACTGAAAATAAAGTATCCTCATTTACGCTGTCAATTTTTTTTTCAAAACCCCAAAATCATTGATCAGCTCACTCCGCAGTCTTCAATATTCTGGAGAGTACAAGTCTAATTTATGTCACCATTACTCTCAAGGTAACTCTCAAAGTCCTTGTGACTCTCTGGTGGATCTGGATTGCATTCTTTCCGAAGCTTTTCTAAGGTGCAATTCACATTATTATTCAATGTGCTGCAGATCTCGGTCTAATCAGCAGTTTGATGTCGTAACATTTCCTCTCTTTCTATATTCTAGCCCTTTAGTTGGAAAATTTAACATTCCATTCGACTTTTTAATATTTTTTTACAAATGACTGCAACATCTGAATGGTTGATGTACATGGGCTCCCAGTAAGTTTCTTTGAACTTCCACTCTTCCTAGCTTTTAACTATCCAAAAACTAATTATTCAGAGCTACACTTTTGCAGTTCAAAATCGATGGCTTCACACCCATGAAATCCATCTCCCACAATTTTACCCATTCTTAATCTATCAATACCTCTTCATCACTTTGCACTCCTACTTACATTGATTCTATGCCACGAATCTTTGTCATTAGCAAATTTAGAAAAATCGTTCTCTTCCAGTGATGAATTAGAGAACTCCTCACAAAAACAACAAAGTGTGTTTATTTAGTTTGTAAAGTCCTCTGCTCCAGCCAGAGCCTCACATCCAGCCATTATGTGCCATATACTGGGATAATATTTCAGACAGGCTCTTCATTGTAATACCACAATACATGAATACTAATGGTGCAACACTGTCAAAATTTTCGACAATCATTCCCTTTGGAATATCGATCAGCCAGCTCTGTTTTCCCACTATTATATGTTTCATTTCACAGCATGTTTTTTCCGTAGAAGGAGGTCTTTCAGCCCATCGGGTCTGTGTCAGCTCTTTGAAAGGAATATTCAATTTGTCCCATTCCCATGCTCTTTCAGCCCAGCCTTGCAATTTCTTTTACTCTTTTGCAAAGATCCATCCAATTCCCTTTGTAAAAGATCAACTGAATCTGTTCCTATCAGCCATTCAAACAATGTTTTCTAGGTTATTAGGAAAATCTCTGCTTGATCTGCCACCTTGAAGAACAGCACGATAAACATCTTTGGCTGGAGTCAATCCTACTGAAGACAAGAGCTTTCAGTCACATTGCTCTGCCAGCAGAAAACCAACTTGTTCATGTTTGTTCTGACAAAAATGTTTCTTTGTTTTGAGCACGTCAAATCTCTCATCAAACGTCTCTGCTCTGAAGAGAACAATCAGGATTCACTAGTTCATGTAACTGAAGTCCCATATTTCTGGTAGCATTCAATAAGTCCCTCTCTCCTTTCCCTGATGTGTCCACAAAACTTGACATAACACTAGTGGAATCTTAGCCAGTGCTTTAGAACGGGTCAGCTTCACTTTCTACCTTTGTAATCCATTCCTGCTGAAACGATTTTTCTTACAGTAATGAAAAGCTGGTCAGGCTTATTCCAAACATGAATTGAATCTATGCAGTTAGTGTCAAGCTAAAAGGAGCTCATTGTTCACGCTCTCTGTAAATCAATGGGTCTTACCTGTCATGTTTTGCAAACCCAATTGCCTCAATCCAAAGGCCCCATCTTTCTTGTAGTTAAGCAGGATCGTGAGTGCGTATCGTTCTTCGTACAACTTTGTCCCACGAATAATTCTTAGATTTTCCAAAGGCAGATACTCAAACTGGTTCAGGGCTGCAAGGATATATCCTGTGACTTCTCGAATGGACTGGAGGTTTAAACAGAACACACAGAGAGGTGAAGTCAGAAAATCAGCAATCAGAACCTCCAATCTTTGCAACTATAAGCTTAGTTGAAGCAGTAATGGGCTATAAGGAGAGAAAGTACGCAGATTCAGCCAGCCTCTCACCATGAAAAGTAAAAGGCAGTCCCAACTTCAAAAGTACAAAGTACATTTGATTGTAATCAGCCTAAGTGGTATTAAGGACCCTGCAGAAGGGGCACTGAATTTGGGAAGGTGAAATGAATGAAGATCTTCCCTGTAAAATTTATATGATGTTTCAGCTGAACCATACAGAACTGGATTCAACTGGTTTCTGAAGAAGGGTCTAGACCCGAAACGTCAGCTTTCCTGCTCCTCTGATGCTGCTTGGCCTGCTGTGTTCATCCAGCTCTTCACCTTTTTGTCTTGGATTCAACATCTGCTCTGTAGGACAGGAGATGGTTGCATAGGAGATGTCATAGGCTAGGAAATAGTGGCGGGGCGGGGGTGGGGGGGCGCAGTTGGAGGGAGGTTGAAATGAATGTGCGTGTAGAGGGTTTCATGGAGATCTATACAGCAACACAGTGCCTTGACAAAAAGAGAGAAACAGGGGAAAGGAGGGGAGGAGAGGAAAAGAGAAAGCAAGAGAAGGTACGTGTAAGAGAACAGAACAGAGTGTTGAAAAGAAAAGGAAATATATTTAATTGGATGAGCCATATAAATATTGTAGCTTCAAGAGCAGATAAGAGGCTTGGAATTCTGTAGTGAATTCTCACCTCCAGACTACCCAGAGTGCACCCACCGTCTACAAGGCACAAGTCAAGAGTGCAATGGAATATTCCCCACTTGGCTGGATGGGTGCAGCTCCAACAACACTCAAGAAGCTTGACACCAACCTGGACAAAGCAGCCCAACTGAACTGCACCCTATCTTCCATTTTAAGATTTCACTTCCACTCCACTCAGACACATTGGCAGCAGTGTGTGCCACCTACAAGATGCACTGCAGAAATTCACCTCCTCAACAGCACCTTCTAAATCATGACCTGTACCAGCAAGAAGGACAAGGGCAGTAAATGCATGGAAATATCACTACCTGCACTTTGCCCTCCAAGCCACTTACAATCCTGATTTGGAACAGTATCACCATTCTTTCATTCTCATTCGGTCAATGTCCTGGAACTCCCTTCCTAAGGTCTACCTACAGAACATGGACTGCAGTGGTTCAAAAAGGCAGCTCATCACCACCTTCTCAAGACCAGATCAGAATGGCTTTTCCAGTGGCATTCACATCCAATTAAATAGAAAAAAAAGGCATGTAACATATGGAAACACTTCAGTGCAATTTATTTCTAAATGTAGATGTGACGTTGATTTGATTGGGCAGGGTTGGGGGAGGATGGGTACATGAATTTCTCCAGATCTGTGTCCCAGTTACAAGGATCAACCTGGCAGCCATGTGCATTAACAATGAACTACAATGCCACGGTGCCAGGTTCAGCCACTGGGGGAGTGCTTCCACAACTGGCTGCTTTCTCCTTTCAGTAACCATAACAGAGCAGCATAGGCAACCTTTACCTACTGACTGCCTTAAGGTGTTGCCACGTTCAAGTGATAGATCGTAAACCTGAACGTCTCAATATGCCTCCTGCAGTCAGATACACAGATTTTTCTATTGTTAGAGAAATGTAAATTCAGCGCACAGGAGAGAGTTGAAGAAGCTGGATTTGGACTATTTCAGTCAACTGACCGGATTTAATCTCTAGCCTCATCAACGTGATACAAATGAGGTGTGTCTTTTCTGTTGATACCCAAACTAGCAGGAAGGAGAGGAAAGCATGAGTTTACAATAATAAATCAAGTGCCTTTCCTGCTTTAAAAAAAAAGCATAAACTACTTTCATGCTAAAGCTATTCTGCAGAAATTTATCCTTGGGCTAAATTAGGTGATTACTATGGTTCTATGGTTTTAAAACAAATCTAGGCCTGTTGAGTTGTAATTGCCTAATTGAAGAATGGGATCAATGCCAATTATATCTCAATTATAAAAAATAAAAGCTTATGAAATGGCTTAAATGAAGAAAGAACTTGCATTTATATGACATCTTCCATGCACACGTGTTTGGTCACCATAACAATGTTGGAAACATGGAAGACAACTTGTGCACAGCAAGCTCCCACAAACTCTGTTGTGATAGTGGGAAGCTATTCAATACTGCGCTGCAGTGTCAGCTGACAGTTTGCATGCATTGTTAGAGTGGAATGAGAACTCACAAGCTTCCCACCCAGAGGCCAGAACAAAACAACTATGGTCATGTGTCAAAAATAGGGACAAGCTTTTAGTGTAGGTGGAAACAACAGACATTTTTCTTGTGCTGAATGTCAGCCGTGGTTATGGAATGGCTGGATTTATTTTGTTACACCTGTAAGTCTCAGCAGAACAAATATCATGGATTTGATAATAATCAAATTGATTTACAGAAAGCTTTCTCATACCGATTGCTCCAATTAGTCTATCTATCTCCAGTGTTCACAGGCAGTCTACATTGTCACCTGTCAAATGTGCCTGCAAAATACCTAACAATCACATTTCTGGTAAAAAGTGAAGGACAGGACAGGAAACAGACTCTTCAGTTTTGAAAGGAAACAATGAGACCATAAGACATACAAACTGAAGTAGGCCATTTAGCCCATCAAGTCCGCTCCACCATTCAATGAGATCGTGGCTGATCTAATAATCCTCAACTCCACTTTCCTATCTTTTCCACAGAACCGTTACTGTCTCAGCCTTGAACATATTTAATGACCCAGCCTCTACAGCCCTCTGTGGTAAGGAATTCCACAGATTCAATGCCCTCAGAGAAGAAATTTCTCCTCACCTCTGTCCTAACTGTGTGGGTAGCCCCACATTCTGAGATTGTGCCCTTTGGTCCCAGATTCTCCCACAAGAGGAAACAACCTTTCCACATCGATCTTGTCAAGTTCCCTTTCAATGAGAATTCATTCTTCTCAATTCCAATTAGCACAGACCCAATCTACTCAGTGCTTGGACCCCAGCTTTTCACAAAATAAGTTAACAATTTAGATGCAGGAAATAAATGTAATATCTCCATGTATGCAGATGACACAAAACTGGATGGGAGAGTGATAGAATCCCTACAGTGTGGAAACAGGTCCTTTGGCCCAACAAGTCCACACCAATCCTCAGAGCACCCACCCAAACCTGTCCCCCTATAATCTACCTAACATACAAATCCCTGAACACTACAGGCAAATTAGCATGACCAATCCACCTAGGCTGCACATCTTTGGACTGTGGGAGGAAACTGGAGCACCTGGAGGAAATCCACACTGACACAGACACAGACACAGACAGTCACCCAAGGGTGTAAATTGAACCCAGATCCCTGGTGCTGTGAGGCAGCAGTGCTAACCACTGTGCTACCATGCCACCCCTAATCTGTGATCTGTGATCTGTGATCTGTAAGGAGGATGTTAAAATGCTTCAACATGATTTGGACAAGTTGTGCGAGTGGACAATTGCATTGTAAATGTAGTTATAATGTGGATAAATGTAAGATTTTCCACTTCAGTAGCAAAAACAGGAAGGCAGATTATTATCTGAATGGCAATAAATTGAGATACAGAGAGGTGCAATGAGACCTGGGTATCCTTGAACACCAACTGAATTGAATTGAATTGAATGATTTATTGTCACTTGTATTTAACAAATAATTACAGTGAAAAGTATAATATGTCGCCATGCTCCGGTGCCACTTTGAATTGCAGAAGATATTAAGGCATGACCTGAATATAACTAAAAACAGAGTTCATCTTCCTCCCTTCTTGTGCTCCACTCAAATTTAGGGTGAGGGTCGCCCAACAGGGTCTAGGGTCTCTATAACAGGCTTTGGTTTGGCCACCATCACTGCCTCCACCAAGAGTCCTGCTCAGGGCCTCTGCCGCCAGGAGCACCACACCAGTCCTACCAAGCTGTCGTTGTTGCAACCGCTGCTTCCGTTGATGCCAGGTCACTGAAAGTAAGCATGCAGATGCAGCAGACAGTGAAGAAGGCAAATGGCATGTTGGTCTTCATAGAAAGAGGATTTGAGTACAGAAGCAGGGATGTCTTGTTGCAATTGTACAGGGCCTTGATGAGACCACACCCAGAGTACTGTGCGCAGCTTTGATCTCCTTAACTGAGGAGGGCATTTTGCTGTTGAGGGAGGGTAACCAAAGAGTATGGGGAGAAAATGGGAACAGGGTACTCAGTTGGACAATCAGCCATGATCATACTGAATGGTGGAGCGGGCTTGAACTTTCTATGTTTCTTCTCAACCTCTCCTCATAAAACAATCCCTCCGTATCCAGGATCAAGCTAGCAAATAGTCTTTGGACTGCCTCCAATGCCAGTATATCTTTAAGATAAAGGAACAAAACTGTTCATAATATTCTTGGTGTGGTCTAATTAATGCCTTGCATTGTTTTAGTATAACCTCCTTATGTTTATATTCCAGTCCCTCGGAAATAAAGGCCAATATTTCATTTGCCTTCATTGCTACATACTGAACTTGTGGGCTAGACTTTTGTGATTTATGCACAATGTTGTGGCTTTTGGTTGTCTTTCTCAATTTAAATAATAATTCTTGGCAGGGGGATTGAGTTTAAGAGCCACGAGGTTATGCTGCAGCTCCATAAAACCCTGGTTAGACCACACTTGGAATATTGTGTTCAGTTCTGGTTGCCTCATTATAGGAAGGATGTGGAAGCTTTAGAGAGGGTGCAGAGGTGCTTGGAATGGAGGGCAGGTCTTATGAGGAAAGGTTAAGGGAGCTAGGGCTTTTCTCATTGGAGCAAAGAAGGATGAGAGGTGACTTGATAGAGGTGTACAAGATGATGAGAGGCATACATAGAGTGGATAGCCAGAGACTTGTTCCCAGGGCAGAAATGACTATCACGAGGGGACATAATTTTAAGATGACTGGAGGAAGGTATAGGGGAGATGTCAGAGGTAGGTTCTTTACACAGAGAGTGATGGGTGCGTGGAATGCACTGCCAGCAGTGGTAGAGGAGTCAGATACATTAGGGACGTTTAAGCAGCTCTTGGATAGGCACATGGATGATAGTAAAATGAAGGGTATGCAGGTTAGTTTTGGTCTTAGAGTAGGATGATAGGTCGGCACAACATCGTGGGCCAAAGTGCCTGTACTGTGCTGTATTGTTCTATGTTCTATGCTTTAATATTCAGCTCTGCTATTCTTCCTGCCAACGTGCATAATTCACCTTATAAGACCATAAGAAATAAGAACAGGAGTAAGCCCCACTAGACTTCTCCGACATTCAATAGGATCATAGTTGATCCGACAGTCCTCACGTCCATTTTCCTGCACATCTCTAATAAACCTAATTCCACTACTCACCAGAAATCAATCTCAGCCTTAAGTATACACAAGGACTCTGTCCCCACAGATCTCTGTGGCAAGGAGCTCCAAAGACTCACAACCCTCTGAACAAAGATTTTAGTTTTAAATTACCTACCTTTTATTCTGAGACTATGTCCACTGGTCCGAGGCTCTCTCATGAGGGGAAACATACTCTCAGCATTTATCCTGTCAAGTCCCTTAAGAATCCTTTACATTTCAATGAGATCACCTCTCATTTTTCTAAAGTCCAGTAAGTAGACTGCCAATCTGTTTAGCCTTTGTCAAAGACAATCCCTCCATACCAAGATCATTCTATTAAGCCATCTCTGTCTCCAATGAAATAGCATCTTTCCTTAAATAAGGGGACCAAAATTGCTCACAGTTCTCCAGATATGGTCTCACCAGCACCTTGTACAGTTGCAGTAAGACTTCCCTACTTTTATACTCCAATCGCCTTGAAATAAGGCCCACAATTCCATTAGCGTACCTGATTATCTGCTGTACCTGTGAGCTAGCTTTCTGTGTTTTGTGCACAAGTACCCCAAGTGCCTTTGCATTGGAACTTTCTGCAGTTTTTCTTCATTTAAATAATACTGGTTTTGCTCTCCCTTCCAAAATGAACCACTTCATATTTTCCCACATTATACTCCATTCGCCAACTTCTTGCCCGTTCACTTAAACTATCAATATCTCTCAGTAGCCTATTCACATCCCTCTCAAAACTTGCCTTTCAACCTGTTTTTGTATCGTTTGCAAATCTGGTGACAGTACATTTGCTTCCTTCCTCCAAGTCATTAATGTATAAATGTAAACAGTTGCGGTCCCAGCACTGGTCCCTGTGGAATCCTACTGGTCACAGGTTGCCAACATGCAAAAGAATCCCTTTTTCCACATTATATTCCATCTGCCAAGTTTTTGCTCAGTCATTTAACATATATCCCTCTCCGGACTCTGTGTCATCCTCACCACTTGCCTTCCCCCTTAGTTTTGTGCCAGCTGCAAACTTCACTAAAATGCATTCACTTTTCTCATTCAAATTGTTAAAATATATTCACATAAAATGTGGCACAGCACTGATCACTGTGGCTCTCCACTAGTTACAGGTTGCGTTCTTGAAAATATTCCTCCTTATCCCAACTTTCTGTCTTCTATTCGTTGACAAATTCTCTATCCATGCTAACATCACAGGCTTTTGTTAATAGCCCAAAGACTTTTGGAAATTATCCAAAAACTTTTGGAAATGCTAATATATTACTTCCACCAGTTCTTCCTTATCTATCCTGCTTGTTACAGGCACAAAAAAATTGCAATCCATTTGTCAGGAAGGATTTTCCTCTCGTGAATCCATGCTGACTCTGTTTGATCATATTATGCATTTCTATATGCTCTTCTACTACATCCTTTAATAGGCTCTAATATTTTCCTCGTAACAGATGTTTATCTAATTGGCCCATATGTACTTATTCAAAAATGGGGAGAGACAGAATAAGGCTGTTACATTGGCAGATTTCCAATCCTCTAAGGACTCCTGGAAAACTACTGCCAGTGCATATCTATTATCTTCGTTGTTACTTCCTTTAACATCCTTTAACATCTTTTGAGCCTGCTCCATCATTCAATAGGATCATGATTGATCTGATACTCCTAAAGTCCACTTTCCTGCCCTTTCCCCATAACCCCTGATTCCCCTACTGACCAAGAATCTATCTATCTTTTATATATACACAAGGACACAGCTCTCGGTAGCAAAATATTCCAAAGACTCTCAAACCCCCAAGAGAAGAAATTTTTCGTACTTCCAGTCTTAAATTGATGGTCCTAAATTCTGAAGTAATGCTCTCTGGTCCCACATTCTGCCATGACGGGAAACATCCTCTCAGCATTTACCCTGTCAAGTCCCTTCAGAACGTTTCAATGAGATCAGCTCTCATTCTTCGATATTTCAATGAATACAGTCCAAACGTGTTTAGCCTTTGCTCATAAGACAATCCATTCATCCCAGGGAACATCGGAGTGAACCTTTTCTGAACAGCCTCCGCTGAAATAATATCTTTCCTTAAATAAGGGGACCAAACTGATTGAGGCAAAGTATGTATTCAACTTCTCTGCTATTTCCTGGCTCCTCATTATTACTTCCCTTGCCTCATTTTCAAAGGCATAATGGCCTCTCTCTTCCTTTTTAGTTATTTGCTGTCCATTTTGATACTACTTGCATTTTACCCTCAAAGTCTATTTTCTCCCGCTTGTTGGTCATCTTCTGTTGGTTTTTAGAACTTTCTTAATCCCCTGGTTTACTACTGATCTCCCTATGTATTTTTTCTTCCAACTTTATGAATGAGAGTTCATTTTATATAAATCTGCCAAAGATACAGACAGAAATAGACAAGGTAAATGCAAGAGTTCAGATTGTGAAATAGAGAGTCATTAGACAATGGGGCATCAACTGGTAATTTCAGGCCTGGTTCTGGAAATGCCTTTCATTGCACAATAATTAGTGCAGAAGGGGTTCAGAAAAGATTTACAAGGATGTTGCCAGGGTTGAAGGGTTTGAGCGATAGCGAGAGGCTGAATAGGCTGGGGCTATTTTCCCTGGAGCATCGAAGATAGTGGGGTGACCTTATAAAAGGTTTATAAAATCATGAGGGGCATGGATAGGGTAAGTAGCCAAGGTCTTTTCCCCAGGGCAGGGGAGTCCAAAACTAGAGGGCATAGGTTTGCAGTAAGATGGACAACATATAAAAGGGACCGAAGGGGCAACTTTTTCACACAGAGGGTGGTGCATGTAGGAATGAACTGCCAGAGGAAGTGGTGGAGGCTAATACAATTACAACATTTAAAAGACACCCTGATAGGCATATGAATAGGAGGGGTTGAAAGGGATATGGGCCAAATGGGACTAGATTAATTTAGGATATCTGGTCAGCATGGACAAGTTGGACGAAAGGGTCAGTTTCCGTGCTGTACATCTCTATGTCTGTCTTAAGGGTGAGGATGTGTTGATAGAACATTCTGAGTCAGATTGCTACAATTTGGGTGGGCCATGTCTGTCATTTAATGTTAATTCCCAGGGCAGCTCACTGGATTGAAATGCTCATTTCCAGTTCTTGTCCATGTTCAAATAATATGTTTACAGGGATTTAACATGTGCACATTAAGCATTCAAGAAAAATACCGCCGATCTCTCCTTTCCCCAAATTCACAATCTTTCACGATTTGCTGATGGAGCTAGATATTTGTTGGGGTTTACATGCCAGCTGTGTTCTGAAGGAGGGTCACTGGATCCGAAACGTTAACTCTGCTCCCTCTCCACAGACACTCCTGAGTTTTTCCAGCAATTTTTGTTTTTGTTTCTGATTTCCAGCAACTGTGGCTCTTTGTCACTTTTTTGGTGCATATGGGCCGTTGGGTTGGTGTAAACGATGCAGGATCTGAAGTGGTGACCAGCATCAGGGAGTGGAAATTCCTGGCGGGATTCTCTGGGTCCTCCAACCCACAGTAAGATACCATTTTACCTGTTCCCAAGCTGCGAATGCAGGAGCTGAGTCTGCCTTTTCCAGGTGGAGTGGGGGATGGTGGGGACGGGGAGAAGGGGCGTTGTTTGAGAAGGAATTTGGGAAATTAAGCTGTCAAGCTGCTGGATGGGGAAGAAGGCATGCGTTTATATGGGGAGTGGTAGGTCTAGGAGCTGGAGGCCATACCTTTGAGAGCCTTGATGACACCTCCAGGAATCTGAAGGAGACAACTGAGGAGATTATGGAGGAATTGGTGGTGATCTTTCAGGAATCACTGGAGTCAGTGATGGCTCCAGAGGACTGGAAAACGGCAAATCTAACCCCCTGTTTAAGAAGAAGAAGGAGGGAGGTAGAAGACAAGAAACTAAAGGCCGGTTAGCCTAACCTTGGTCGTTGGTGAGATTTTACAATCCATTATTAAGGTTGAGATTGCAGAGTACTTGGAAAGTGCATGGTAAAATAGGGCTGAGTGATCATGGCTGTGTCAAAGGGAGGTCATGCCTGACAAGTCTGTTAGAATTCTTTGAAGACTAAGAACAAGTTAGACAAAGGAGAGCCAGCGGAGGTTATACATTTGTATTTCCAGAAGGCCTTTGACAAGGTGCCACACAGGAGGCTGCTAAATAAGCTAGAACCCCAATGTGTTAGGGTCAAGGTACTGGCATGGAAAGAGGATTGGCTGACTGGCAGAAAGCAGAGAATGTGGATAAAGGGGTCTTTTTCAGGATGACAGTCGGTGACTACTGGAGTTCCACAAGAGTCGGTGTTGGAACCACAGCTATTCACATAATACATTAATGATCTGGATGATCTAGCAGGATTAGGCTACTGAGTTGGACAATTAGCCATGATCAGAAAGAATGGCGGAGCAGGCTCAAAGGGCTGAATGGCCTCCTCCTGCTACTATCTTCCATGCTTCTATGTTTCTATGAAGGAACAGAGGGTAATGTTGCTAGGTATGCAGATGACACAAAGATAGGTGGAAGGTCAGCTGGTGTTGAGGAGGCAAGTGGGCAAAGAAGTAGCAGATGGAATACAATGTGGGAAAGTGTGAGCTTATGTACTTTGGTAGGAAGAATAGAGGCATAGACTATTTCCCAAATGGGGAAAGGCTTTGGAAATCTGAAGCACAAAGGGACTTAGGAGTCCTAGTTCAGAATACAAAAGCAGAGATGTACAACTGAGGCTGTACAAGGCTCTGGTCAGACCGCATGTGGCATATTGTGAGCAGTCTTGGGTCCCGTATCTAAAGAAGGGTGTGCTGGCATTGGACGGGGTCCAGAAAAGATTGACAAGAATGATCCCAGGTATAAAGGGCTTGTCATATGAGGAGCACTTGGGGATTCTGGATCTGTTCTCAATGGAGTTTCGAAGAATAAGGCAGGGGTATGTGATTGAAACTTAACAGAATATTGAGAGGCCACACCTTTGAGAGTTTCGGGTGGACTGCAGGCCAGGAAAGAGGCCTAGGACATTTGCAATTGAAGACAAATAAGATGTAACGTGCTGGTCCTACTGGACTTGTGATCTGAGGAATAGTTGAGACCAGCCAGATTTGCAATGTTGTCTGTCTTCCTTCCTAAGGATTCCCATAACCACGTATTACTCTCAATGAGGTTAGTGACATTATTCTCAAGGACAATATATCCTGGTATGCTCAGTAAAATGTGACAAGGCATTATGGTGTGGATCCAAAATGTATACTTTCATCGAGGTGTCACCACTTTTGGAATTGACAAATGTATTGAATCGAAACAACGCAATTTTTAAACAAAAACCTCTCATGAGTGTAAAGCCACAGAAATAACATAGTCAAAGTATTCCCCATGGTACAAAAGAATGGAAAACAGAATGGGAGATACAGAAATCTGCCTCAGCAGTAAGAGTGGAACAATTCCTCACTGCTATCCCTGGTCCCTTCCAGTTGTTGGAATTGAGCATTCCTGTGGCCGATTTCTTGCTAAAATCTCCAAGATTATCTTACAGACCTAGCTGATGCTGAAAAATATCACCACTTTTCCCTTTGGAATAGGAAGGCTGGATTTTCTTGAAAGTTGCATTTTCTGCCCGGGACTCGGAAATGCCTTGCTGCAGGAAAACAATGCTGCCGTCAGACCTGAGAAAATAATCTCGTGAATTGGATTTTCACTTCAGCTTAAAGCTTGTGGTGTCAGAGTGTCAGAAGATGAACTGTCCCAGCTCGGTCATTGCTCAGTGTCCCTCACAGCAAAAACAATTCTCTGCCTCAGTCTGCCAGTGACTGAGAAGGCTTCCATAACCAAAAGAACAGACAATAATCTCCTCACTTTACACACCTGCAAATGAAGCTGTCACTTTGACAGCTAATATTAGCATCCGGTATTATTAAACTCAGGTGACATTTTAAAGCTCATCTGTTCATTTTCAGATCTGCAAATCACAGACTTTGGGCCCTTGGGACTACATCAACTATTATTGAAGTGATCCAACTGTGTTATGTCAACAAATGCAGTAAATAACGGGGCACCAATTTAATGAAAAATCCCAAAGTCAAAAATAAATGGAATATGCAACAGCCCAAGAGTAATTCAGTAGATTGATTCAAGATGCAAAAACTCCCTCAAGCTCAGTGCGGGATAGCAAGTTTCCACAAGACTTAGTGTTGTTGCCTCTATGGCGGGGGAAGGTTTTGCTTCACTCTCAACTGCTATTTACAGATATGGAAAGTTTGATTGTACGTTTGTACCACATATGCTGCAGCAGCCTCACTTCTGAGTCAGAACGTTGGAGGTTCAAGTCTCACTCTGGAGAGCAGAGGACAAAGTCTAGGATGGCACTCCAATTCAGTACCTAGGGAGTGCTGCACTGTCAGAGGTGCAGGCTCCCAGGTGAGATCAACATCCTCTCAGAGGTGATATCAAAGAGCTCATGGAACAACTTTGGGGGAGAAACAAGTTCTGCCCAATGTCCTGATCAATACTTGGTCACCAACTTAACATTGCAATGAACACTATTTGTTCATTTTTGTGGGCTTGCTGCACAGAAATTAGTTGCCACTTTATTGTACTGGCTATGTTTCAGAAGAACCTTAATAGCCATAAAGCGCTTTGGAACATCCTGAGGTTGCGATATGAACATGAGTTTTCTAAGGCATTTATATTCGCTCAAGGGGAGATTTAATAGAAATATTCAAAATCGTAGGGGTTTTGGAAGGGACACGTGAGGAGAAAGGATGCAGGATGATCACTGAACAGAGGAGAAAGATTTAAGATAATTGTCAAAAAAGCCAGGTGAAAATTGAGGTATTTATTTTCCACAATGAATTATGGCGATGTGATGCCTGGAAGGGTGCTGGCAGCAGATTCAGGAGCAATTTTCGAAGGAGAATTGGATACATTCCTGAAAAGCGAAAAGAAGTGCACATGAAGAGAAAGGGGCAGGGAGCAGGACGAACGGGATAGCTTGTTCAAATGGCGACTGGGAGCTCTTTGTGTGGACAATTTGCCTGCCTTGAGGTGGCAAACCATTCAGTGCAATGCTTTCACAGGTCTCATTTGCATCCGTGTGTTCAATGACAGCTCGATAGGTTTTCAACAGTGCGGCACAGAATATTCATCTGTTTCTGACCTGTTAGGAGGCTTCAGTGCTGCATTCACCACTATGATTGGGTCCATCCGAGATTTAGAAGGGGCTAGGTGCTGACCCTCTTCGCGGGTCAAAGAAGCGAAGCTGCAATTTAAATCAATTGGAACTGAACCACTGCTAAAGATCTAAAAAACACTATGTTCAAACGAAAACTATCACAATTTATCACTGGAGGCCCAGCTCGGTGAATTCACTGGAGGAAATCAGCAGTGCATCGCACTGCATCAGTCAGTCACACCTGCCCCGGTCTCCGTGGAAACATGGACTTCTGCTGGCAATTTGTATCTAAATGAAATAACTTGTCAGTTCCACTTTGGGCGGATTGGTAAGTCCTCTATGCCTTTCATCCCGTGCCTGCGATGCTTCAGACATAACCTTGGTACGTATTATCTCAAACCCATAGGTGGTGAAAACGCAACAAACATCCTTTGACGGCACTGGGATTTTGGAATCCATACCTCATTAGAAAAACTACAGCAGGCTTGGAGTAGTGATTATAATAAAAGTCTACAACTCTGAGTAAAAGAATTGTGTCGCCAGAATGAACACGTGTTTCATGCTTGTCAGTCTATCTGCCCCATTCAAAATGCTACAGTGCTGTTTCTAATCTGCTTTTAAGAAAAGCCTGAATGATGGCATTTAGTGTTGATGATGAGAACTGGGAGGAGGGGATCTTGTGGTACAATGGTGGTATCCTTCCCTCTGCGCCAGAAGGCCCAGGTTCAAGTCCCAGCTACTCCAGAGGTGTACCTTGACAGGTTACCTTGAAATACTTGCAGTGTTGAAGAGAATATACAGTAGACAATGCACAGTGAGGTCAGTGAGGTCAGTTAGCTCTGTCAGCTGGATGTCTGGTATGTGATATAGAGTGAGGCTAACAGCATAGGTTCAATTCCCACTCTGGCTGAGGTTACCGTGAAGGACTCTCCTTCCGAGCCTCTTCACTTGCCTGAGGCATGGTGCTCCTCAGGTTATCACCATGATCAGTTGTATCACTTGAATGAGTCAGCAGCCCTATGCTCTGGCAAGACTATGGCAACTTTACTATGTACAATACAGTAATCAGCCAAACTGGCCTATGCTTGTGTCTATGTTCCAAATAAGCCTTTTCCCACTCATCCACATCATCATCTAACTCTATCAATACGACTTGCCTCAATTACTCACTTTCTTGTGAAGTCATGAAGGAGTTAGGTATAGTTCTGAGAGTAATGGGTCCAGGGAGAAAGCAGGAACAGGGTACTGAGTTGAATGATCAGCCATGATCACTTTAAATGGTAAAGAATCGAATGGCCTACTCTTGGGCCCCACAATGGTTCAGTGATTAGCACTGCTGCCTCACTCGGGTTCGATTTCACCCTCAGGCGAATGTGTGGAATTTGTACATTTTCCCTGTGCACACATGGGTTTCGTCCAGGTGCTCCACTTTCCCCCAGGTGCTCCACTTTCCCCCCACAGTCCAAAGACATGCAGGCTAGATTAACTGGCCATGCTGCATTGCCGCTAGTGCCCAGGGATGTCTAGGTTGAGGGAACTGGCCATGGGAACTGGGGAATTACAGGGTTAGGGTATGGGGGTGGGTCTGGATGGGATGCTCTTTGGAGGGGCGGTGTAGATGGGCTGTTTCCACACTTTCGGGATTCTATGATTCTTCCTCTTATTTTTTATGTATGAATTCCTTACTGGATTTATGAGAAAGTCCTGGGAGGAGGCTCCTGCCCATTACTGGAGAGCGTTCATTCTGTATGTATAGTAAATCTGGAAAACAACATTGAGCCATACTCCATCACACAAGATGATTGTTCAATGTGGGATCAATGAGCTGCCCCAGGTGTGTGGTAGCCTCAGAATGCAGATCTGTCAGGCTTTTGCCAGTGCTCTCTACCAATCTGAATTTTAAATTACAACGTGGCCTGCTCAGTCTTTTCTCATCCGGTTTCGTTTGCCTACACTTTACACTGGCTGACTGAGCCAGTGTCATAGAGAGCTACAGCACAGAAAAAGGCCCTTCAGCCCACCAATTCTGTGCTAGTCAGAAACAGCTACCTAACTATTCTAAACCCAATTTCCAGCACTTGGCCCATAGCCTCATATGCCGTAGCATCATAATGCTCATCTAAATATTTCTTAAATGTTCTGAGGGTTCCTGCCTCTACCACCCTTACAGGCACTGAGTTTCAGATTCCCATCATTCTATAGGTGAAAAAGCTTTTCCTCCCATCTCCACTAAACGTTCTGCCCCTTACCATAAATCTACATCCCCTAGTCATTGATCCCTCTATCAAGAGGGAAGGCTTCTTCCTGTCTACCCTATCTATGCCCCTCGTAATTTTATACATCACAATCATGACTCCTGTCATTGATCTGCTCTAAGGAAAACAACCCCAGTCTCTCTTCACAACTGAAACTCTCCAGTCCAGGCAAAATCATGGTAAATTTCCTCTGCTTTCACTCCGATGCTATCAAATCCTTCTGATAAGATGGATTCCAAAACTGCACAAAAGTTGTGACCTAACCAATATTTTATGTAGTTCCGGCATAACCTCCCTGCACTTAAACTCTACGCCCCTAGGCTAAAAAAGCCAAGTAAACCATATGCCTTTTAACTACTTTATCTACCTGTCCTACTACCTTAAGGGACTGGCATACATGCACACCAACCTCCCTCTAATCCTTGGTGCTTCCCAGGGTCCTATCATTCAGCATGTATTTTCCTTGCCTTGTTTGTCCTGCCCAATCAGCTCAATTTTATCCAGATTCAATTTCATTTGCCACTGATCAGCCAAACTATGTCCTCCTGTTATCACCATTCGCCATCCCACCAATTTTCCTGTCATCTATGAACTTATCAATCAACCCTCCTGTATTCAAGTCGAAATCACAACTGCAAACCGCAAAAACCCCAACAATGACCCCCATGGGACTCCAATGGTCACAGTCAGATATACATCCCTCGAACATCACCCATTACTTCCTTCCACTCAGCCAATTATGGATCGAATTCACTAAATTTCTTTGGATCACATGGGCTCTTATTACACTAACAAGTGTGACCTCATCAGTAACCTTGCTGAAGTCCAAGTAGACTATAACGAAAGCATTGCCTTCATCAACACACCTGGTTAATTCTTCGAAAAATTCAATCAAGTTGGTCCGATATGAACTCTTTTTAACAAAATTATGCTGACTGTTCTTGATTAATCCCTGTTTCTCCAAGTCCATATTAATTCTGTCCTTCAGAATTGCTTCCAACAGTTTCCCCCCCACTGAGGTTAGACTGACTGGTCCTTAGTTTCCTGGTTTATCCTTTGCTCCTTTCTTGAATAATGGTACCATATCAGCTGCCCTCCAGTCCTTCGGCATTTCTCCTGTGGCCAGAGAGGAATTGAAAATTTTTGCAAGTGCCCCTGCCATTTCCTCCCATGTCCCACTCAACAACCATTTCATTTGGCATTGGAGATTTATCTACTTTTAAGCCTGCCAGGCCACACATGACCTTCTCTCTGTCTATGCTTATTACTTGATTAAAAACTCCTCAAACGCTGCTTGGACTTAGCAGTTACAAATGCCTCGTTCTTTCACCTAATTTGGTGCCTTTTCTTAGTGCGAGCCAGGGACAGGATTTAAATTCAGGTTGATGGGTCTCATAAGTAATTGGAGCTCTGAGGCTTGTTCCTGATTAGCCTACTGTCAATTCACATTTTCCACTAGATTTTCAAAAAAAATTCATTCAGGGGATATGGGTCTTCACTGCTGGGCCAGTATTTATTGCCCATTCCTAATTACCCTTGAGAAGGTGGAGGTGAGCTGTCTTCTTAAACTGCTGCAGGCCATGTGCTGGGAGTTGACCCACAGTGGCCTTAGGGAAGGAGTTCCTACATTTTGATCCAGCGACAGTGAAGGAGCGGCGATATATTTCCAAGTCAGGATGGCGAGTGGCTTGGAGAGGAACTTGCATATGATAGCCTCCTCATAGCTCTGCTACCCTTGTCCTTTGAGATGGAAGTGGTCATGAATTTGGAAGATGCTGTCTGAGGATCTTTGGTGAATTTCTGAAAATACACCTGTATATCAGAGGTGAACACATGGATTTGTAGATGTGGTGCTAATCAAGTGGCTGTTTTATCTTTGATGGTTTCAAACTGCTTGAGTGTTATTGGAGCTGTGCTCATCCAGGCAAATGGGGAGTATTCCATGACACCCATGACTACGGTATGGAAGCAGGCCATTTGGCCCATCGAGTCCACATCAACCCTCCAAAGAGCATCCCATCTAAACCCTATCCCTATAAACCTGCATTTCCCATGGCTAATCCACCTTGTCTGCATTTCCCTGGACACCATGGACAATTTATCATGGCCAATCCAACGGAGCTGCACAACTTTGGACTGTGGGAGGAAACCAGAGCACCCGGAGGTAACCCATGCAGACATGGGGAGAATGTGCAAACTCCACACAGACAGTCACCCAAGGCTGGAATCAAACCCGGGTCCCTAGTGCCATGAGGCAGCAATGTTAACATCTGAGCCACCATTCTTTATCCTATATTGCCAGCTACATGTTTGCCAGTATAATGTGACATACAGGGCAGGAGCAGTTGTAGCTGGGAATGCCCACTCCAGAGACCTGCCTCTTATGGCAAATTTGTGTGATGTTTGGAGATGAGCAGCTGACTCTTTGCCAAGTGACACTGAGCAGCTGAAGCAAGAGAGGTGGTGGCATCAACACGATGACAGAAGTGGCTTAGGGTTGTGGCAATAATTTGGCAAGATGTTGGCAGAGTAGGACGTTCCTGCTGGAGCTTCTCTGCTCTGCCTGTTCTTTTTCTTTCTTTGTCCCTTCTTTTTCCTTCTTTTTTTTTAAAACTTCTTCTCTCCCCTCAGCACCAGAGGCGAATACTGGTGCAGCAGCAGGCGCCGGGAGCAAGTCCCCAGAGCAGCGAGCCCTGGAACAGCCCGGGGGCTGCGAGCCCTGGAACAGCCCGGGGGCTGCGAGCCCTGGAACAGCATGCACAGCGAGCCCTGGTACAGTGTGTGGGCTGCGAGCCCTGGAACACCATGCACAGCGAGCCATGGAGCAGCGCAGCGAAGCAGCCCGGGAGCAGGGCATGGGGAAGCAACCCCGGAGCATCAGGCAGGCAGCATATCCTGGGCAGAGAGACCAACGTGGGAGAGGCAGTTCTGGCACTTACCTTGGAATAGCTGGGTGCCAGGATGGAGCTGTCTGGGACTTGGTGCAATGCAGGGATGGCTGTTGGACTGGGGTCTGTGTGGGAGGTCAGACCACGTGCGGGGGCCCTGCACTGAGCCGCTACAATGTAATGCCTATTTGAAATTTCCTACCTTTTTGTAATGTCAACCCTTTAATATTGTCCTGTTTTTAACTTATTTTTCAACCCTGAAAGTAACGTAACCACTTTTATTCCTCTGCTGTATCTAAGAACTGTACCTAGGGACTTGTACCTAAGATGTCGCCAAAAGAAGGCAGACATTGTAAAAGCTTTTCACTGTACTCCTACAATGGAGTACGCATGACAAAGAAAGGATATTGTATATTGTATTGTATTGTGCGTGAGAGTCAGGGCTGATGGGTAGCCACCACATTAGAATTGAGATTAAGGCCTTCCTTAACCAGAATAGAATGCAATGGGTTAGTTACACTATCCAGCTGTAATTTTGGAGGATGAAGAGTGTCCTGGTGTTCAGGGTGGCCAAATAAAAGAAGAGAGAATGGTTAGTGCGCTAGCTTGCTGGCCCAGCTGAGGTTAATATTCTGCATGTGACACTGATCTGAAGTTCTCGGGGAGACAGCGAGAAAGACTTGATACTTGCAGCCAGGGCCACCCCTTCTAGGACTAGGGGGTATAGTCTGAGAATAGTCTAAGGAAGCTGATGGCGTAGCGGTATTATTGCTAGACTACTAATCTGGAGACCCCGGTGGTGTTCTGGGGACTCAGGTTCAAATCCTACCAAGGCAGATGGTGGAATTTGAAAACAATAAATATCTGGGTTTAAAAGTCTAATGATACCCATGAATCAATTGTCAGGAAAAACCCATCTGGTTTACTTATATCCTTAAGCAGAGGAAATTGCTGTCCTTACCTGGTCTGGCCTACACGTGACTCCAGACCCACAGCAATATGGCTGACTCTCAAATGCCCTTTGGGCAATTAGGAATGAGGCAATGAATGCTGGCCTAGCCAGCACATCCTGTGCATGAATAAAACAATTAGGGCTAGATGCTGGGAAGCACTTCTACGCACAAAGGGTGGTAGAGGTTTGAAACTCTCTCTGAAAATCAATTGTTAATTTTAAACCTGAGAAAGGTAAATTTTTGTTAAGGAAAAGGTATTAAGGGATATGGGCCAAGGCAGGTATAAGGAGTTAGGCTACATATTAACCATTGAACAGTGAAACAGGCTCAAGGGGCTGAATGGCCTACTCCTGATCATATGTTCCTACAAAACAAGTTACATTTCTATCAGGCTTCTTGGCATTGAGACACAGCAGTCTAAATCTCCCAGATATTGGTGTCCCTCAAGGGGAATTTGCAGGTCAGATGCTGTCAAATTGTAGCATCTTGTCTGCCTAGCCAGTCCCTTGTTTGTCTGCATCTGTCACCTGTTCCTACAGTAAGAATACGAAAAAGTCACAGAAACAGTGATGAGAGAATATGAAATTAGCTGACAAGTGAGTGAGCCAAGTACTCTGCTTTATTTATCTGCTGCTGCTATCTACTGTCAGAACTGCTTCTGTTCTTTAAAAAGTGTTTATAAGTACCATGGACCCCAGCACATCAGATCAATTTTAATTCCGTTTGATGCCCATTACTAAATTCAAATAAAATGCAACTGACCTGTGCCGGGACCTTCCTAGGTCACTACCTCTAACGAGAGCAACTCTTCTTCAGTTGGAGTTAATGCAGTGCACTGCCTGAACATTTACTCAATTACAAATCCCAGAGGTACTACACTCATTCAAGAATGTTTCTTATTGATAACTTGTTTAGATCTGCTGGCTCTCTGTCTGATCTAGAGAGATGTGCAAGTTAACCCCCAAGACATTCTGAGGTTACTGTACAGCTGGACAACCCCAGACAAATTGGGTCTCCACTGATCTGCTACTAATGTCAGCTGAATACATCTATGGGTTATACGTGACAAGGTTAACGCACTTCTCTCATCTTCAGGTGCTGACTGAGCTTCTGTGCACTTCTGGCAGCAGTGGTTTCAAGTTCAGAATTCCAGTGCCTTTTTGTTGCCCCCTTTGCTTCAACATGATGCTTCCCCCTTCCTCACATTCCCAGTACTCTGGCACTCAAAGATCTTTGCAGCTTCCCGCATTCTGGTCTCTTGCGTGCTTTTTCCCCACCATTTACCTTCAGCTGCCTGATGATCAAGGTCTGGAACTCTCTCCCTAGACTGTGCTCTGCCTCTCTCTCTCTCCCCCTCTCTCCTCTCAAGGAGAGGCTTAAAATCCCTTTAATTAAGCTTCCTGTCACCTGTACTATTTTCTTCCTCTGTGGCATGGTCTCAAACTCTTGTCAAATTATTGCACCTCGAGCTGTTTTGCCTAGTTAAAGGGGCTATATAGGTTCAAGCTGTTGTGGTGTTCCAAACACTGCTAATTTTGTGAAAAGAAAATGTAGAATAAATAGCTTTGTTTTGCATACAGCTATCTCCAGCCAGCTGGCCATAATAAAATTCTCATTATTCATTGCCCCTTTGCCTTTCAGGAAGTGGGCACCCAGAATTTAAACTAGGCTGAAGGACTTTTCTATTTTGCTCAAGTGCCAAACCATTTGTGTTCTCCAGCCCAGCAGGCCTGGCTTGTGAAAGGGGTCGACCCGGAAAAGTGACCCTAAAGTCAAATGGTCTTTCACAAGGAAGCAAAAAAGAAATGACCTATAGTCACATCACAGAAAAGAAAAATCGAAGGAGATTTGGAAGAAGTGGGTAAAAAGCTGCCTCGTGCTTAACATCCTCAGAATATATTCCACTTCAATAAAAGGTTTAGGAAGTTAGTGACATGAAACAACACTGTAGCTCATTTCATTTCCTTTCCCCCACCTCCACCCCTGCAATCTCTTCTCCACACTGTACTCCCCAACACTGTTCTCTCCCTGAACAAAGATACTGAGCACAGGAACATCGAATAAAAACAAGCCACATTTTGTTCGAAACCCATTCAACAATTACACACCCTTAGTGTTCAGAGTGCAGAAACAACACTCTAGGGTTACTGTGAAATGAATTCCTGTTGGAAATCATTTTGTATTTACATTGTACAGACAACTTCACACATCAAAGGGAAAAAAGGCATTGGAATCTTTCTTAGTATTTTAAAGTAAATGAATTCCAGGACATGTATCTCTACATGTGCCACATAGGCTTGAAGCACTGCTATTTTAGACATTCTGATGAGATACTGCACCCATGCATAACAATATTGATGTGGAGATGCCAGTGTTGGATTGGAGTGGACAAGGTCAAAAAAAAAATCACACAACACGAGGTTATAGTCCAACAGGTTTATTTGAAGACACAAGCTTTCGGAGTCTCACTCCTTCTTCGGGTGTCAGTGAGAGGGTGGCATCAGACACAGAATTTATCAGCAAAAGATCACATCAGTTCTATGACCCTTTGATCTTTTGCTTAAAAATTCTGTGTCTGATGCCATCCCTCTCACTGACACCTGAAGAAGGAGCGAGACTCCGAAAGCTTGTGTCTTCAAATAAACCTGTTAGACTGTAACCTGGTGTCATGTGATTTTTGACAATACTGCAGCAGGGATATTTAACAGCTTTTAATGAGGGCAATCTCAGTCAGTCTAAACTTGTATTTTGCTTTTAGGAGTTCATGAAATCCAATGCAGTTACAGTTAACAATTGGGTTGAATTAAATTTCTGTTATTTGTTCATGTACAATGAGAAGAAGAAATTCAAAGCTTTCTATGTTTTAAGGTTTTACCAAAAACAATCTCCACTGCAAGGCCTCAAAATGGACTACAAATTTATACTAGTTAGTAAGTACTCTTGTAATTCAATGTTAAAAAGAGCCTAATGGGTCTAATAATCCAGTATCATAAAGCTAATATTGCCCTGGGCCCTCAGGTCGTGCATTCAATAATAGCCTTTTTTTTTAATGTTCTTGTGTCAGCGTATTCATCTCCTAAACATAATTAAAATATAAACTTCTGAGTTTTAATCATAACTGCTCTACTCTCGTGACTTATAAAATTGTATCATCTCCTCAACTGCCAGGATTACTGCCTGCTAATTCACCATTATTATCTCACCTGATGCTGCATTAACATGTTAATCTAATAAAACAAACTTATTAAACATAGAACAACATGCAGAGTGAGCCTTTGGATTAATGGTCATGTTCCTGCCTCTGATTCCAGTAGATTCACAATTCAAACACTGCAGGTCCAATGCAGGGAGACCAGAGCTCTATCACTGACAGTGTCCAGTGCATGTGAATGGTCCTGTCCCCCCAGTGTGGGAATCCATTGAGCCCTTTTGCTACGGTGAACTAACTGCCTCTATCAGCGAGCATAGAGATGGAGACAGCAATTGAAACAGCATTTATATCATAGCCAGTCAGAGGAGACCTTTCACTGCCTCCGCCACTCTCCCAGACCAAGGAGAAATAACAGGATCTCACCACAAAGTAAACTATCAGCTTTAATTCAAGTTGCACATGAAAAACACTTAGCCAAGGGAGAAGAACGCATTGAAATGTCATTCAGAAAATGAAAGGAACACAGCGGTGTCTGAGCATTCACTTGTGTTCTGGCTTAAATATGCAGAACTCAAAGGCAAAGGATTTAATTTTCAATATTAAGATGATTTGTCATTAGACAAAGCATTGACATGACAGATCAATAATGGCTTCAAGGAAAGTAGATGTATGGGGTTTGTAATTTTCTTATACAAAGCAGATGCTGAGTGTAAGGATGCTGACTCAGGCTTATGCTCACACAGAAGACAAAGGAATGCTCAATCAATGAAATATTGTCGAGAAAGAAATCACCAGCATCATTACAATAAATTGCCTGAAGTTTTATGACAGTGAGGAGGACAGAGTTCAGGGATGTTATTTCATAATACTGACATAAATAGAGATTATAGACTAGGCTGTATTGAATGAACAACGATGATCAGTACGAGGCAGGCCAGCATGCTTTATTGTGTGTCTGACACACTCTCTGCTATGATGAATCTAGTTTCAGGTTGGTGAGTTGGTGTTCGAAAACATCTTTGATAAAGGAATACTTGGAACAGATAGCATGGGACAGGTGTCAGCAAGGCAGACTTTGAAGGCTTTTCAAAGTAGGGATGAAGTAGCCCAACAAGAACAACCTAATTGACATGAGTCATTTAGTGCAGTGAAAGGCCCCTAAAGGTGCTTCACATCAGCTTAAAGAGACAAAAGACAATATCTACCTGGTGTCATGGCCCTATAAAAGAAATGGTACTGGAATCCAGATTTGGCGATGGTGGGGGTTGGGCGGGTGGGGGGGGGGGGGGACACTCACACAATGGAAATCTGAACTCAACAGAGACATCTGAATTCAGTGCGGGGTTCAAGCGAACCACATTTTGCTGCTGCGAGAGCTCTGACCAGCAGTGTGGAAGGCACAGATTTCTAGAGTAGATGTGAATGCACTTGAAAAGGTAGATAAGATCTATGCCACCATCATAATGCCAAGTTATTTAAATTCCTATGCTTTTAAAAAATTTTTTTTTAAATGCTGCCTGTGTCAAAAAGTTTAAAAAACTCTGTTGCAGCAGGTGTATTAGCTGTTTATTCACATTTCCCCATGTGTTATCATTATGTCATGATGAATGCTTGGCTGTTTTCCACAAAGCTATTATTATCTCAGCTGGGAATCCAAAGTTCACAATTCAAAAGACAACTCAAACAGGTTATTGAAAGGTTAGCTGTCATTTCAGTGCAGTTATGAATGGAAGTATGTTTGTTTTGCAAAGGATTAAGCACCTGAGGAGGTTTAAGAATTTTGAATTGGCTTTCATGAATGAGAGTGATGATTGTGCAGAGTGGTAGTCTTTAGGGAGGGAGTTGGTGATCAATACAGAGGGGATGATTAAAGAGGGTTGATTTGGAAAGAGGTGCTAATGGAGTGGAGGTTATGATTGGGATGTAGGTGATGATCAGAGGGTGGTCAACAAGTGTAGCAGTGGAAGAGGGTCATGATCAAGGGGAGAGGGATCATTAGGTGGAGGAGGAATGTGATTTTGTGAATGGGGGAAGGAGGTGGGCAGAGAGGGGAGATCTGGGGTCTCATTGTATTTTATTGTATATGGAGAGATGGCACAAATGGGTTTGTGTCTATATCAAAGATTATGGAGAGATGGTGGCATAGTGGTAATGTCACCAGACTAGTAATCCAGCAAATGGGTTCAAATCCCACCATGGTAGCAAGTTCAATTTGAATCCAGTTAATGAAACTGGAATACAAAGCTAATCCCATAAATGGTGATAGCCATCACTGAATTTTATAAAAACACATCCGATTCACGAATCACCTTTAGAGAAAGAAAACCACCATCCTTACTTGGTCTGTCCTACATGTAACTCCAAACCCACAGCAATATGGTCGACTCTTAACTGCCCTCTGAAATGGTCTAGCAAGCTACTCAGTTCATGAGTAAGTAGGGATGAGCAACAAATTCTGGCCTTGCCAGCAATGCCTACACCTCATGAAAGAATAAATCTAAAAAGTGTTTAAAATGATAAAAGGAGTTAATTGGTTAGAAAGAGAGAAACTATTTCCTCTGGTGGCAGAGTACAAAACAAAGATGTAATCTTAAAATTACTGCAATGTGGGTTAACGCCTGAAATAATTTCTTCACACAAAGCATGGCGGAAATGTGAAATATTCTCCTTGAAAAGCTGTTGACGTTGAATTTTAATTAAAAATCTCAAGACTGCGGTTGATATATTTTTGTTCAGTAAAAGAGTCAAGGGATGCAGAGCAAATAAGAACAAACAAGATAAGTAAATAGGAACGGCGACACTGGTTTGAAGATGTGACAGCCCAAGAGCTCTGAAGAAAAGGGAGAGAAAACCGCTTGCAAAATAGTGTGTCATGGCTTGCAATCCTTTGGCCATTTTCCACAGAAAGTCAATTTTATTTTTAAATTAATATTCTTCGAACAAACAGCTCACAAAAAGCAGTGAACTTGCTAGAAGAGTTTAATTCTGAGTGACAGATACTTGAGAAAATGACAAGCAATTAAGATGTGGGATGGGCAGGCATTTTGTACAGGCCCCAAGCATAGAAACAACAAACTGCATATATGTATCACCTCTACTGTCATGACATGTCCCATGCTGTAACACAATGGAAATAAAAGAAAGACTGGAATATTTACAGTGCATTGCATGACCACCTGATGTCTCAAAGCACCTTATAACCAATAAAGTCATTGTTGTCATGTAGGAAAAAGGAGCTAATTTAGTGTCAACAAACTCCCACAAACAGTACTGTGATAATGAATGGATACTGTACTCTGTTTATTACAATGTTTATTGAGGGATAAATGTCAGCCAGGACACCTGCTCTTCTTCCAAAATAGTGCCATGGGATCTTTTACACCTATCCAAAGAGACAGATAGAGCCTCTGTGTAATGTCTCATCTGAAAGGCAACATTTCCAACTGTTTGGCATTCCCTCACTTGGAGTGTTATCCGAACCCTGGAGTAGGACTTGTCTCCAAAACCTTCTGATTCAGGAGGGGAGAATGCTAACAAGTGAGATAAGTGGAAAATTAAAATGGACAGTGAGCCCCAGGGAGGGCACGTTGCCTCAGTGGTTAGCACTGCTGCCTCACAGTGCCAAGGACCCCAGGCTCGATTCCAGCCTCGGGCAACCGTCTGTGTGGAGTTTGCACATTCTCCCCGCGTCTGCGTGGTTTTCTCCAGGTGCTCTAGTTTCCTCCCACAGTCCAAAGATGTGCAAGTTAGGTGGATTGACCATGCAGGGAATGCAGGGTTACAGGAATAGGATGGGCAGGCTGGGTCTGGTGGGATGCTCCTTGGAGGGTCAGTGTGGACTCGATGGGCCAAATGGCCTGTGGGGATTCTATGATTCTATAATAGAGTGCATGTTATGGGATGTAATTCCCCCCAGCTAAACCATCACTCCTGACCCTGCTCATCCAATAGCCAGCTCCTCTACAACCACATTACATTCGATAGGAAAATACTTGCTATAGGGAGGTGTTCACCCCCGTCCAGGGAGGTGCTCTGGATTGGACAGCTGCTGGCCAATCTGAATAGCTCTGGTCAGAATAGCGCCAGGTCCAAGCGGTGGCCCCTGCTGGAAGTGCAGCTAGAAAGTGAAGGGGGAGACTCAGTCAGCAAGGTTAAGTCCGGAATATCAGTCAGCCCTGACTGGCGGATTCCAGGAGGGATGGCGGGGGGAGATTGGGCTGGGTGAGAAGCCAGGAGGGAAAGGCTAAATGAGGTGGAGAGACGTGGTGTGATCTTGCATAGAGGGGGGGAAAGGAAGGCACGTCCACTGAACGCAAAACACCCTTCTATGAGGTATCCCTCCTCTTTGCCTGACACTAGCCTACGCAAAGAAAGTGTGTCCCACTTGTCCTGGATCATTCCCTGCCATGGATAACAGAGTAGCAGGGGTGAACCACAAGGCCCTTAAGTGGCCATTGCTTGGCATCAATGGACTCCAGGCTGGCTTGAAGTTTCCCCAACCACTGCGGACTTCGAGACAAGTTGGGGGTGGGCTAAGAGGCAGAGGGAAAGCCATACACGGTATTTTATAAACCCCTTCTCCCTTCAAGCACATCGTGGGAGGCAGCTATGGCATGGCAATAATGGAGTTCCAAACATAGTCCAGGGTGTGCAAGCATGAAGATGCCAGGGGATCATAAGGCTAAAGGAGAATACAGAGATGGGAGACTTTCCTTCGTGTTAAAATATTTGCATGGTTGTTTTGGATCCTTCAAATTAATCTCCAATGTAAAACAGGAGGCATGAGAAATAGGTATCAATTCGCCATCAGTACTCTTGGCAGGGAGCCATGCTCTCTACAACACACACCATAAATCCAGGTGTGCCTTGCACATAGACTCTATAATGAGTGGCTGGAACTAGGAGCCTGGCATTTGCTTGAGATTTCAATACCCACTTGCAGCAGATGAGGCTGTCTGTCACCAGAAACTTACCCCTTATGTCAGAACCAGTTCCAGGGACATTCACAATTAAAATAATTCACATCTAAAGGCTCCTTGACCTACAACAGGTCCATTTTCCAATGTTCAACTGGTGCATGCAGAACGTGAAGAATTACAGTAACTGAAACCAAGGCCACTGGATGTCTAGAGATAGTAGGAACTGCAGATGCTGGAGAATCCGAGACAACAAGGTGCAG